>NC_054385.1:98905252-99224627 GCF_017654675.1 Xenopus laevis
CAAAAGTTTCTGCACTCCGGCAATTTTAATTTAATATGATTGACTATTTCTCAATATCTCCAAATTCAAGTATTAATTAGCTCAATAAAAATGTAATCCAATACATTTATATCATCAAATTCATCAATATATAATCAATCCCATTTAGCAAAAATTCATTGTGTGAGACTATAATCAATTGCAACACCTTCTTTTCACACCATCCACTGCCGTCTTAAACCTTTCTATCTTGCTACTCCTTACTTCTGGAATTCCATCCCTGAATTCCTTCATAAGGAGTGCTCTCTAGCTTTTGGAGCACTACAAAATTAATCTAATGATAATGCCTGTACCTTGTGCACTTTTTCCCCTGCAATGTGTGCCTGTATGTTAGCCACCCACACACTTAAACTGTAAGCTCTAAGAGGCACGGACATCTTTCCTACTGTGTCTCTTACCACACAGAGCTTATATAAGGACATTGAGCTTAAATGCTGTGTACTGTGTATATTTATTGTATCTATTATGTGACTCCCTGGGTGTACTTTTTATATATTGTACTTTTATATATTGCACTTTTATGCACTGTACGGAGCTGTAGCAGTGCTTTACAAATAAAGTTATACATACACACATGAAGGAAAAGATAAAGACCAATTTATAAAATGTATTGTTGCACTGCATTAGTGAATTAAATGGTCAGCTCAATCTTTCACAAATATGCAAGTATAAATGTTTCCTGCAGCAGGAATCCCAATGGGGCCTCTATTTTGTCAGATCTAACAAAGTACAAATTGCAATATACTTTGACTAAAATAATCATAATATACAAAATAAGCTAGGTTAACAAGAGGTCAAATAATCTACTCAATGCAATTGTCAAATCAATTATAATAGGAAGCAAGCTATTTTACAAAGAGTACTTCTTTTATCCAGAACTGCAAAAAAAAGGAATAACAGATTCCGCTAACCTGGTGGTTGGCAGATGGCACTCATGCCCAGTATCAATGTATATGGGTCCGCAAACCAAATCATATGCCCCAAAAGTCTTTTGTGGGCCACAGAAACAGAGGCACCCAGTGAAAAAATTGCTGTACTTGGCTTTTGACAGACTTCTAATTATGTAAACTATGACAACAGATGAGTGTAACAAACAGGACCTATGTCCAGTCAAGTAGGAATCTGCATGTCATTTGTTTATGTGAAATCCGTGTCTCTTAACTGTCCTCTGCAGCCATGACAGGAATCATCTGAGCCCACCTAGACTGTATATAAAGTACATTCATCAGAGAATGACAAGAAGAAAAGACTGACCTGTAATGCGGTAAATACAGTGCTGACATGGATTGCAAAGTACAACACTGCAATAACTACACAGACCACCACATCTGACTGAAGACGTTCATTCTGAAGAGAAGAAAGGAACATACTTCATTATAGAATATAAGAGCAAGTTATATTTTGTGTTTTAAGTATTGCTATTAACATGTATAATAAATAGTCAACATATTCCACAGCACGGTACAACAGAATCGTGTATACAGTAGACACAGACTACATACAAAAATGCAACCAATAAAAGGCAAAAAATTGCCCTGTTCAGCACAACTTACAATTTACTTCTTTATTTATCAACCACCTAGCACAACATTTTTCACAAAGAAGAAAAAACAATGAAATATTTCACAACTTACAACAGAACTTCTCAGTTTTTCTGGAAGAGGGTCTTTCACTTCTGACAGTGGGTCTTCAGGATTTGTATCCTCGCTGTTTGGAAAAATCTTTGATTGCACCAGTGAGCTGAAAGAAGCAATTAACATGCATAATCAATATGGTGCTGCAACCTACTAAAGATGTACATTGAGTTAGAGGGAACAACTTTGCTTCATTAACAGTTAGAAAAGGATTATCAGCCACCATTATTTCAATTGATATTAATGGTACAAGTGTTAATGGTACAAGTAAAAAAAAAAAATATTGATTTTGCATAAATGCAGAAACACTGATTTCAAAAGATGAAGTGCATTGATAAGCAGTTTGTCAACTTAGAGCAACGCATGTTGATCTTTTATTACACTTACATGAGGACAGAGGGATCACTGCTCTGTCGGCTGAGATGGTAAGAAACTGCCACAAGAACACCACAGAAAATGGAGAATAATACAGGAATGTGTTGAACATCCCACGGATCCTATAAAATATAGTAACATGCAGGGTCACAACATGTTTCAGAACAATTCCCAGCACTTTTACCACACTCCATTAGCTCTCATATTAGCCCATTAATATGATGAAACACCCATGGTAAAGACTAATGGTGCAGCAATTACTTACCTTAAGAGCACCGTAACATAGGCCGTAGAGTAAAGTAATGGCCACAATGCTACGAATAAAGCTGTAAATTGCTGCAAGTAAGCTGGTGGTAGCTAAAATAGAAAAGGTAAAACATTGTTAGTAGCAAATTATTTTTAACATATATACGTACGTCATTAGTCTCTTAACTTAATGAAAAATGTTGCAACAAGAGTTATGCAATGGCATAGCCAGTATGCTGTACAGACCAAAATACATCAAATGCCTGAAAAAAGATTAACTTGTTTCTGGGAATCCACTGCATTTCGGTACAGGTATGGGACCTGTTCTCCAGAATCTCGGGTTTTCCAGAAAACGTATCTTTCAGTCATTTGGATCTTCCTAACTTTTTTTTCTACTAGAAAATCATGAAAACATTAAATAAAACCAATAAGCTGATTTTGCTTCCAATAAGGATTAATTATAGCTTAGTTTGGATCAATTACAAGATACTGTTTTATAATAACAGAGAGAAAGGAAATCATTTTTAAAAAATTGGATTACTGAATTATCCCATACCTGTATGCCCAAAACATACAATACATAAGGTTAAATTTACATAGGAAAAGAAACCACAACACTAAATAATGTAGAATTCCTACAGATAGGCATTTAGCTTGGTTATAGAAATGGTTTTGACTTTCAACAGTTAACTGGTCTATCATGATCTTCAGTTTGCATGTTGAATAATGTTATCACTGTAGAATTGCCCTGCACTGGTAAAACTGGTGTGTTTTACTTCAGAAAGACTACTTTAGTTTATATAAATACGTTGCTGTGTAGCAATGAGGGCGGCCATTCAAAGGAAAAAAGGCTTAAAGAGATACTGTCATGGGAAAGTTTTTTATTTTTTAAATGAATCAGTTAATATTGCTGCTCCAGCAGAATTCTGCACTGAAATCCATTTCTCAAAAGAGCAAACAGATTTTTTTATATTAAATTTTGAAATCTGACATGGGGCTAGCCGCTAGACATTTTGTCAATTTCCCAGGTGCCCCTGGTCATGTGACTTGTGCCTGCACTTTAGGAGAGAAATGCTTTCTGGCAGGCTGCTGTTTTTCTTTCTCAATGTAACTGAATGTGTCTCAGTGGGACATGGGTTTTTACTATTGAGTGATGTTCTTAGATCAGTGGTCCCCAACCAGTAGCTCGTGAGCAACATGTTGCTCTCCAACCCCTTGGGTGTTGCTCCTAAGTGGCCTCAAAGCAGGTGCTTATTTTTGAATTCCAGGCTTGGAGGAAAGTTTTGGTTGTATAAAAACAAGTGTACTGCCAAACAGAGCCTCAATGTACATTGACAATCTACATAGGGGCTGCCAAATGGCCAATCACAGCCCTCATTTGGCACCCCAAGAATATTTTTCATGCTAGTGTTGCTCCCCAACTCCTTTTGCTTATGAATGTTGCTCACGGGTTCAAAAGGTTGGGGATCCCTGTCTTAGATCTACCACGCAGCTGTTATCTTGTGTTAGGGAGCTGTTATCTGGTTACCTTTCCATTGTTCTTTTGTTTGGCTACCAGGGGGGAAAAGGGAGGTGATATCACTCCGAATTGCAGTACAGCAGTAAAGAGTGATCAAAGTTTATCAGAGCACAAGTCACATGACTTGGGGCAGCTGGGAAATTGACAATATGTCTAGCCCCATGTCAGATTTCAAAATTGAATATAAAAAAATCTGTTTGCTCTTTTGAGAAATGGATTTCAGTGCAGAATTCTGCTGGAGCAGCACTATTAACTGATTCTTTTTGAAAAATATTTTTTCCCCATGACAGTATCCCTTTAAGTTACACAGCAGATAGCAGAAAAGCTCTGCAGAACATAATGTTATGTTATCCACTATTTATCCTGTGTCAATTTCCACCATTGCTATTCAGCAGCTCGTTTATATTAAAGGGATACTGTCATGGGGAAAAAAACATTTTCAAAATAAATCAGGTAATAGTGCTGCTCCAGCAGAATTCTGCACTGAGATCCATTTCTCAAAAGAGCAAACAGATATTTTTATATTCAATTTTGAAATCTGACATGGGGCTAGACATATTGTCAATTTCCCAGCTGCCCCAAGTCATGTGACTTGTGCTCTGATAAACTTCAATCACTCTTTACTGCTGCACTGCAAGTTGGAGTGATATCACCCCCTCCCCCCAGCAGTTAAACAAAAGAACAATGGGAAGGTAACCAGATAACAGCTCCCTAGCACAAGATAACAGCTGCCTGGTAGATCTAAGAACAACACTCAATAGTAAAAACCCATGTCCCACTGAGACACATTCAGTTACATTGAGAAGGAAAAACAGCAGCCTGCCAGAAAGCATTTCTCTCCTAAAGTGCAGGCACAAGTCACATGACTGGGGGCAGCTGGGAAATTGACAAAATGTCTAGCGCCATGTCAGATTTCAAAATTGAATATAAAAAAATCTGTTTGCTCTTTTGAGAAATGGATTTCAGTGCAGAATTCTGCTGAAGTAGCACTATTAACTGATGCGTTTTGAAAAAAACATGTTTTCCCATGACAGGATCCCTTTAACTATAGTAGTGTTTCTGAAGCAAACAGATAGGGTTTACCAGTGCAGGGCAACACTACATGATATTTTCATTACTTTAAAACACTTTCATTTTTTGGTGTTACTGTTCTTTCAAGTGTAGCCAAAGGTTTCACAACATTTGCAGGCAAAATGCTGTGTCTAACCTGCACTCATGGACCAGCAGGGTTCCATGGGTACAGGCAATATTGGGAATAACAAGCTCAGTTATCTCATACATTTCCATGCAGTGGAACACATCAAAAAAGCCACCAAACTAAAACAAATCCTGAAATGCCAGTGTGTAAGGTCCCTTGTACAGGGTCAGTTAATTGCCTAATTAACTTTGGAATAACACTTGTTTTGGAAGTTATATTTATTTTATCGGACCACTTGACTGCTGTACATTGCAAATGGTGCTACCTGGCAAGTACCCGAATGCGAATGCCATAGAATTTATGTTTAAAGGAAAACCAAACATTTTTTCTTAAAAACCCCTACCCTACGTAGACCCCCACCCTGCTTCCCCCCCCCCCAGGCTAGGTTTAAACTTCGGTAATTAACCCGAACTCTTTACAGATTCAGCGCAGCGGAGCTCACGGGCGCCATTTTCCGGCTCTTCCGTCTTTATCAGGAAGTAAGCGCCGCATGTGCATTTGGAGCAGTCTTCCTGTTTTTGACAACTGCACATGCGTTGAAAGTGAAGGAAATTGCTGAAGTGCCGGAAGAAGACCTGAAGATTACTGAAGAGCCGTAAGACGGCGCCCATATGCTCCTCTGTGCTGAATCTGCAAAGAGAGGTAAGTAAATAGTTAGGGTTAATTACCGAAGTTTACACCTAGACTAGGGGGGAGCAGGGGGGTCTGGGTTTTTAAGAAAAAAAATACTACTCCATGTTTACTTGTAAAACTTGTAAAAAATGGCAAGATTAAACAGCACTGGGCAGGCAAAAGGGTTAATCAAATATTTCATGTATAAATTAAAAAAAGTAGATAAAGATTTGCAAATGTGACTTACCATTTCCACCAAACACATGTATATCTACCTGCTCACACAGGTACATGACGAATGTGTTCACCTGAGGCAGGAGACCAATAAAGAACACGACTGGGAAACAGAGCGTGAAGACTAGGGAAAAATGGAATCAAAAAGTCAAGATGAAAGCAATATTCAGGCTTCAAGCATTTTTCAAAGTCATCACTCAAAAAATTTGTTTTTTATGATTAGTACAATCGTTAAAAAAAAAACATGTTTTTGTTATTTCTTAAGATAAATAGGAAAACTTAAGCCACTCCATCTTTGGCCCTTGTGAGGTAGATATTTAGATTAGATTATGTTATTATACAAACCTCGCTCATGCTAGCTTGTTGTGACTGCTTTGCTAGCAAAAACAGGATTTTTGATACTCACTGGTAAATCCGCTTCTCTGTAGTTGACAGGGGGACACAGGGAGACTGGGGTTAAGTTCCACCCTCCAGGAGGCAGGACACCTTTAATTAAGGGGCGTGGCAGTGTCTGGCTTAACCCCACACCAACCAAACCTAATCAGTTTGTACCAAAAAAAAAAAAAAAAAAAAAGGACTACTGAACAGGTAAAATCAGAATAAAATCAGAGTAATTTAATTAGCAGAACAGGAAACCCAGGGAACTATCCCTCATGGACCAACGTGGTCAACATCTCACAGAAGGGCGGGAAGCCCTGTGTCCACCTATCGACTACAGAGAAACACATTTATTGGCAAGTATCAAAAATTCTGTTTTCTCTGTGATCTCAGGGGGACACAGGAACTTAAAGTAGTGTGGACAGAAGAGATTATGGCACATTATTGCACTACGGAGTGCAACACCTTGCGGCCAAAGGAGGCCTCTGCTGAGGAAAACTTGTCCAGGCTGTAGAATTTGGTGAATGTATGGACAGATGACAGCTCGGCAGATCTGCGTGCCATTCCCAGGACGGTCCAGTGGATCCTGTGGAGTGTGCTCGATCGCCCTCTGGAGGCGGTCATCCTTTAGAAATGTATGCCTGACAGATGGTTTCCTTGATCCATCGTGCAACGGAAGTCTTTGATGCTGCCATGCCTCGCCGAGGTCCGGTAGGAACTACAAACAGCTTTTGGGAACATTGAAAGGCTTGGACTTTTACAGATACCAACAAAGTGCTCTGACCACAGATTATGAAGTCGTCTTTCCTTAGAATTTTTGGGTTCCGAACACAAAGATAGTACCACAATCTACTGATTCATATGAAATGCAGACATCATCTTAGTTAGGAAGGTACTGCGCTCAAGAGACTCTTCTGGCCGATGAAAGTGACATGAGAAATACTACCTTCCAGGTGAGCCACTTGTCGGATATGGTCCCCAGAGGCCATGTTGAAATTCTATCTTGGAATCAGAGGACGGAACGGGGTACTACATGAGCTACCCCCTTGCAGAAAAGTACGGACAGAGTTATCCAGAGCGAGTCGTGACTGAAAAAGAAACTTTAGTGCCGACACCTGTACCTTCAATTAACTCAATTAGAGGCTCAACTGAAGGACTCCTTATAGAAAGGACAAAATTCTAGGAATGTTGCACTTAAGGAAGGAAAAATGTGCCTCTTTGCACCAGGTCCAATAGCTGCACCAGACTCTGTGATAGGCCTTAGATGATGTGAGTTTCTGAGACTTCAACATTGTGACAATGAACTCTTCTGCTATGCCTTGCCGTCTCCAGAGGTCTGCTTCAACAACCATCCCGTCAAAGTGAACAGTCCCAAATTGTGGTGGATTACGGGACCCTATAGTAGAAGATCGCTCCTGGGTGTAAGACAAACCGGTTGTGCTATAGATAATTTCTGCAAATCAGAAAACAAAGTTCTCCTGGGCCAATATAGAGCAATTACAATCATAGTGGTGTGCGATTGTTCACGGGGAGAGAAGATGTAGGCTAGGTCAAAATTCCAATTCTGTGTCATGGCATCCACCCCTATTGCTATAGAGTCCCCCGAACGAGCGAAGAGTCTTGACATTTTGTGACTGGTTCTGGATGGCATGAGATCAATCTGGGGATGCCCCCAGTGTCTCGCAAGCTCCGCAAATATCTCCAGGTGAAGCTCCCATTCCCCGGGGTTACTCCTTCCTCTGAACTCACACTTATCTTATTTGAAGATGGTGTGACTAGCGATCGAGGGCCAATCTTACAACTCGTAGCTCCATAATGCTTATTGGTAGCTTGGCCTGGAAGGGAGTCAATGGCCCTTGTACAGATAGATTGTTCCGTTGTCCCCCAACCTTGCAGACTGCCATCTGTCGTTATCACTGTCCAGTTCGAAAATCGCCCAAGATTGGCCCCCTGAAAGGTTGCCATGGTGTAGCCACCATTGAAGGGATTCCTTTCCATCCAGATAGGACATTGGCCTGAAGCGGGTGCAGATGTATTTGCGCAAAGGGACTGCTTCTATCGATGAGACCATCAATCCCAGAAGTGAATTGTAGGTCGATGGTTGCAGAGAAACAGGTTGATCTGGTTCCTTATTTTTGTCTTTCTCTTGGGGCAAGCTTACCCTCTGTGTGAGGGTGTTGAATTCGAGTCCCAAATTTTTTTATCCAGTTCCTGGGAAGTAGGCTGGATTTGTCCCAATCGATCGACCAGCTGAAATCTTGAAGCATCCAGATCGCCTTTTAGAGATCCACTGTGCCCTTCAAGAGAATGTCGTCCAAATAAGGTGTCACTGAGATTCCCTGAAGATGTAATGACGCTGCCATTACCCCCATGAGCTTGGTGCAGACCATGGGGGCTGATGATAGGCCGAAAGGGAGGGCTTGAAGGCAAATCTCAAAAAAACTATGATGAAGTTGCCAGATCGGTACGTAGAGGTACACATCTTTGATATCCAGGGACATCATTAGCTGTCCCGGTTCCACTGCCCGAATTACTGATCGCAGGGTCTCCATTTTGAAGTGTACCGAAAGTATGGGCTTGTTGAGATATTTCAAGTTCTGAACCAGTCTGAATGAGCAACCCCCTCTTGAGTACCATGAACAGATTGGAGTAGAACCTGGAGAATCTACAATCACTCCATTTTGTTCCATCTTGATGATGCAATCCAGGAACACTTTGCTTTGGTGGAACTGCCTGGAACTATGGACAAAAATAATTTTCTGGGGGGAAGGGAAGAAAAATCAAAGTGATAGCCTTCTGAGACTATTTTGTCATTTCCACACATACCAGAATTGAAGCAACCTACCCCTATTGTTGCCTTGACTCCGAAGGGCGTCAGCCTAAGGTGAACTTATCAGTTGGGGGCTTGCTGTGGAACTTGGTGGTCTTCCATGCTGGGCGCGTCTTGTCATCTGGCTTAGATCGAAAGCGAGAACGTTGGGATGGGCTACTACTCTTGTGTAATGCCCACTTTGGCGAAAAAAAAAAAATTCACCGCCTTTTTCGATGTGGATGATCCAGCTTTAGGTTGAGGAAGGAATGTACTCTTTCCTCCTGTAGCCGGAGAGATTATCTTCTCTAATTCTTCCCCAAAAAGCCACTGTCCCTTAAAGGGAAGTGACGTTAGCGACTTCTTTGAACTGAGGTCGGCTACACAGCTCGAGACATAGTGTTCTGCTAGCTACTAATGATAATGCTGATGTACGAGTGGTAATCTGCGCCACGTCTAGATTGGCGTCATAAAGGTAACCTGAAGCCTCTGCTATGGCCTGTGCCGAAGCGAAGAGTTCCGATCTGGGGACTGCCTCATGGATGTCTTGCCCCTTTAATGAGCCTCCTGCCTCCCTAGGTTATGCCACAGTGACTCCAGTAGTTGCTAGTCATTCAGCATTGCTTTCTGCAGCTCCTTGAGATGCCTGTGCTGATCTCTGGGAACATCGTGCACCAAAATGGTGCCTGGAACGCATATGCATTCCACCTGCGGCGCAATGAAACTTAATGGTGCCCGAGACACCCAGTTCCGCCTCAGAGTGCCTGTTTTCTGGTCTTACTGCTACCTGGAGGAGAAGTCCGGTGGCCAGTGGAAGCAGGCAGAAGGCTGAGAGAGCACAACAAAACCATCTGGGGAGCCAGGTATATTATGAAGTATGGGACACACTCACACTCACACACTTTGGCGGAAAAAAAAATTCACCGCCAATTATACAAGGGGAATTTAAAAAAATTCAGTCAATTATACAAGGGGAATTTATCTGTGCATAGTGAACTGTTTAGAATGTCAACTGCAGGAAAATTGTCTCACAACAGCAGGTTACCTGCAATTAGGCTTTTATTGTGCTTCGGGCACACAGGCCCTTTTTCAAGTGTGTACAGCCAATTGTGAAGTGAAGATATTTATAGCACCACACACATTGTCCCACTCACCAATTGCAAACCCATCAGTCTTTGTTCTTGGCTTGGAGTTTTTTAAAATATAGCAGTTTGTGTGCCAATGTTTAGTGTCCAGCTGTGGATATGTGGATATGTTCCAGGTCCCTGTTGATGCACACTATGTAATCATCCACAGCCAGAAATCATATAAATTATTTTGTGGCATGTGTCTGTCTATTTTAGCCAGGTACTAGAGCCAAGGTTGGAGTCCAGGGGAAGGCAGAGAAGGGGGAAAGGGTGACACAATCTCGGGAAGGGGGGGGGAAGCACACCAGTGAAAGTATGAGGAGAAGCAAGCAAGGTATCTGCAGACCATAACCGGGTGCAGAAAAGCAGTAGGTTATAGCTTTTATGGTTAGAGTTTACCGAGGTAATATCTTTCACAAAGGGAAGCCCCCTAATTGGATACAGGTATCTCTGTTCCCAGAGGGTCCCCCTCTTTTCGCCAGGATCTTCTGGCTATCTTCTGTATTGTAGAGCTGTCCATCCTCCTAGGAAGCAGGACACTAAAAAACACTGATTAGGTTTGGTTGGTGTGGGATTAAGCTAGACCCTCTGGCACACCCCTTAATTAAAATTCAAAGTGTCCCAGTGTCCCCCGAGACGACAGAGAAAGTCAATTTATACAAGGGGAATTTATCTGTGCATAGTGAACTGTTTAGAATGTCAACTGCAGGAAAATTGTCTCACACATGCCCATAGATGTATACATAGTAAGAACAGATATAAACAAGAAACTTACCAATGACTAAGTCCCTGGCTGACACTAGAAGCAGAGGATTGGTGAAAGCCATTCCATATAATTTGTATTTGGTGGCAGACATGTTTTTGCTTCCATAATCCAATAACCAAATAAGGCTGCAACAGGCACAGAAGTAAACAGGCCTACTATAGGCAATGATACGATTATGGCCCTGCAAAAAAAAAAACAAAAAAAAAAAACACCAAATTCAAATAAATAAAAATAAACTAAAGTCATGTGAACTGTGGCTTAAATCACAAACTCATTCCACAGGAACACAATTTCACTTTCTACTCATTCTTATGGGATTTTTAGATTAATGAATACATTTCTACAAATCCCATAGGAATGAATAGAAAGTGGGAGAGTTCTAATCTTACATTTTGATAAATCTCTCCCAAAAAGGGCCAATAGACGGCGCTTGCAAAACTTCTGCTGCTTTCATCTTTAGACAGCATGGTCCTTCCAAAGGCACAAATAAAATCAAGCCTTGTAGTCTGCAGCATCACTATGAGCAAAGTCATGCCCAAATGAACTATTCATTTTAAGTCTACTGGAGGTTAGAATTTGTCTCCCCGAATTTAATGAGTCTTAGCTTCTCACATGCTCTGCTTCCAGCTGAAAATCAAAGTTTGGGGGAAATCATTTAAAATAAAAAAAAGACTAGGGCTCTTAACACATAAGCAGAATGTGGCATGTGTGTGGCGTTAAACGCACCAGAACTAGCAATTTTCTAAAGGAAAATATACCATGGAAACACATATATGGCACTTATAGCAGAGTCACTTACATGTCTTGGGGAAGAGGAATCTGGTTGAACACTCTAAAAAAATAAATATGCAAAAGTGAATCCACTGAATAGAGAAATAGACAGATAAACAATTGCTTCTATTGGAGTTTATCAATATACAGGACATTACTTGCATTCTACTACTATATTTCAGAGAACGAATGTAACCATCCTTTCTAAACAACTCTTAACCTTTGTGTTAGAAGTTGAAGTGTGGAAATGTGTAATGCTATAATTGCACAAACGTGTGTGTGTGTGTGTGTGTGGTGTGTGTGTGTGTGTGTGTGTGTGTGTGTGTGTGTGTGTGTGTGTGTGTGTGTGTGTGTGTGTGTGTGTGTGTGTGTGTGTGTGTGTGTGTGTGTGTGTGTGTGTGTGTGTGTGTGTGTGTGTGTGTGTGTGTGTGTGTGTGTGTGTGTGTGTGTGTGTATATATACACAAGTCAGTGACATCCAAAGGCACACAGGTCTACAGGAATTCTTCCAAAATTCTTTATTTACGGATTGCAAATTACGGCATTTGCAATCCGTAAATAAAGAATTTTGGAAGAATTCCTGTAGACCTGTGTGCCTTTGGATGTCACTGACTTGTATCCTGTCGTGAGGTTGCCGAGCCTCTACCATCGTGCACCAGGCGTCTCTTAATTTCCTATAGGGTGTGCGGGGTCCTACACTGCTGTTTACTTGTGTATATACACACACATACACATTGAGACCTATGACAAAGGCCTCTGAGGGGACCAAAAACTAAAATTATCTGAACTACTCATGTTGTGCATTTTAGCACCCTGGCAGAGCTCTTCAATGTAAGTGCAGCTGCTGCATTATATATGCCTTTATATATTGGTTTTCAGCAGTCTAATGAAGCATGTCCATGATAAAAATAAGAATTAATAATTTGTTCATATCAAATTACTTACCTTGAGGAGAGAGTATTGACAGCTGGCTATAACAAGACAAAACTGGAAGACCCAGATATCTTTAAAGAAGCCTTCTATGAGAAGAACAGAGCCCAAAAAGGCAACTAGAATGGCAAGAATGACAGACAGCACATTCTCTAGGACTTCACGGTTCCTAAAGAATTGAAAGGCAAGTGTGAATAGATGTACAATCAACACACAATAACTTTCAAACTATACTAGAATGGCAGTTTACATTTATGGAATATGTAAGCTAGAGATTCTTAAAAAGGGCTGGAATAAAAAAAAAATATATGTTTCAAAACACACAATGTTCATTATTTTTATCATGCTGAGTGAAAAAAAAAATCAACTTTTGACAAGTTTTTGCTTTTAGGGCCTGACACACGAGAGGATTAGTTGCCCAACAATTAATCTTGTTTAGTGCAGGGGCGACTAATGCTCTCTCACCGGCAATGTCAATTGCTGATGGGAAAACATACGAGCGGTTTTGGCTTTTTGAAGTCGTCCAAAGTTTCCTCACAAGGAGTGAGAAAGCATTTGGAGGAGGTGAGTCACCAACTCTAGAGGAGATTAATCATGGGGCAACTAATCTCATGTGTCAGTGTCCTTTCTGTATTTTGGAGCACAATACATTTAAGATCAGTCAAGGTGTACCTACCTATCAAACAAGGCTAAGAGAGTAAGCCTGTCAAAGTTGATGCCAACCCACAGCTTTGGGAGAACCCAAAACCGGTAGTAGTGTTTTACTTTGTGGGCAGCCTGTTCCTGTGGTTGCATCTGGTCCTGCAGGTCAGGGCTTAGATCAATATCCTGCTGCTCTAATAGATCTGTATCTATGGTTAGCAACCTGTTTAATCGGATCTGGGGAAGAGAGAGCTACCAGAGAGTTAATGGGATACACCAAGCACAAATTCTTTTGACAGTATATGTTGCAATATAATAAGGACAGGACTATAGTAAACACTACAGAAATACTAGAATATTTGAAAGTGATTTAAAAATGCAGCATTTTATTTGCCACAAATTAGATCAACTGTGAAAGGTTTTTCTTTTAAAATGAAGTTCCAATTGAAAAAATAATATTATTTAGCTTACCCAGAGAACAAAAAGGTCCTATCATAAGAATTCTCAATATTACACAAAAAACATTTTCCTATCAATGAAAACAGGTCAAAATGCAGTGTCATCTACAGGTCTTCTATTTATTATTCTCTGCCTATGCTGACAAATATAAGAAATTAGGAAAAAAACTTCTTACTAGATCATGTGGGTAGAATCGAACTGAGGTAGAACTTGATACATGGGAATCTGTGTCACTGTAACAAAATAAATAATCACAATATCAACTTGTTATTAATTTAAGTAAAGTTAGATCAAATAAATAAAAGATATCAGAGCTTGTGTTGTGCCTTTAAAAATCTGACCACAGAGGTGTAAAATTGCTAATTAAAGGGGAAAGTATACACCTTTGCCACAAATTAAGGCAATACATTTGACTTATCTTGCAAATGCATCCTGCCTATTCTAGTATTTTTTTTCCATTATAAAGAACTAATGAATAATGTTGTGATAGGGAGTTAGAAAATGAAAGTGGTTTCATTTTATTGTTTAGTTCAATAAACAGCAGTTACCATAGATATTGTGGAAAGAACAGGCAAAAAGGATGTATAACCCTGAATCATTGAGCTCATGGCGAGTTCAGTTAAATGTGAGCACTTGCCAACTGCCATGAGTATTAATTGCATCCAATAAATGTTCCTCGGTTTAAGCTTAATTTTCAGTGGATAAAAAGCCACTGAAATGGCTGTGGTACATTGATTTCAGCTGTAGCACTTGGACATCATCTGTGGATGCGATTTATTTTTTTAAAACCTGGTCTTTTCAAGTAAATATGTGGCAGTGCCCTTTTTCAAAATGTTGCCCAATACCTACTAAACCCATAGAAAAGAAAGCCCACAGCTTGAATCTTAAAGGCAAATACATGGTGTAATTTAAGACTATAGGTTATGTAATAAAAGGCACTAAGTTTGCCCAGGGGCAGTAACCCATAGCAATCAATCAGCAGGTAGCATTAACTGGTCATCTATTTAAAAGCAAACATCTTATTGGTTGCTATGGGTTACTGCTCCGGCGCAAACTTAGTGCCTTTTATTACATATGGGGGTTTATGGATTATTACAAGATGGGTGCCATCTAGGGTGCATCTTGGTAAAATGCAGGTATCACTTTAGCAGTAAGGTCCCTTACACAGTGTTTTAAACCCCTAACGCCTCATTTGTGCAGGGACGGACTTGAATGTTTTTTGGCTGTTCATGCACATATAGGCTGGAATTTGGCAGTAATCCATTGTGTGCACAATAATGACATGCAGATTCCAAAATGTGTTTGCGCATTTGTTTGAATCTAACTGTGCAGGCAGGGAGAGTTGCTATCCTAGCAGCTAATAAACACTAAACAGGAGAAATAGGAGACCAGAAAGAAAGTAAAACTAACCAAAGATTATTAGACGTCCTTCGTGCAGCTGGCTCAAAGTTTACAAGTGACATGTCACATCCTCCCGTCTCATAAAGAGATGGGGTAAATTTACCTAGTGTTGAGAAAGAAAAAAAACAAAAAAAGGAATACAAGAATTAGCCAGAAATCTGTAAAATGCTTTCAGTTCATCAATTAAGAAAGCAACAACACTTTTACAAATAGCAAGACCTTCACAAATGTGTATTTAATTTTACTGAGCCGTTATCCTAGATTCTTATTTATATTATTTTTTCCTCCATGATTTAGCCACGAGGCTATGGGTTCCATTACAAGCCTATTTGACCACTAAATACATATTAGAACTGCAACAATGGCATAGGAAGTCAGAATTTAGGACTACTATATTTTTAAGCAGAGAATACATTTTAGTTGTTTTAAGTTATGCACCCACAGAACGGTGTACATGCACTTCAGGCCCTGTGAAGTCCAAACTACTCTCTTGATGAAAGGGGCCATATGGATGAGGGCTAACTAGTAAAGAAAAACAATTAAAACCATAAAACTTTCAGTATGAAAATCGAAGTACAGCTTTTGAGGTGGCATTATTTTGGAACCAGATACAGGCCTACAACCTGCCAACTTTGCTAGTGTACAATATTGGCCTGCATATTGCAAGTTATTTCATACAGACCAAATACATTACAAGAAATAATGTTATAACTTACCAGTACCATTCAATGGCTGTCACACATTCACAAGCAATTACAGTGAAAAAACAAGCTTTACGGCTTGCTGCATTATAAGTACATTACTTAATATTAAGCTTACATTTATTTTAGTATATACTATTGGCCAAGATACTGCATTTGTCGCACCTCAAATATTATCAGGCTTTGGTGTTTCAGGAAGATAATAAGCCATTATATGCACCCACATTGTGATATGCACTACGGAAGATATTGCAGCAACTGGCCATATTCCAGTTAATGAAATTAATATTGATCATTCATAGAAAGTTGTACACAGACATTTTATATACATAATTCTAAATACAGCTGCACTCTTGAATTTTATATGGCACCAACATAATTTTTAACGCTCAAACGAACATACAAATTAGCTACAAAGAAGTTCTCTTGCATCAAGGCTATTCATTTAAATGGTCTACCAATGCTACCTACATCCAGACCAAAATACGGTGTCTCATTATTTACAACAATGACAATTTGAAATTGGTTCATACAACCTATGCAGGTTGAACAGTGCTGCTTTTAACTGTCCCTCCTATGCTTATTGCAAAGGAAATTCTTATGACAAATGCAAAGTAACAAACACCAATTTAGTTCAGTTTCTTATACAGATATGGGATCCATTATACAGAAACCCGTTATCCAGAAACCTCCCAATTAGTGGAAGGCCATCTCCCATAGACTCCGTTGTAATCAAATAATTTACATTTTCTTTTTTCTCTGTAATAATAAAACAGTAGCTTGTACTTGATCCCAACTAAGATATAATTAATCCAAAACAATCCTGATGGATTTATTTAATATTTAAATGATTTTTAATAGACTTGAGGTATACAGATCCAAATTATGGAAAGGCTCCTTATCTGGAAAACCCTAGGTCCCGAGCATTCTGGATAAGGGCCCATACCTGCACTATTTGTGAGAGACACAAAGCTACCATTATAGATGGTTGTATTATAGTAAGGGGGTGTTGCAATGGTTAAATGATTCACAGGTCAGTGGGGAACATATACAAGTATTAACTCATTTGCAACAAGTTTAAAACATTTACTTTACCCCTTCTGGTAGCACACTGAAACAATGCTGCTCACAGTGGCAATAATTTCAATGACAATATCAAAAGAACATGAATTCACCAGCAATAAAGCCAATGGAGAATACCAGAAGTTACTGTTGTGTTTTGAGACATATATAATATTGAAAACTTCCAAAGGTAGTAAATGAACAGGCCTTTGGCTATGCCGCTTGACCTGGTGTAATAAAGGGCTTTGCAATCTTATTTTGAAGAGACCAAATATTGCTCAAAGTCAATAAAAAAACATTAAATGACAACAGGTATGTTACAATTCTAGCGGCATGAATGATTAAGCAGATACAGACATATATGCATTTAAAATTCCTAGAGTTTGGAATAAAACGTTACCAAAAGCATATAGTTCATGAATTAGCAACAGACAAAATAGATATAGTAATGGATATAATGGGTTCCTCTGGGCACAATAATGTCAGCATAAACTAGGCAGTGGAAGGAGCAGATAAAAGATGTACAGTAATGCTAAACAAATAGAGGCATATTTAATAATGGGTGAAAACAGAGTTCACAACAGGGATAATGCACAGCTCTGTAATGACTTGCATGGAATTGTTTTAGCTGCATATACAGGTAAAGGATCCCTTATCCGGAAAACCGATATCCAGAAAGCTCTGAATTACGGAATGGCTGTCTCCCATAGACTCCCTTTTATCCAAATAATCCAGATTTTTAAAAATGATTTCCTTTTTCTCTGTAATAATAAAACAGTAGCTTGTACTTGATCCCAACTGAGATATAATTAATCCTTATTGGAAGCAAAACCAGCCTATTGAGTTTATTTAATGTTTAAATGAATTTCTAGTAGACTTAAGGCATGAAGACCCAAATTACGGAAACATCCGTTATCCGGAAAACCCCAGGTCCCGAGCATTCTGGATAACAGGTCCTATACCTGTATATCAAAGGGGGACTTCACACCTTTTGATAATTATGTCTGATAAAATGCCATAGAAGGGATTAGAGAGTTGTGGCATTCCCACTGGTGAACTGTATTTACCATTTGATAAATATGCCACATTGCTGAACATTACCACCAGTTTCACAAAACAGCCCTTTTCCCACCATGATCGGAACTGTTACAAATGTATGTTAATAACTGGCAGAAAAGCTCCATATTCAAAAATGATTCTCAAATTAAAGATAATTGAACTGCATTATTACCCAAAATGTGCTGCATTAAAACTTCCATGTCACCAAGGTTACATAAGGCCTGCATACCAAGTTCATCGTGCAAACTGCTACTGCCTACGGCAGATGCATTGTCATGTGATGCTTCTAAGTGGACACTCCCATTTCTCACCAGCAAGGAGGCGCTAGCGCTGAGCACTGCAGCCTGGGAAGGGGGGCGGGACTGTACTTTGACCTGGGTTGATGATTGCTGGCCTTGACCATCTTGAAGGCTACAAAATAAAAGTTAAAGGGTCCATTAAAGAATATTATAACTGCTACAATTTCATGTATTACAACATCTACAAATCATTTCTTTATTTTATTTGGGACCTCAATACGATAAAGTAGAAAAAAATTATTAAAAAAAAAAAACCTTCCCTACGTAGATCCCGTTGCCTCCTCCTAGTTGCCTAGTTGCCCCCCCGGGCAAATGCCCCAAACTCGCACTTACCCCTCCGTGCAGATTATGTCCAGCGGAGTTCAGAGGAGTCATCTTCTTCTCTTCGGTAATCTTAGGAATGAGACTGAAGACTGTGCATGTGCCGAAACTTACGAAAATTGTAGAAGCAGCGCTGGTCTCATTCCGAACATTACCGAAGCGGCTGAAGATGGTGCCCGTGAATTCCGATGCCTGCACGGAGGGGGAAGTAAAAATTAAGGGGCATTTGCCCGGGGGGGGGGGGACAGCTAGGATGAGTGGGAGGGGTCTATGTAGGGTAGGGTTTTTTTTATTAAGGGTTTGTATCTCCTTTAAGAATCACTGCTTTTTGAGCATGCACTTTAGAAGCCAGTAAGAAAATATCCAACAAATGAAATGATTATAATACTGAAGACTAATTGACTATTTTAATACAAGGCACTGGCTCCCTGGTTGGTTCTGTCAAGAGACCAAACAAAGAAATTGAGTTTAAAAGAAAACAAAACTCAAAAAAATATAGTTGCAAGAGTACAGTACTTTTTATTATGTAATCTAGTCATTGATTTATTAAGTCAGGATACTTGCAGTGTTCCCAACCACAAGAGTATTAAGGTACATAAAGGGGTGGTTTATATTTTAGTTAACTTTTAGTATGTTATAGAATGCCTATTTCTAAGCAACTTTTCAACTGCCCATCATTATTTCTTTTTTTTATAGTTTTTCGAATGATTCTTCTGACACTATCCAGCTTTAAAATGGGGATCACTGACCCCATCTAAAAAAACAAATGCTCTGTAAGGCTACGCATTTCTTGTTATTGCTACTTTTTAATACTCATCTTTCTATTCGGGCATCTGCTATTCATATTCCAGTCTCTCTGCATGGTTGCTAGATTGCAACCAGACTAGTGAAATTGCAAACTGGAATTAAAAGCTAAATAACTTAAAAATGAAAACCAATTGCAAATTGTCTCAGAATATCACTCTCTACATCATACTAAAAGATAACCACAAGGTGAACAACATTTTGCAATATAAAGTGATATCTCCTTGTATCCCACCAGGGGTCTGCCCTCTCTGCTTCTCCTCCCATGCTTACATTATTGTGCACCTTCTGGGTCACAAAAACCAGAAGCAAATTTTTGCCACCCTGATAAGCTGTGGGGTGCATGCACCTGAGGCAAGTTTCTGATCTTGCTTTATGTAGGGAACACCACTGCTCCCAACCTAGGGTTGCCACCTGGCCGGTAAAAATGACGCTTGATGCTAATGTTATTAATAGGAAATAACGGCAAGATTATAGGAAGCCCGGTATTTTTTTTTTTTCAGAAAAGGTGGCAACCCTATCCCCACCCCACCTACCCCTCCATTACTTACCTGTATGCAGCTTCTGTCTCACACCTATTCAGACATGGCTGATGTTGCAAAGATGATGAGCCTGGGTTGAGGGGAAATACCCAATAGCCATATGCTATTACTAGTGCTTCATGTTCTTAATGTATCTTTGGGGCAGGGAAGATGTGCTAGAAGATTAAAATTACTTTACAACTGGAAAGGGGAAAACATTTGAAAATGTGTATTTGATACATGCTGGCTCCCACAAAGACATTTGTTACCTTAGTTTGACCCAATGTGAAAAGTGTATGCATTTATATGTTTAGTAAAACAAACGTAACTCCCATCACCAAGAAATGTGTGTTTTAGAATGTCACATGTTTTGTCACTGAAGCCAATCGGAGTCTATGAATGATACAGAGATTTATGAAGATTGTATTGTTCCCAGTCTGTTTTATTATGCAAGAAATGCTACATAAATAAAATACACATACAATATTACTATATCAGCAGTGGAAGTGGTGTGGCAACTTATACAAATAATATTTAACATATTGCCATACTTTTTAAAAGGAAAGCTATCATGACAAATGTTACATTTATCAAGGTAAGCATCCTTTTTTGCTAAGGTAATAAAAAAATCAGTACACTAAATGCAACAGACCTATGCATACTGCATGCCAAGGGAACTATGCCATACAATTAAACTCAGGAAGTGTGTGTGTGTGGTTCTGAGGGAAAAAATACAAGGAACTGGGTTATACAAAAGAAGGAGAGTCAGAAGGCTGCATCATGAAGGACAATGGAGTTTGCAATACCGTACCTGAGAGGTGATCCGATAAGTGATGCAGGAGGGGTGGGATTACTCCCTGCATTGTGTCGGCGCCGAACCGCTTGGCGCCTAAATGTGCTGCGTTCACGTCGAAATGTCTCCTCACTGGCGCGTGCTGCAGCAGCAAGACAGATACTTTAGATCACGAGGAAACTGGTTATGCAGCAAGCAATATTTGCCAACAATTTTCCATCAAGTTGGTTCATAGTGAACCAGAAAATCATGCAAAATTTTGAATTCAAATTTCAATTTTGACATGTGGCTAGACATATTGTCAGTTTCCCAAGTCATGTGACTTGTGCCTGCACTTTAGGATGGAACTTCTTTCTGGCAGGCTGTTATTTCTCCTACTTAAAGGAATTGTTTAGTGTAAAAATTAAAACTGGGTAAATAGATAATGTTTAGAATATAGTAAAAGGTGGCCATACACCGAGATCCGCTCGTTTGGCGATGTCATCAAACAAGCAGATCTCTCCCCGATATGCCCACCTTGAGGTGGGCAATATCGGGCTGATCCAATCGTGGGCCCTAGGGCCCAATGATCGGATCCTAACGATGGGTAACGGGTTTCTAATATAGTTATTTAGATGCATAAAGGCTGGAGTGACAGGATCTGTAACATAATAGCCAGAATCCAACGTCCTGCTTTTCAGCTCTCTTGGTTTACACCGACTGGTTACCAGGCAGCAACCAATCAGAGACTTGAGGGGGGCCACACGGGTCATATCTGTTGCTTTTGAATCTGAGCTGAATGCTGAGGATTAATTGCAAACTCACTGAACAGATATGTCCCATGTGGCCCCCCCTTCAAGTCGCTGACTCAGAGTTAGAGAGCTGAAAAGCAGGAAGTAATGTTCTGGCTATTATGTTAGACATCCAGTCGCTCCAGCCTTTATACATTAAATTTTTGCCTAACTAAAGGTGGCCATACATGGGCCGATAAAAGCTGCCGGCAGTTTATAGTCCCGTGTATGGGCCCAGCTCAAGGTGTATCTCTCTGTGTATGGCCACCTTTACTATACTAGAAACATTTTTTATTTTGCACAGCCTATTTAACCAGTTTTTATTTTCACACTGAACTGTTCATGTAACTGAATCAGTCTCAGTGAGTGCTGTTCTTAGATCTTAGGGAACGGTTATCTTGTGTTAGGGAGCTGCTATCTGGATACCTTCCCATTGTTCTTTTGTTAGGCTACTGGGGGGGAGGGGGCGATACCACTCCAACTTGCAGTAAAGAGTGACTGAAGTTTATCAGAGCACAAGTCACATGACTGGGGCAGTTGGGAAACTGACAATATGTCTAGCCCCATGTCAGATTTCAAAATTGAATCTAAAACATTCTGTTTGCTCTTTTGAAAAATGGATTTCAGTGCAGAATTCTGCTGGAGCAGCACTATTAACTGATGTGTTTTGGAAAAAAAATATTTTCCCCTTTAACGTATGTAAGCCAACGAAGTTAACATAGCAAAACAAACAAAATTTGCAAGATTAAAGGGAAAGTAAACTCTCAGAATTTTTTCCTTTGCCGCAGTTCTTCCACTGGATCAACAAATCAAGATAAAATTATAGATCAGAGCCACCACGGGCTATGGAAAAAACGAACAGAACCAAGCACAATATTGTTAACATTCAGTACAATCACCAGGATGTTGTAACACAAATCTCTGTGTTTTGAACCATAGAAAGTCTAAACCCAAATTTTTTTTTGTGTCTTCTAAAGTGCTATAGTGGTTTTTACAAAGTGCCATCATAAAAATTAAATAAACAAGGTGCTTATTAGTGCTTTCTTAAAATGTAAAATTAAGCAAGGTGTTTTCTTCAAACAAAGAAACTCAGCATGCTGCTTCCCTAGCCTGTACTGAACGTCAACAATATTGCACTAGGTTCTGTTATAGGATTGCCACCTTTCCTCACTGTGAGCTCCGGGCAGGCTAATGGCATCATGGGGTGGGGGGAGGGGTGGGACAGTGATATTCCATGGGCGGGTCAGTGGGTGTAATACACTAGTCTATAGGTCTAGTAACGTTTAGCAACCAATCAGGTTTGACTTCCTCTAGGTGACCAGTAAATGCTACCGTCTGATTGGTGGCTGCAATAGACTGGTACAAACTACACTACTTTTAAAATATACCAATGAATGCTAAATTGAGAATGTAATTTTACTGAAATACATTAGATATCAACATAGATATGGTGAAACATAATTATTAAAAAAAATCCCTGGTGTTTTCTCTGTAGCATTTCATAAGGAAGAACTGCTGTAAAAGCAGTTGGAACCATGCGCAAGGACTTTGACTTTTGTTTTTTAAAGGAGAACTAAACCCTAAAAATTAATGTGGCTAAAAATGCCAAAATTTATATACTAAACTTATTGCACCAGCCTAAAGTTTCGGCTTCTTAACAGAAGCAATGGTCCAGGACTTTTCACAGGGGGTCACCAGGGCATTGCCTAAAACAATCACATGCGCAGTGGGCTCTGAGCAGCTGTTGAGAAGCTAAGTTTAGGGGTCGTCACAATTTATCAAGCTAGAAATGAGGTTGGCTTGTAATATAAGCGGATGTTACAGGCCTGATTATTAAATTTTTATGATACTTGCACTAATTTATGTGCTGCCGTGTAGTAATTATCTGTATTAATCAGCCTTATATTACATTTATTTTCTACGTGTACTGTATACTGTGAGTGGGTCCCTAAGCTCAATAAGTTACAGAAGCATAGAGCATGTACCGTGAATCAGCAGAAAAGAAGATGGGGAGCTACTGGGGCATCTTTGGAGAAACAGATCTTCCCTGCTAAAAGGCTGTGGTTGACTTGGGCTGGTACAGAAGCCCAACACATAATGTACAACATTTCTAGCCTACTTCTATAGTTAGGCTTTAGTTCTGCTTTAAAACGGAACTTTACACAGTTCAACTTGATTAAACTTTTCCTCTGGCAAACCAGTTATTTATTGAAGATAAAGATTTGCATAAAAATATTAGACATTTGTCAATTGACAATTGCATTAGACAGTTGTTTTTGTTACAAGTGCCCACAAAATGCCTACTGCATCCATCAAAGCAACATATCACATCTTTGGTTTTTACCAGTTTGAGATATTCGATTACGGCATGGCCTTTATTCAGAAAGTTCCAAAACACAGAAATGCCTTTTTTTTATAGTATTCATTAAAGATGAATAATGATGTACTATGCACATGAGAATAACTAAGGCAGCACAAAACCAAGTTTATCACAAAACAAAAAATATCTTTAAAGCTTTAAAGGGGTGGTTCACCATCAAGTTAACTTTTAATATGTTATAGAATGCACAATTCTAAGCAACTTTTCAGATAGTCTTCATTATTAATTTTTTATAGTTTTTAGATTGTCCTTCTTCTGACTTTCTCCTGCTTTTAAATAGCTTTCACTGACCCCATATATGCAACAAATGCTCCGAAAGGCAACAGATATATTGTTACTGCTACTTTTTTTTTTTTTTTTTTTTTTTTATTAGTCATTTTTCTATTCAGGCGCTCTCCTATATGTACCAGTCTCTCTTTTAAACCAATGCATGGTAGCTAGGATTATTTTGGATCCTTGCAACAAGATAAAAAACACCAATAATAAAAAACTAAAACCAACTGCAAATTGGCTCAGAATATCCCTCTCCACATCAAACTAAACGTTAATTGAAAGGTGAACAACCCCTTTAAGGCATACTGCTCTATTACTGTGGAGAGAGTCCACTTTATTCCTAAAAAGAGCACCAGCTTGAGGGGAAAATGTAGCAACTGAGTGCCGATCATATTGGCATAAATAACATACCAACATATTGTATTGTTTTGTAGGGTAGGCACTCAAAAAGCAGTCCTCCAGGCAGTAGTAGTAAAAACAGTTCTTTTATGGAGGTGGATCACAGCCTTAAGCGTTTTGTGTTCTCACAACACAATCATAGACTCAAGCCTAGCTTTTTTAGCAAAAATCTGTATTGGTAGCAAAATAATCCTATTTCATGATTAAATATTTTAGTAGATTTAAGGTATGAATAACTTAATTACAGAAAGACAGCCTTATTGGAATACTCCAGGTCCCAAACAGTCTGGAAAATAGATCCCAAATATAGGATTCCATGACAATCTAGGTCAAATGGCAAGTAGTTGCTGCATGGAATGGAGTTGACAGATTCATGTGAGAAGGCCTCAAGCAGTGCTCTCTGATACATTGGTTTGCTACAAAATAAAAACCAGGCGGCTTTATCTTGACTGTAGTGAACTAGCTACATTAGACATGGAAAACTAAGGGTGATCGGAAGCCTCTCATTGAACACAATCAAAATACTATCTTTAAGGTCTCACGGAGACTTGGCTGCCCAAATTCCTCCTTACAACTTCAAAAGCAGTGCTTCTTCTCTACACCTTGCTTCACAGAAAACACAACAAATATGGTCCCTGTTGGGAGAATGTCATGAAACGGATGACAATGACTGCCGTATCTGGCCTCTGGCATAGAAAACAATATTTAAATATTTTTCCAACACCACATACTACACAGAGTAAGCTGCATCATAAAGGACCACAAATCTTTATCAAAATGATCATGTTAACATACGATTATCTCTTCTTTTAAAGTGGACCTGTCACCCTGACATAAAAAGTTGTATAATAAAAGTCATTTTCAAATTAACATGAAATCCAAATTTTTTTTATTAAAGGGTTCATAGCGGTTGTAAGCTCATTTAAAAATCGCAGCTGTCAATCAAATATTGGCTGCCCCTCCTCTATGCCTTAGGCATAGAATTTGGCCAAGCAATTATTCACTTTCCATTCAGCACTTAATAGATGTCACTGCTCTCCCCCAAATTCCCCTAATTCTCAAACATTTAATTGTGTAACCAGTACATGGGGATGGACATCAGGTCCCCCATTCTGGTGCACAAACAAGATTCTGATATGATGGAAGCCTTAATAAGTGTCCACAAAATGGCTCCTGGCTGCTTGCTATAATTATGAGTTCCCAGACTGATGGAAATAAGATTCAAATAATTTATACAGTGTAATTAAAGTTCATTTTGCTCGGCTAACATGATAAAATACGATTTGAAATAATTTTTTTGGGTGATGGGTCTCCATTTAAGAGATCTGCCTTTATATTCAAGGAACCAAATTGCGTTCTCAACAACTGTATTGTTTGTACTATCGACTTACTTAAAAGCTCATTCAATGGATCTAATCAGCATTTCTTACAAAAATACAAAATTATAAAAATGTTTGCGATGGACATGTTTATATGAAAAATAAAGTTCCTGTAAAGCAAAAGAGAATTAGTCACGTGTTCACATAAACAACATTTTACTTGGGGTTGATCATATTAGGCAAAACGCTTACAAATTACACACAAAGAATTTAATTTACAATGACTACAAGAGTTTACAGCGTTTAAATAAAATCTTATTTTCAAAGCGTTTATGTTGGTGCCATATAAACATATAAATGTTGTCATTCAAACACTATATGGTCAGAGAACTTCTCTGTGACTTCTAATATTTTTATACTTTACAGTACCCAGCAAAATATTCTCTATTCAAACTGTGTTAGTAATGACACTTGTATTACCTTTCATTCTCAAAATGGCAAAATTATCTTTATCAACAGTTGTATTCATAGGATCTACAGACCTTTCTTTAGGCCCATGGTGCGCTGCTCAGTACAAATGTCCTTGTGCTAGAGCATAGAGTGTATTCATGGAAACCAAAACATGGCATGGGCTACTAATTGCTATCAATGGGAATCAAGCAACAGAGATTTTGATTGGATGGTTAAGACTGACAAAGTCGATGGAATCAGCTTTGAGCTTTTTCCTTTAAGGTCAGGCCACATAAGCAGATTCGGGGAGATTAGTCACCCCAACGACAAATCACCTTCTTCGGGGCGACAATATTCCCGAGCTGCCTTCCCCCTGCCCTCCGCCAGCTAAAATGAAAATCGCTTGCGGCAATGCACATGCGGCGCTTCGTTTTCTGAAGTTGCCCGAAGTTGCCTCACGAGAAAACTTGGGCTGACTTCGGGAAAACAAAGCGCATCGCGGGAATTGCCGCAGGCGATTTTCATTTTAGAGGGCAGGGGGAAGGCAGTTTGGGGAGATTGTCGCCCTGAAGAACAGGCGATTTGTTGTTGGAGCGACTAATTTCCCCGAATATGCTTGACCCTTACAAACACAGAGCCTTGCAAGTGTATTCAGACAGCTGATCAATTCTCTAATTTACTGAATAACAACCTTACACAGAGTATTAGCTTTCTGTGATGTGATATCTCAGCATAGCACTGTGTAAACTCAGAGCTATATAAATAAAGGATAATTTAAGTTCTAAAATAAATGGGCTCTGGAAAGAGAAGTCAACCATTGGGCTGAAGCTGCATTTGCCATAATTGAATTAAAAATAAAAGTGTGCCATCCATGACAAAGAATGCTGCTGCACCACAAGTGATAATTGCATTGCTAACTGCACATCTCCGTTTGCACCTGCATTTATAAAACGTGAATATTTTATATATGAAGCAACACATTTTTAAATAAGAAACAGGTGTAAATGTGGACAGTAACTTCACAGAGAAACACAAAGACCCAAAAAAATTAATTATTGTTATAAATTAACAGTTAGAAAAACAAAGGTTGACATTTTACCAAATACAAAAGGCTAAAGCATTTCAAACACATTTGGGGATGCCTCATTGGTGCACACTTTGGCTGTGTTCCTGAGCAAAACACCCCTTTAATCAGGCTAAAGTGTGTTCTCTAAGATGCTCTAGTTTTCTCCTAAACAAGGAAAATGTTTGAATGCCTGCCTAATAATGTACTTTCCTCAAAAAGCAAAGCATATCCCCTTTTTATTTAGGGATGACTTTATTCTCTTAAGTACAAATGTTCATCAATCATGAAATAGCCATTTATTTTGGAATGCTGACTTGAAGCTTGACTCTTGTATGTCTACAATGTTTTATTTCTAGAAAACAGAATAGCAAGAAAAATTTTTTCATACATCACCTACCTCCAACAGATGCTTCTCGCTCTCCAATTTCTTGGAAAGTAACCTGACTGGGCAAGCTATTTCTTGACCGTGTTACCGATTCTAACTGTGAAGCTCTCCCCAGCAGAGACATCTGATCTAGCACTTCACCTTCTTTGGCTTCTAGATCTGATTTAGAAGTGGTTAAGGTTTTTATATTTTCAGGAGCAGCCAGTCTGTTGGCATCACTAAAGCTAACAACAGTGCCACTGTCCAGACTTAATACTCTAGCTCGGCTCTTTGTACCACTTGCACTAGAAGTCCTGCGCGTGGACCGCTTTTTACTAGTTCCTTCACAATTTAGGTGTGTGCGATGTGACTCTGTGCCTCTTTCTTTTATTCGATACTTTGTCCTTAGGGCACTGTATCTTGCTTCAGGAGACTGGCATGAATGGGAAGTAGTGCTGGAAGAGCTATCGCTGCTGAAACGGTGGGCAGACTGAACGCTTGAGGTCCTGCTCAAGTCGCTTTGGTCGCTAGAATCTTCATCATGACAAAAACCAGTACTGTGAGGTTTGGTATCAGCTATGCCTTGAAAGGAAACATATTCTTTGTGTCTACTTGCATCAAAACTGCTGGCTCTTTTTTTACCTGTCCGTCTCCTGCATGATTTATGAGCAGAGGATGTTTGATGTATTAGACTAGATGATTTGGGTCGTACGTCATTATCTCTCTGCTTAATACCAGTTTCTTTCAAAGATCTCAAGTCAACTAAAATGACTGGCTTCTCCCCAGGTTCATCCATGTTAGCCGACAGTTTACCTGGAAGCCAGTCAGTTTGTACAGTTAATTCATTTGCGTGTGGGTTCTTATTAGCTTCTTCTGATGCGGGTGAGCTAAGACCCCTTGGACTCTGTACATCATCAGATGTGTTGGCATCCTTGGCTTCCTGAGCATTGTTTCTTTCTACGGCGGTTCTTACACTACTAGTCCTTTTTTCAGTAGCAGAGCTATGTTCTTCTTCTGGGTCACTACAGTGGACTCTCTTTGCAGCAGTAATATCCTCATGCTCAGATAAAATACTTTCCACATGAGTTGAACTGGTCTGTTCACTTTTGTAGCTGCTAACAGTGCTATTTGTGTCCCGGTCTGTTCCACTACAATAACTTTCTGTGGATCCACTGCTTCTAGTACTGAGGCTTCTTAAACTATCCATGCTTTTGTCAGTCTTCATGTGTTTAACACTACCAGTTCTTGAAAGCTGCTGGGCTCCTTTGTTTTTTAGACAGTCTAATTGAAAAATCCCTGAAGCACAAGCATTATCTACTAGTGAATCTTTGGACCCAGAATGTGGTTTGGAAGCTTCAAGTTCACTAACAGGATCCAGCCCGCGCCTTGGTTGATAGAGTGAAAAGTCAGTCAGAGAAGTGTCTGGGAAAGCAACAGCAGAGCTTGAAGTCCTTGGGACACCTCTTGGTCGATGATCTTTCCTGTATGAATGTGAATGCAGTGGAACAAGTGAGGCTATTTCTGTGTCACAAGCATTAGACAGAGACAGATCCACATGGTGGTGATGACCGTGTGTTGCTATCGATCCTTTGTCACTGAAATCTCTAGATAAGTCTTTTCCACCCGAAGATATTGAAGGCTGAATGGAGACAAAGGAGTCATTGGAGACAAGACGGAAAAGCTTCTGATCCACAGTCAAATCTGTTTGAAAAACAATGAAAATATATTAGCTCTCATAAATGTAGAAAGGCGTTTATTTAATGAATGTTACGTATGTAACAAATTTCCCCCTCATAATCGGTCAGTGTAAACTGAAGCATAACTTTTGATACTTTAAAAATGTAACACTTTCAAAGTAAGCATAAAACACCTAGCACAGTTAAAAGAAAAATCACTGCAAAATGTACTGCAAAAAGAGCAAACAGTAACAAGTTTCCAACTGTTGATGAATCATGGTCAGATAATTTCCTATTATTTTCACCCACCGAATTGGGCAGTTGATGCGTTCCAAATTATTTCAACAATTGTATCAGGAATTTCATTTTTGTTAAATGGTTTATAAGATATTTTAAAGATTTGTTTTCCTAACTCCAGCACCCTTGCCCCTTCCCACTTTGCTGCCTGACTTGTAATAATATTGCCTTCTAACTACAAGTACAGTTCCAGTATCTTGACTTAGAAAACTAGCTTTCTGCTTGCTGTACTTTAGCTGTGATTAGAACGCCACTAAAACCCAAGATGAAATCTGATTTGGCAAGGGCACTTCTCTCTTGTTGCGATCCAAAGCAATGAAGAGTTTGCATAAACTTCAAACAAAAAAGCATTTCATGATATCTACCATTTCAGCCCAATGACTCATTTATGTATCTTAAAATGTTGGAAATTGCTCTCTAATACAAGACCAGCTTTTACATTGAAGTCTCGTCAAATAATTGAATTTATATGCAGCAACATTTAATGTAATATGCATGAGGTGTTTTATACAAACATTAATACATTTTAACAGTTCCTGCTAAAGAAGAGAATGGAAACCTTCCTTAGGCACACATGGAATTTTGTACGGTATGGGACCTGTTATAAAGAATGCTCGGGACCTAGGGTTTTCCGGATAACGGATCTTTCCATAATTTGGATCATTATAGAAAATCATTTATACATTAAATAAACCCAATAGTCTGGTTTTGCATCCAATAAGGATTAATTGTATCTTAGTTTGGATCAAGTACAAGGTAATGTTTTATTACTGTTTCATTCATTAAGGCCAAAATGCATGAAAGATCAGATGGGATTTGATAGGTAATGAAGAGAAGCTTATCTGCGATGCATCATTAAACAACATGCTGAATTGGCAAATGTTCAATTTGGAAAATTATTGGCAGTATAATAGGAATTTTGGATGATCTGTAAATACTGCCCCCTGAAATGATATACATGCCCAGACAGTGAGCAGTTTGGAGGAAAAGGGCCAACATGCCCAACAAAGTATCTATATATACTTCCAGCTCAAAGTGATACTGGCACTAAAAAACTACTTTTCAAAATATAAAGTTACCTATAGCACAGCTGATCATTATTCAATGATAGGACGGCTTTTGTAAGTAATTTACTTAAAGGAGAATTCAACCGTAACACAAAAAAAACTCTAGTCCCCTACCATACATAGACCCCCAGCCTACCTGGTAGCCCAGGGGACAAGTGCCCCTAACTTTTTACTTACCGCTCTGTTCAGATTCTGTCCTCGGGAATTCATGCCAGCCATCTTCTTTTCTTCATTAAACTTCGGAAGCAGACCGTCGATTTTCAGCACATGCGCCGTTGGAGTAATATTCCGGTCCCAAACAACGGTCTGCTTCCGAAGTTTAATGAAGAAAAGAAGATGGCTGCCGTGAACTCCCGAGAACAGAATCTGAACCGAGGGGTAAGTAAAAAGTTAGGGGCATTTGCCCCAGGTACCAGGCAGGCTGGGTGGGGGGGTTGGGTCTATGGAGGGTAGGGTTTTTTTATGTTACGGGTTGAATTCTACTTTAATGTTACTAAACCTGACCTAAGGTTTTGCCAACCTTATTGCCCTTTCTCAACATATCACAGTTAGAATTTCTAATGCTAGTGGCTTACAGATGCACAAATATGGTAGCCCCCTCATAGAGGAATATGATGGGATAAGATAGGTAATGTAAAAGCATAGGGCAAATACTAGTGGTTTTTTTTTTGTGTTTTAAGATCAGACATTGGTATAAATGCCTCCTAATTATATACATAGTATAGCTACTTGAAGAATAATCTGTATGATATTACAGTATGTTGATCTTTTGGTACAAATTAGAAATCTTAAATATGATGCAATCAAAGTTGCAATCATTTTTTTTTTTTAAGTTATGCCTAAGTTTATTGCTGCCCCCTCTCCTCCACCCTTTTGAAAGTCTTCACTCCTTCTCTGCCCTCGTACCCCAAGCTACCAGACTAACAGTGAATGGAGCTTCTCAATTTTTCTCTGCCCCACTGTCAAACCATATGTTCAAACAATTTTCTCCCTTATTTTGTAACAGTTTCTTGCTGCCCCCTTGGTCCAAGTAATTTGGGCCCTTTACAGCAATAAAACACTTCGCCAAATCCTCATTGAGATAGAGGGGCCATGGGTTGACCTTTTCTGCAAGTATGTGCCAGTTTATATGCATAATGCATGTTTTCTTCCCATAATCTACCACAAGGCAATATTCCAAAGATGCAGAAAAAAACACTAGGTCATTATATGCTGCCAGTATATAATGCAGTCTACCTTGGTCTTCACTTGCTTCTTTGCACAAACTGTAACTCTGGCCAAGACTCAGACTGATATCATCTGATGTCTTTGCAGCATCTGTATCCCCTGTAGACACAACCAGACATATGAGTACATTTATTTACTATAACTCTTCGTATGTGCTGCTATGTACATTATGCCCATAACTGGGAGTGCAAAAAACTTGACACATCTACTAAGTAATAACCCCATGCCAACTAAACCATGTGATCATGCATAATAACTATCACACTGAACTACCTTTAGACCTGACAAAAATGAATGTCTTTATTGTGAAAGAGTATTCTGTAGTATTATTAAACACATATATAATAATGCGCAGACTATTGGATTGTATTCTAGTTCTATGGTTCTACAGCCTTGATCACCAATTTTTAAGCAGTAATAAGTTGATTATACCAGTTAACTGAATACCTTTTCACATTTCTGTTCCAAATCTTTACCATTTTTGGGTTTCTTGTAGAAAGGCTCCTAATATATAGACCATGGCCAAAAATGCCATGGAGGCCTTCTGTCATGACAGAATATGCAACAAACAAAGTGTTCGCCATGCTCTGCTCTAGCAAGCAGGGGGTGTGTTTTCAACATAGCATTTAGTAGCCAAAAAAACTCTGCACAGCATAGGCAGTAACGCCAAAAAATAAAAGTGTTTAAAAGGAATGACAATATAATGTACTGTTGCTCTGCACTGGTAAAACAGGTGTTTGCTTCAAACACTGCGGTGTAGCCATGGGGGCAGCCATTCAAGCACAGGATACACAGTTGATAGATAAGCTCCGAAGAATCCCATTGTACCACTACAGAACCTGTTTCTGCTGTGTATCCTGTACCTTTTCTCCTTTTTTCAGCTTTGAATGGCTGCCTTCATGGATACACAGCAGCTTGTTCATATAAACTATTGTAGTCTTTCTGAAGCAAACACCTGTTTAACCAGTGCAGGGCAACTTTATATTATAGTGTCACAATTTTAAAACACTTTCAGTTTTTGGTATTACTGTTCCATTAAGAATACCTACTGTTAAGCAGTCACATTATTCATTATTATTATTGTCATGTCTTAATATCTTTAATACCTTTGCTTCCAGACGCACCTCCATAACGAGACACTCCAACCTGTTTAGAAACAAAGAGAGTCAATGGGTTAAAAGGAGTGTCTAGGGAGTGGCAGGTTTATTCTGTGATGGCCAAATAAGCCTCTATTTTAGACTATGCAGACTCGATACATCTGTAGGTGGCAGAAGGAATTTTTTATACACAAATGAATGATCTTAAACATTTATTGAAAAGCAGTATCAGTTATTCCGATGTCATTCACATAAAGGACTCACAACAATTTCAGTCAGAACATATTCCTTGTGAAATAATTGGAAGTTATCTGACCCATTAATTTAATAACAAAGGTGGAAATGATAATCGTTTTTGTTGAAGTAAGGACCAACTACCACTTATACTTTAGAATATGCATGGGACCTGTTCTCCAGAATGCTTTGGACCTAGCATTTTCCAGATAAAGGATCTTTCTGTAATATGTTTCATCCATACTTTAAATCTACCATAATATCAAATAAACCTATCAGAATTGTTTTGCCTCCAATAAGAATTATTTATATCTAAGTTGGGATCACGTACAAGGTACTGTTTAATTATTACAGAGAAAAAATAAATAATTTTTAAAGATTTTAATTATTATTATAAAATGCGGTCTATGGGAGATGGCCTTCTCCTAATTTGGATCTCTCTCTCTCTCTCTCTCTCTCTCTCTCTCTCTCTCTCTCTCTCTCTCTCTCTCTCTCTCTCTCTCTCTCTCTCTCTCTCTCTCTCTCTCTCTCTCTCTCTCTCTCTCTCTCTCTCTCTCTCTCTCTCTCTCTAAAAGAGTAGGTGTAGTAAGTTCAGTATATAGTAAGCATTTCTAGATATTCAACTTTAGGGTTTAGTTCTCAGTTAGTAACCAAAATAACAGGGACATTTGTGGCAATCATTTTATCACTGATGGGAAAGTTGTTTCATGGATATTACAGTAAACCATAGCGTATCATAGCCCCTCTGATTCATTATTTGTTTGGTTATTGGAGGACTAAAGTTTGATTACACATTTATTACCATTTTGCAATTTGTACTTTGTACCAGCCACAGACCTGATTGCTTGGGTCCAACCCAGAGTAGGAATTACGTGAACTGCATCCAACTGGAGGAGTTGCTTCGCGAACAAATTCAGACATTTCAATCCCTCCACCTGGATCACTGCCATGGCAAAAAAGCAAAGGGATAAGAAAGTTATTGCGCAAGAAACCAATGAAACAAGCTTGATTCATAAGCTGCAGTTTGTTATAAAATGAGCTGAGCTTTCATTAAGACAGCATGACTAAACTAAAGGGTTTGTATTCCAATACAATTTGTTCTGGTAACCAGTGCTAATTTTATAGCAAAAGTAACAAGATGAACAGAAAAAATTTACATTAAAAAAATAGGGAGTTTAATACACAAGATCACTGAAACCTACAGCCCCCCTCCATTCTGCAGGAGGAAAGCTACCAATGTTCCTGGCTAGCAGACATTTGTGATGTTATAGACATTTGTGCAAGTCAAAAGTAAACATTGCTCCAACTTTTGTACTTGTAATACACACACCCCAAGGTACGTAGAAAAATCACCGGCACACAGGAATTCAGTTAGCAGGGCAAGCCCTTGCAATTTTATTAATGCAGTGCAACGTTTCGGGGCACGCCCCTTTGTCAAGGTCCCGAAATGTTGCACTGCATTAATAAATTTGCAAGGGCTTGCCCTGCTAACTGAATTCCTGTGTGCCGGTGATTTTTCTATGTACCTTGGTTGGGAGGTTGCAGATTCCAGGACACGCTGCTTTGGTTTTGTGAGGTGTGCAGTCTCTCCAATTGGCTTGATACACACACACACACACCATCCATTACTGCTTATGCTAGGCCTATGCACTCCTGTGTTTCAAAGAAAAGAATACTTTTTTTCCCTACCATGTTTCCAATTATTTTCAACTCTTACCCGGGTCCATTGCTGTCCTCTCTTCTTGCAGAGCTGTCACTATGTTCTGCCTTTGCCACCCTTTCAGTCAACTCACTAGCACTCCTCTCCACAATTTCTCCTTCGTCCAGTGCCCTGTGCAGACGGTAGTTAACCAGCTTCAACACAATGAAAACAGCTGCAACCACTGGGCAGTACACGGCAACAATCAGCAGAGACGTCGGGACTGCCTGAAAAGAAAGAAAACAGTTACCACAAGAAAAATTATAGGAAAACTGCAGCAAAAATATACAATTGATCACGGACAATATTAGAAATACATAAAAATATTAAAAAGCAAATCTACCCTAACAAAATAAATTCTATTAATACAAACTGCAGCAAAAATATACAATTGATCACGGGCAATATTAGAAATACATAAAAATATTAAAAAGCAAATCTTCCCTAACAAAATAAATTCTATTAATACAAATGCTGCATAGGAAACCGGCATAGGATTTTCCACCTTCTCAAATCTAAATATGCTGCACTTTTTTTTTTTTTTTTTTTTTTTTTTAAATTTGAGTGGGAACTGACATAATGTTCCTCATCCAAGCATAGTGTACATGGACATCTGGCAGCTACATTATTAAGAACAGTGATAAAACGCTTGCTTAGTTGAATGAGGTTATTGGTTTTAAAAATTGATCCACTGAAGCAGATCTCTGCCCAGTTACATTGCCTTTTTAAGAAAATTTATGGTATACCTCCATTAATTGCCTTTTTTTTGGGCAAGACAGTGCACTCTCTCTGAAAAGGGACTGGGCATACCTGCAACAACGTGTTGCTCTCCAACCCCTTGGATGTTGCTCCCAGTGGCCTCAAAGTAGGAGCTTATTTAGAATTACAAGTAATGCTATTATTAGTCGGGTGGTCCCTCACTCCAAAGACATCAAGGCTCTATCGAACAGAGTCAGTGGCACCGTCCAAGCCACACAATATCCAAGGTACAAGCAAAGTTCACTCTGGAGAGCCAAATTAAATCCAGTGTACTTTATTCAAACACTGGACATGTCTGTCCGAAACATGTTGTGTTTGAATAAAGTACACTGGATTTAATTTGGCTCTCCAGAGTGAACTTTGCTTGTACCTTGCTTATTTAGAATTCCAGGCTTGGAGGCAAGTTTTGGCTGAATAAAAACCAGGTACACTGCCAAACAGAGCCTCAATGTAGGTTGACAATCCACAAAGGGGCTACCAAATGGCCAATCACAGCACTTATTTGGCAGCCCAAGAACATTTTTCATGCACATGTTGCTCCCCAACTCCTTTTACTTCCGAATGTTGCTCAGGGGTTCAAAAGGTTGGGGATCCCTGGTTTAGGGAAACCCTTCCCGCATCCATTTATAGACCTGTGCCACTGATGATGTCACAAAAGTGGCACTTATTTTCTGAACAATAAACCCTTTATTTCTCCATCCCAATATTTTATTGTTCTGCATATTTTCAATAGGTATGAATTTATGGTAGATTTAGCCAATGAAACATGTATAGGTCTACAATATGAGTGCAGTAACATTGGCACTAAATAAAGAATCAAGATTCCATGGATAGGCAAAACACTTGATAAATATTGCTAATAGAGGACAGTTTGATTTTTGACAGTTTGACTTGTTCATGCAAGAGGATCTTTAAGGGGTGGTTCATCTTTATGTTAACTTTTAGTAAGTTATAGAATGGCTAATAAGCAAGTTTTCAATTGATATTTTTTTTCTTTTTTTTATAGATTTTAAATTATTTGCCTGTTTCTTCGGACTCTTTTAAACTGGCCATAGGCGCAAAGATCCGATCGTCCGAATCCTCGAACGATCAGACGTCCACATCTCCCAACCTGCCACTAACCATTCAGATCAAATAAGGTAGTAAAAGAACAGATCAGCCGATGTTCCGCCCCTGACAGCAATCTTACGAAAGTTTATGTAAAACAAAGTCTCCCAGTGAAATCGTCCTAACGGCAATGCATGCAGAGAAATTGGCAGCCGACAGAAATCTTTTAACCTGGCCAATCGACCGATCTCCATGGGACGAAAAATGTCGGGACTCTCCACACAGGGTCCGAAAATCGTACTTTGATCTTTGCGACTATGGGGGGTCACTGACCCCATCTAAAAAGTAAATGCTCTGGAAGGCTACACATTTATTGTTATTGCTACTTTTTAATACTTATTTTTCCAAACAGACACTCTCCCATTTGTATTCCAGTCGCTTATGCAAATCAATGCATGGTTACTAGGGTAATTTGGACCCTAGCAACCAGATTGCTGTAATTGCAAACTGGAGAGCTGCCAAATAAAAAGCTAAACAACAAAAACCACAAATAATTAAAAATGCCAATTGTAAATGGTCCCAGAATATCACACTCTACTTCATACTAAACATTAATATAAAGGTCAACAACCCCTTTGAACAAGTGGGCTAAAGTTTGGGACTTGTCTTCAGGTTGCAAAGAAATGACCTTCAGAAACATCTAAACCATTTTTCCTAATTACACAATTCTGAACAAATTAACCAGATGCCAAACAAGGTTTACAACTACAAATAAAAAAAAAAGGGTTAAGATAAGTGCTCCATTCAATAGAAACCATTAATTTGCTTTCCAAAAATCTTCTCAGACATTCTCCTCACTTTAAATAAATAAAGTTTATAAATGATAAAGTGAATTAAGTACCCCCTCTTGTAAAATATAAGGATATTATAAGTTACAGAGGAGTTTCATGACCATATAAAAACACAAGGCCGAAGATAGAGTGTTTTTATACAGGTCATGGAACTCTGAGGTAACTTCTAATATCCTCATATTTTGCAACTGGGGGTACTTTATTTATTATAATACACAAGAGTAATGTGACAGAAATGACATCAGAACACACCGTTTATAACTGTTGAGATCAGAACTCACCGTTTATAAGTGCTAATTTACAAGATATTCATGGCTTTTGTGTATTATATCCATATAAATGGTGCTTAGTGATGTCATTGGTTACAATCAGAGCTTACTGATGTCATTTCTGTCACACGACTCATTGAAACTTGTGTATTATAATAAAGTACCCCTGTTGCAAAATATGAGGATATTAGAAGTCAGCTCAGCGTTCCATGAGTAATATAAAAATACTCGGCCTTCGGCCTCATGCTTTTATATGGTCATGGAGCTCCTTTGTAACTTTTAAATATCCTTATATTTTTCAAGAGGGGTACTTTATTCAATGTATAAACTAATTGAGGCCTGTTCTATTAATGTATCCAGACAAGTAGTTAAAGGGGTTGTCCACCTTCCAACACTTTTTTCAGTGCAGATGGTTTCAGCCAGTTCACCAGAAATAAGACTTTTTCCAATTACTTTCTCTACATGTGACGGTTTCTCAAATATTGAAGTGTAATTTTTACCTTCTAAGGCTATGGACACACAGGCTGTTGTCAGTGCTGTGTTCAGTCTGCATAATTGGTCTGACCTCAGCCTGTGTGTGATTGCACATAGACTGATCAGATTCAAATTAATGGAGCAGGGCACTGAGCAGATCTGCTTCTCTCAGCCTGCAAAATTACTCTGGCGAAACAGCCGCTGACTACAGCCTGTGTGCCCATATCTTAAAGCAGCTCTGGGGAAGGGGTCGCCGACTCTGTAAACTGTTCTAAATTTAGACATTTAGTTGATACATTTTTTATCTTTGGCCCTGCTGAGCCTGGGTTTCATTAAAGGCAGCTATTACCATTGATACAATAGTTGCTAATACTCCAGAGATGCTTCTGAGAAATCATAATCTGCATCTGAGTTACTGAGCTGCCAGGCTGAAACACCAGAGACAGGGACATTAAACTTTAAACTTAGATTTTGGAAAAACGTTAAAAAAACAAAAAATGGAAAGTAGTTGAGTAGTAGGGATGCACCAAATCCACTATTTTGGATTCAGCCGAACCCCGAATCCTTCGCGAAAGATTCGGTCGAATACCGAACCAAATGCTAATTTCCTTATGCAAATTAGTGGTGGGAAGGTGAAAACATTTTTACGACTTTGTTTTGCGACCAAAAAAATCTCGCAATTTGCATATGCAAATTAGGATTCAGATTCCGAATCGATTTGGCCGGGCAGAAGGATTCAGCCAAATACGAATCCTGCTGAGAAAGGCTGAATCCTGAACCGAGTCCTGGATTCAGTGCATCCTTAAAACAACTGAAATAAAAAAAAAGTGTTTGGAAGGTGAACAAGCCCTTTAACAAACATATGTTTAGCCTAGGTAACTGCAGCCAAAGCCACACAGTTTCTTTCTAAGAACAACTACTACCCAACTGTATCATCTAGCTGAGTCATTTCCTGGTTAAGGAGAAAGACAGAAAAACAGCCAGTGACTAATTTAAGCTCTAGAATGACAAACTCATAACAGTTGGGTCGCATTTGTAAGCAAAATTTCATATTTTGTTCTTTCTCAAAAGAGATAAATAAAGGTGACACAGCCTACAACATTTATAAACACTGGGCATATTTGCACCTGGGCAGTAAAGCTGGCCATAGATGTTGAGATTTTTAAAAGATCAGATCCTCATCGTGAGACCACGATTTTCTCGGAACGATCGTACGATAGTACGAATTGACCATCAAGTAAAAAGACCAATTTGCCAGGAAAACAAAGGGGAGCTGCCTGCTTGGCCCTGCAAACATAGATAGATTGCACTGGGACCGACAAAGATTTTGACCTGGCCGATCAATTTCGTGACAGATGTCAGCCGAAAAATCTTAAGACGTGCGATCGTTCGAATACCACTAACCGCACGATAATTTCGAAGGATTGGTCGGACTTCCCTAAAATTGGTCGTTCGGCAAGAAGAATCGTCGCGTCTATGGGGAGCTTTACCCATGACCGATGATTGCTGTCAATGTCCAACTTGCAGTTGGCTGGATTGGTCAACATGGGTTACTGTCCAGCCGAAAAATGTGCCCAATGTTTATAAATGATCCCCTGGGTGTTATGACCAATTTAACAGAGAACCACTGCATCCATCCTAATCCTTTGTCATGTCATGCCATTCCATAGCAAACAATGGAAATCACATTGTCCAGGTTGTGACGCGGAGTCCTGAACAGAATCAAGCACTTACCACCTCTGTCTGCTATAGATTTGGTAAGTTTTGTTATGGGAAGGAGTGGAGCATTTAACACATCTGTCAAAAAAAAAACCTGGATTGAAAAGCAATGTAGAAAAAAAAAACCATAAATCGCTAAATTCAATAACATTTACACAAATTGAAAATAAATTATAATTCACAAGACTGCTATTAACCCTTTAAGTGCCAGCAGAATTTCACATTTTGGTTACGCGAAATGCCAGCCGTTTTTGAAACATTTTGTGCTCTCTCACTTTAGGGGCATTTTCTGAGGGGAAACCTATAGTTTACCTAGGAAAACTATACATTGTTTTTTTCGGTAGAAACTGAGCTTTCTAAATCTGCCGGAGTTTTCATGTATTTCCACCTGTGCAAAAAAATTTATAGTGCTAAATACCAAAAAAAAATGAAAAATTACCATTTTTCATCGTATATCAATTTATACCAGAAAAATATTTCATTTTAGGGATGATAATCCAACTGATTTGGAAAGCCTTATGTCTCTCGAACGTGCCAATACCAGATATGTATAGTTTTAGGGAGATTTAGGATTTCTGTACAGCAAAAACTCCCGGCAGTATATTACCAAATTTTGAAAGCACTAAGGCAGAAAACGGCATGCTTTAGATTCCAAGGCAAAAAATCCTGAAACCGTAGGTTTACCCCAGAAAACCATACATTTTTGAAAAGTACACATTCTGCCGATTACAAAATGGGTAACTATGTCTCTCTACTCCCAACTACCAAACATAAAAGCTTGTCTGAAAATAGCGGTTTTTCAAAAAAAAATTCAAAATTCTGAAAAATCATTTCAAAGGTTTTATTTTGCTGCTCCGCATATCCCAAACTATATTAGGTACCAAGAAAAAGCACCTGAAATATGATTGCCAGGGGTCCACTGAACAGTTTGATACCCATTATGCATAGGTTTACCAAAGTATCTGGCATTTAGAGACACCAATATGAAGTTAGCACATCCAAATTGATCAGGACTTTACTTCAGCTACTGAGAAATCAACACATTGACTGCATTTTTTGTGGGGTAAAAACACAGAAATATATGTTTACCCCCAAACCCATATATTTTTGGAAAGTACACATTCTACTGAATCTAAAATGGGTACCCATGCCTTTCTGCTCCAAACTACTGAGTCGCAAGGCTTTCCCAAAATTGTCGGTTTTGGTGAAATATCTGAAAATTGCCTCAAACCTTCAACTTCCCAGCACCATATCGCCCATGTATCATTACGTACTAAGAAAAAGCACCCTAAATATGATTGCCAGGGTTCCTCTGAACATTTTGGTGGTCATTGTTCATAAGTTTACCAAAGTATCTGGCATTTAGAGGCCCCAAAATGAAGTTAGCGCATACAAACAGTCCCGTGGGGTAACTTCAGCTAATGAAAGATCAACACATTGACTGCATTTTTGTGGGGTAAAAACACAGAAATATATGTTTACCCCCCAAAACCCATATATTTTTGGAAAGTACACATTCTACCGAATCTAAAATGGGTACCCATGCCTTTCTGCTCCAAACTACTGAGTCGCAAGGCTTTCCCAAAATTGTCGGTTTTGGTGAAATATCTGAAAATTGCCTCAAAGCTTCAACTTCCCAGCACCATATCACCCATGTATCGTTACGCACCAAGAAAAAGCACCCTAAATATGATTGCCAGGGTTCCTCCAAACAATTTGGTGGCCATTGTTCATAGGTTTACCAAAGTATCTGGCATTTAGAGGCCTCAAAATGAAGTTAGCGTATACAAATAGTCCTGTGGGTAACTTCATCTAATGAAAAATCAACACATTGACTGCATTTTTGTGGGGTAAAAACACAGAAATATATGTTTACCCCCCAAACCCATATATTTTTGGAAAGTACACATTCTACTGAATCTAAAATGGGTACCCATGCCTTTCTGCTCCAAACTACTGAGTCGCAAGGCTTTCCCAAAGTTGTCGGTTTTGGTGAAATATCTGAAAATTGCCTCAAAGCTTCAACTTCCCAGCACCATATCACCCATGTGTCATTACGTACTAAGAAAAAGCACCCTAAATATGATTGCCAGGGTTCCTCTGAACATTTTGATGGCCATTGTTCATAAGTTTACCAAAGTATCTGGCATTTAGAGGCCCCAAAATGAAGTTAGCGCATACAAACAGTCCCGTGGGTAACTTCATCTAATGAAAAATCAACACATTGACTGCATTTTTGTGGGGTAAAAACACAGAAATATATGTTTACCCCCCAAACCCATATATTTTTGGAAAGTACACATTCTACTGAATCTAAAATGGGTACCCATGCCTTTCTGCTCCAAACTACTGAGTCGCAAGGCTTTCCCAAAGTTGTCGGTTTTGGTGAAATATCTGAAAATTGCCTCAAAGCTTCAACTTCCCAGCACCATATCACCCATGTGTCATTACGTACTAAGAAAAAGCACCCTAAATATGATTGCCAGGGTTCCTCTGAACATTTTGGTGGCCATTGTTCATAAGTTTACCAAAGTATCTGGCATTTAGAGGCCCCAAAATGAAGTTAGCGCATACAAACAGTCCCGTGGGTAACTTCAGCTAATGAAAAATCAACACATTGACTGCATTTTTGTGGGGTAAAAACACAGAAATATATGTTTACCCCCCAAACCCATACATTTTTGGAAAGTACACATTCTACAGAATCTAAAATGGGTACCCATGCCTTTCTGCTCCAAACTACTGAGTCGCAAGGCTTTCCCACATTTGTCGGTTTTGGTGAAATATATGAAAATTGCCTCAAAGCTTCAACTTCCCAGCACCATATCACCCATGTATCGTTATGCACCAAGAAAAAGCACCCTAAATATGATTGCCAGGGTTCCTCCGAACAGTTTGGTGGCCATTGTTCATAGGTTTACCAAAGTATCTGGCATTTAGAGGCCCCAAAATGAAGTTAGCGCATACAAATAGTCCTGTGGGTAACTTCAGCTAATGAAAGATCAACACATTGACTGCATTTTTGTGGGGTAAAAACACAGAAATATATGTTTACCCCCAAACCCATACATTTTTGGAAAGTACACATTCTACAGAATCTAAAATGGGTACCCATGCCTTATTGCTCCAAACTACCGAGTCGCAAGGCTTTCCCAAAGTTGCCGGTTTTGGTGAAATATCTGAAAATTGCCTCAAAGCTTCAACTTCCCAGCACCATATCACCCATGTGTCATTACGTACTAAGAAAAAGCACCCTAAATATGATTGCCAGGGTTCCTCTGAACATTTTGGTGGCCATTGTTCATAAGTTTACCAAAGTATCTGGCATTTAGAGGCCCCAAAATGAAGTTAGCGCATACAAACAGTCCCGTGGGTAACTTCAGCTAATGAAAAATCAACACATTGACTGCATTTTTGCGGGGTAAAAACACAGAAATATATGTTTACCCCCCAAACCCATATATTTTTGGAAAGTACACATTCTACGGAATCTAAAATGGGTACCCATGCCTTTCTGCTCCAAACTACTGAGTCGCAAGGCTTTGCCAAATTTGGCGGTTTTGGTGAAATATCTGGAAATTGCCTCAAAGCTTCAACTTTCCAGCATCGTATTGTCCATGTATCATTACCAGCATAAAGCATCCTAAATATAAACATAGGGGTCTACTAAACAGTTTGATGCCCAATATGCATAGATATACCAAACTATGTGGCGCACAGAGACCCCCAAATGACAATATGTATAGACATTTTCACGGCTGACGCGCTGGCTGCTGCAATATAACCACTCGGTGTGTGTATTATGCGACATTAGACCACCTAACAGTACAGAGACCCCAGAAAACCATATATTTTCAGAAAGTACAGATTCTGACGAATCTAATATGGGTAAATAAGTGTTTCTACTGCAAACTGCCAAACTGAAAAGCAATGCTGAACATAACGGTTTTTATCAAATTTCTGAAAATCGTCACAAAGCTTGAATTTTACCCCATTATATGCCCCACATTTCGTAACTTATCAGCATAAAACATCCTAAATATGAACGCCAGGGGTCTACTAAACACTTTGATGCCCAATATGCATAGATATACCAAACTATGTGGCGCACAGAGACCACCAAATGACAATAGTGTATATACATTTTCACGGCTGACGCGCGCTGGCTGCTGCAATATGAGCACCTGGTGTGTGTAATATGCGACATTAGACCCCCCTAACAGTACAGAGACCCCAGAAAACCATATATTTTCAGAAAGTACACATTCTGACGAATCCAATATGGGTAAATATGTGTTCCTACTGCAAACTGCCAAACTGCAAAGCAATGCTGAACGTAACGGTTTTTATCAAATTTCTGAAAATCGTCACAAAGCTTGAATTTTACCCCATTATATGCCCCACATTTCGTAACTTATCAGCATAAAACATCCCAAATATGAACGCCAGGGGTCTACTGAACACTTTGATGCCCAGTATGCATAGATATACCAAACTATGTGGCGCACAGAGACCCCCAAATGACAATAGTGTATATACATTTTCACGGCTGACGCACTGGCAGCTGCAATATAAGCACCTGGTGTGTGTATTATGCGACATTAGACCCCCCTAACAGTACAGAGACCCCAGAAAACCATATATTTTCAGAAAGTACACATTCTGACGAATCCAATATGGGTAAATAAGTGTTTCTACTGCAAACTGCCAAACTGCAAAGCAATGCTGAACATAACGGTTTTTATCAAATTTCTGAAAATTGTCAGAAAGCTTGAATTTTACCCCATTATATGCCACACATTTCGTAACGTATCAGCATAAAACATCCTAAATATGAACGCCAGGGGTCTACTGAACACTTTGATGCCCAATTTGCATAGATATACTAAACTATGTGGCGCACAGAGACCCCCAAATGACAATAGTGTATATACATTTTCACGGCTGACGCGCTGGCTGCTGCAATATGAGCACCTGGTGTGTGTATTATGCGAGATTAGACCCCCCTAAAAGTACAGAGACCCCAGAAAACCATATATTTTCAGAAAGTACACATTCTGACGAATCCAATATGGGTAAATAAGTGTTTCTACTGCAAACTGCCAGACTGCAAATCAATGCTGAACGTAACCGTTTTTATCAAATTTCTGAAAATCGTCACAAAGCTTGAATTTTACCCCATTATATGCCCCACATTTCGTAACTTATCAGCATAAAACATCCTAAATATGAACGCCAGGGGTCTACTGAACACTTTGATGCCCAATATGCATAGATATACCAAACTATGTGGCGCACAGAGACCCCCAAATGACAATAGTGTATATACATTTTCACAGCTGACGCGCTGGCTGCTGCAATATAAGCACCTGGTGTGTGTATTATGCGACATTAGACCCCCCTAACAGTACAAAGACCCCAGAAAACCATATATTTTCAGAAAGTACACATTCTGACGAATCCAATATGGGTAAATAAGTGTTTCTACTGCAAACTGCCAAACTGCAAAGCAATGCTGAACATAACGGTTTTTATCAAATTTCTGAAAATTGTCAGAAAGCTTGAATTTTACCCCATTATATGCCACACATTTCGTAACGTATCAGCATAAAACATCCTAAATATGAACGCCAGGGGTCTACTGAACACTTTGATGCCCAATTTGCATAGATATACTAAACTATGTGGCGCACAGAGACCCCCAAATGACAATAGTGTATATACATTTTCACGGCTGACGCGCTGGCTGCTGCAATATGAGCACCTGGTGTGTGTATTATGCGACATTAGACCCCCCTAAAAGTACAGAGACCCCAGAAAACCATATATTTTCAGAAAGTACACATTCTGACGAATCCAATATGGGTAAATAAGTGTTTCTACTGCAAACTGCCAGACTGCAAATCAATGCTGAACGTAACCGTTTTTATCAAATTTCTGAAAATCGTCACAAAGCTTGAATTTTACCCCATTATATGCCCCACATTTCGTAACTTATCAGCATAAAACATCCTAAATATGAACGCCAGGGGTCTACTGAACACTTTGATGCCCAATATGCATAGATATACCAAACTATGTGGCGCACAGAGACCCCCAAATGACAATAGTGTATATACATTTTCACAGCTGACGCGCTGGCTGCTGCAATATAAGCACCTGGTGTGTGTATTATGCGACATTAGACCCCCCTAACAGTACAAAGACCCCAGAAAACCATATATTTTCAGAAAGTACACATTCTGACGAATCCAATATGGGTAAATAAGTGTTTCTACTGCAAACTGCCAAACTGCAAAGCAATGCTGAACATAACGGTTTTTATCAAATTTCTGAAAATTGTCAGAAAGCTTGAATTTTACCCCATTATATGCCACACATTTCGTAACGTATCAGCATAAAACATCCTAAATATGAACGCCAGGGGTCTACTGAACACTTTGATGCCCAATTTGCATAGATATACTAAACTATGTGGCGCACAGAGACCCCCAAATGACAATAGTGTATATACATTTTCACGGCTGACGCGCTGGCTGCTGCAATATGAGCACCTGGTGTGTGTATTATGCGACATTAGACCCCCCTAAAAGTACAGAGACCCCAGAAAACCATATATTTTCAGAAAGTACACATTCTGACGAATCCAATATGGGTAAATAAGTGTTTCTACTGCAAACTGCCAGACTGCAAATCAATGCTGAACGTAACCGTTTTTATCAAATTTCTGAAAATCGTCACAAAGCTTGAATTTTACCCCATTATATGCCCCACATTTCGTAACTTATCAGCATAAAACATCCTAAATATGAACGCCAGGGGTCTACTGAACACTTTGATGCCCAATATGCATAGATATACCAAACTATGTGGCGCACAGAGACCCCCAAATGACAATAGTGTATATACATTTTCACAGCTGACGCGCTGGCTGCTGCAATATAAGCACCTGGTGTGTGTATTATGCGACATTAGACCCCCCTAACAGTACAGAGACCCCAGAAAACCATATATTTTCAGAAAGTACACATTCTGACGAATCCAATATGGGTAAATAAGTGTTTCTACTGCAAACTGCCAAACTGCAAAGCAATGCTGAACATAACGGTTTTTATCAAATTTCTGAAAATTGTCAGAAAGCTTGAATTTTACCCCATTATATGCCCCACATTTTGTAACGTATCAGCATAAAACATCCTAAATATGAACGCCAGAGGTCTACTGAACACTTTGATGCCCAAAATGCATAGATATACCAAACTATGTGGCGCACAGAGACCCCCAAATGGATATATAGTAGATAAAATTTACAAGGCAAAACAAAATAAGGCAGTAAAGGGTGAAATGCAAAAAAATCCAATAAAACCACAAAAATCAATGTTTTTTTTCCAGACTAGTGTTATCGGCTGTCAGAATCACAGTTTGAATATTTTAGATGGGCCAAACAGGTTATACGGCTAGAAACAAGTGAACACAATATATGCAGAGCTGAAAATGCAATAAAATGGCTAAAAATTCAATAAAATGGCTAAAAATGCACCAAAATACCCAAAATTGCAATATAATCACCGAAATAACATACAAAAGGTATTGCACAGTACGGTTAGCGAATACGCTATGCGTAATGGCAATAAAACATTTTTTTCAGCCAAAAAAAGAAACGATGCGATAAGAAAAAAAAAAAAAAGGCCACAATGCCATGTATGTGCGTGTGCGTGTGTACAAATGGTAAATTACATGTTATGTGCGCGTGTGTGCGTGTGCACGTGTGTGTAAGTGCAGTGAGTGTAAGTGACCCCCCCAATCCCCAAAAATGTATGTGTAAGTGTGTGTAAGTGTGAATCTAAGTGTGTATTACTGTAATAAGTGTGTGTTGGTGTGTTTGTGTGTGTAATTGTTGCACTAACCTGAAAAAATCGCTGGAGACTGTTGCAGGCGATCAGGAAGAGCCCCTGGAAGACATCTGCCTCGTGGTTCCTGTCTGTGTGCTGTGGGGGCGGAGATCGACGATCCGGTGCAGGCTGCAGCAGCAGGACACGTAAGTAACACGTGCCTGCTGCTGTTTTTGGGCCCCTGGGCGATCGCGCCCCAGGGGCCACTCGATCCCCTGCTCTGCTCGTTGCCTAGGGGCAGGGGATCGAGCAGGAACGGAGCGAGCGGCTCTAACAGCCGCTCCTCCGCTCCTGAAACAGGAAATGCTGCAGAACGTAGAATCTACGTTCTGTGGCATTTCAAGTACCTTTGCCACAGAACGTAGATTCTACGATCTGTGGCATTTAAAAGGTTAATGGTCAGATTATACAATTTGCTGTTTACGTTGTACAACAAACTGTCTTTAGGGGAAAAAAGAGGTCTCAAAAAAAAAAAGTGTTAAAGTAAAGCGCTACATTTTGTAAAATGAATAAAACGCAAGATGTATGCCCCATCCTGATATAGGTCTAAGACTATCTATTAGAGATGCTATTAATCCAGGATTCAGTTCCGGATTCAGCCTTTTTCCAGCAGGATTCGGCCGAATCCTTGTTCTTAGCCAAACCGAATCTGAATTTGCATATGTAAATTAGGGGCAGGAAGGAAAGTCACCCACTTTTTCATTTCCTGTCCCTAATATGCATATGCAAATTAGGATTCGGTTCGGTATTCGGACAAATCTTTCACAAAGGATTCAGAGATTTGGCCAAATACAAAATAGTTGATTTGGTGAATCTCTAATATCTACAGTGGCAAAAGGCCCTAACCTAAACCATACCCGAATTGATCAGTGCTTTCAGCAATATCAAGGATATAAATCAGCATTCTGGGGTGCTGCACACAACCCCCTTTCAGTGCCATGGAGCTTTTGATCTTGCCATGCACTGAAATAAACATGGTTTCATCTGCAGTGTTCACAAACAAAAATATAGTTCACTTGTAATTAACGTTCACTCACTTGTACTACCCAATTTCAGGCTGTGTAGAGGTATATAAACCAGAATAGGGATACTAAAAAACAAGAAAAAGCAGTAAAACTCCACAATATTTCTTTTAATTATTTATTTTCAGGCGTAGGAATTCACCTAGTGGGAGAAACTTTTTCACTGAATAGGGATGATAGCTGGAGAAGTTTAACAGGGAATTAGTAGCAGTTTCCTTCCTATATATAGTTCCTAGTTTTTTAAAAAATAAATTAAAAAAAAGCTTATTATTGAAATCTTACCTTTTCTAAACTTAAATTGAATCTCGGATCCAGAGAAATTTAAGGGAATTGTAGCGCTACTAGCACAGCATTTATTGCTTTTATTCTCTTTTATCTCTAAGGCACTGAGGATTTGTCGGTTTTATAGCAAAGTTAGCTCTCCTTACAAGACAGTTAAACGTAGTAACAAGACCACAGTCCTCACTGTTCTGCCTTTCTCCCACGTGTGGTGTCCCAGGGCTTAGAACAACGCAGCCAGTTTCTTCGGGACAACTCCACCTCTATACTATTTTCTCATTTCTAACTTTTATTCATGAATTGCTGACGCTTTATTTTTAATTGTTTGATACCATGAACTCACTTTAAAATTATAACTACAGCACTAGCACCTTATTTAATCCATACAGAGAATCGATGGTGCTGGTCTAAAAAAGTGGCTTTCCCAAAAAGGTACAAATCATAGCGCATACCAATAAGATGATGATTTTGCTTAATGCTGGTGAACTCCCCGTTTCAAAACATACTAAAAGCCTTTTATTTTTTTCTCAAGATATTTTTATTTAATAAAGTGAGTGATTTGGAGAGGTCAGTGAAAAATGTGAACTCAAGTTGAATATATAGACCTTTTTGTTTTGTGAGCACTCCCTGCAGACTTACTGAAACCTGACCTGCGCTTCATAAAAAAAAAAGAAAAAAAAGTAATTTACCACAAGCATTCCATGTCGGAGGTCCTTCCTGGCAACTACAATTAACAATGGCCTGTTATGAATCAGGCTGAAAACAGAAAAACAATAGCAGCAGCTATAGCCACTCTAAGAACTGCACTGCTAGCAGACATCTCAGGATCAGAGGAAAAAAAATACAAAAGCCCTTCATCATCTAGTTAGCAATAAGCAGTGTCATGGAAAGCCAAGGAGAAATTGCAAAACCCCAAGTACCAGCTGTAATGCAACACTCCTTTATTATTTATAATACTTACAGAAAGCTACAGATCACTTTGGGGAAAGGAAATTCCGGCAAAAGTAGACTATTAAGGGTGGTTCACCTTCAAACAACTAGTTGTCTTCAGATAGATCAACAGAAATAATGACTTTTTCCAATTACTTTCTATTGTCTATGTGTGACTGTTTTCCTAATATCGAAGTGTTAAGTGTCTTTTTTCACGTTTTGAAGTAGCACTGGGAGGGGGGGTAGCTGACCCTGTAAACTGTTCTAAATGGATACATTTAGTGGATACATTTCTTATTTGTCTCTGCTGAGCAGAATCTCTGAGCTACATTAGAGGAAGCGATTAGAATTGATACAATAGTCGCTAATACTCCAGAGACGCTGCTGAGAAATGTATCAAATAAATGTTGCAAAATTGTAACAGTTCAGAGTCTGCACCTGAATTACTGAGCTGCCAGACTCAAACAGCAGAGATGAACATTCAACTTTAAACTTAGAATTTGGCAAAAACAGTAAAAATAAATAAATAATGGAAAGTAATTGAAAAAAGTCGTTATTTGTGGGGAACAATCTAAAAACAACTGAATTGAAAAAAGGGTTTGGAAGGTGAACAAACCCTTTAAATGAGCAACATAACATAATGTGGTGAATATCCAACTGCAAGATTGACTTAAGCAAATCTAGAATTACAATACCAACAGTAGTAACTTCAGCAATAACCAATAATATTCGGTCATAACTACAGATAAAAAACAGAACAATTTTGATGCGATAGGAGCACTTCAATTAGTTTTTAAATTTTACCAAAATTTGACAGAGTAGGCTTTTGGCAGGATCCAAAAATGATCCGATCTGGTGGGTAAAGGCCTACATGATATCAGTAAATCCATATCTTGCCTAAAGGTTAAAGGAGACATATTGGATAAATAAAAAAATGTGTAAATTAATATTGTCTTCAAAATGGAGCTCCCCATCGATGTTTTCTGGTCCCTGTCAGTGTTTCAAATGAGGGGTAGACATGTCCTAATGGTCCCCACCAGGAAAGGGACAGACAATCAGAGCCCTGTAGTAAAACAAGCAAAGACAGGCTTCATTTCCCTATCAGGTCAGCCTAGCTGCTGATTGGCCCATATCCTACAGTGCAGTGTGCTAAGTGGCTCCCCTGCATAGCCTGGGAATGGAGGCAGCAGTGGAACCGATGGGCACGACTAGTAGTAACCAGAAACACTACTTTTTAAAGCACATTCCTTCTACAAAAGAGTTTAATGCACTGGCACATTCTAGTTTTTTACCGAATGTCTCCTTTAACTGTATAAAACGGCACAGTTTATTTTACCAGTGGGTAACAAGCCTACAGGTTTATATCATGAGACTTGTTAATATCACAGTTACTAATAATGGTGACAAAAATCCCTAGTCTGTGACAGTCACGGGAAAAATATGTGCTTTCTGGCTACAATTGCAGGCTAAGAGCTACTATTTTTATTTTTAGCCAATGGAAAGTGACCAGAGAAAATTCTAAGCATTTTGGTCAGTAGCAGGGATGAGATCAAACAAAGAAAAATGAGTAGCATTTTCCAGGCATGGGTTCAACTGCCTGTGTGCAAGGCAAATTATATTATGCATTAAGTTCAGCTCAGCATAACCAGAGGATGCATGATTAAGGCTGCTGGTTTACAGTTGCCATGGCTACATTTCTCTGGGTCTAATGAGAACAGTGTTTTGTCAATGACTATTTGGTGTCTATAAGAGATTTCTAATAATCTGGGACCAGCTGCCTGTCTATATTTCAGGAGCAGTGCACCGTGCACTGACAAAGGAACAACACCCATGTGCAAAAATCCCGAGATCCTTCTAACCAGATCATTTGCTGCTCGAAGGCCGATACCCTTGTTACCATGGTGAGCGGGAAGAGTTCATTAATGAATGACTCATGAGCCAGAGTCCATATAAATACAGTACAGATCACTAGGGCTCACTCTATACACCTGCACAGGTCAAGACTTTCTATTTATTTCTCACAATAGTCCATTTCTTGAGTTAAATTGAAACGTTTTTACTCCCAAAAATGGAAATACTGCACTGAGAGGCTTATTTGCCAATGCCTGGTACAGTGTACTCATCCCAGGGCCCTCCGTTCTATTGTGGACACACTCAAGTCTCTATCAAACCTGCACACATACAAGTATGGGATTAATTATCTGGAAACCTGTTATCCAGAAAGCTCCAGAAAGGCCATTTCCCATTGAGTCCATGTTATTACAAATAATCCAAATATTAAAAAAAGGATTTCCTCTGTCTCTGTAATAATAAAACAGTACCTTGTACTTGAGCCTTACTTATCGGAAGCAAAACCAGCCCATTGGGTTTGTTTAATGTTTACATGATTTCTAGTAGACTTCAGGTATGAAGATCCAAATTACGGAACAATCCCTTATGTGGAAAACACCAGGCCTCGTGAATTCTGGATAACAGGTTCCATACCTGTACTCTACTTTGTGGCACATCTTTTATAAAATGCAGCAATACAGCATTGATTGCTCAAAAATTAGCACAAATTAGTGTGAGGTTAGGACATAGACCACCAATTACCTTGTTTTTCTCCTCTCTATTATAGCCACTCTGCGGAATTTCCCTAATTCAGATTGTAATTACCCCAGCATCCACAGTTACAGAAGTGATATTTGATATAGATTCTTTGGGATATAAAATTTTCCTTTATGTATGGGTAACAATGATATCGATATTGTCTTGGAAGATGGCAAATGGAGTTACACTTTCACTTATTCCCAGGCCAAGGTTATTAGAGATTAACAGCCTGATCGACCCGGCTTCCTAACCAAATTAGAAAACAACATGGGTGCTTTAATTATAAATGAGGGCTGCACAAATGAGTTTTCCATTACTCTGATGGAAACCGTAAATGAGGAACCTATTGCATATATATGTTTTATATACTTAAAATATAAAACATAACTAGTATACACAGGGCTGTAAAGAAAAAAGAAAAACTTTGCAGCAATAACTATACAGGGATTAAATACCATATGGTGAAAGACATAGGAGGTAAGAATGTCCCTGCCCCATAGAACTTATAATGGCAAGAATGTACTATGAATGTATATATCCAAGATATTTGTCCCATGGCTCAAATTGTATTACAAATCCCATTTACAATGGTACATACTAACCCCATCTTACACGTTTCATACCCTCTGCTACTTAGACAGGAACCAGTCAAATAGACTCCCTATTAAGGATAGAAAACATTTATAATAGCAATACCCCTGATTTCAGATCAGGCCTAGCCTACTTTAAAGTACTGTCCTTGCACTCCACAAGGGTACCCTGGGACAAGAGACAACAATGGAACAGTGCCTTGGACCAGTGTGTTTTTCAGCAAAAAGGAGTACTGGCCACTAAGGTAAGCAGTTATCATGTAACTGCACATGTGCAAATTTACCCACTGTTTATACATTTTCAAAATGGGGGTCCCGGGTCAACCATCTAAAAAAAACATTCCCTGTAAGGCTACAAATATAGTGTTATTGCTACTTTTTATTACCCATCTTTCTATTCAGGCCCTCTCCTATTCATGTTTCAATCAAATCAATGCATGTTGGTAGGGTAGTGTGAACCCTAGCAACCAGATTACCGAAATTGCAAACTGGAGAGCTGCTTAACAACAAGCTAAATTAATCAAAAAACACAAATAAAAACCAACTGCAAATTGTCTGCCTACACGATACTAAAAGTTAATTTATAAATGAATAATCCCTTTAAATCAGTTAAAGGAGAAGGAAAGCTACCGAGGCATTTTATTGCCAATAGATTAGCTGCAATAGTGCAAGCTAGAATGCGATTAGCTGCAATAGTGCAAGATAGAATGCTATATTATTCTCTAGAATGTTTTACCATACCAAAGTAAAAAGCTCCAGAAGCTCTCTGTTTGCTAGGATAGCAGCTGCAGTATTAGCTTGGTGTGACATCACTTCCTGCCTGAGTCTCTCCCTGTTCACTTATAGCTCTGGGCTCAGATTACAGCAGAGAAGGGAGGGAGAAGAGAAGCAAACTGAGCATGCTCACGCCCGGGGAAAAGGGTTTAAGCTGAAGGCATGACGTCTGATACAGAAGCCCATGAGTACACAATAAAAGGCATGAAATGCAGTGTTTCTTTTGACAGAGGACACAGAGCAGCACTACTTTGAGGGTTTACTGGTATATTTAGGGGGACCATCCTGATAAGGCTTACTTAGTTTTAACCTTTCCTTCTCCTAAGATCATTCTTTCCCAAAGAAGGCAAACAATATAAAGCACCTGCCTCTGTTCACCACAACCATTATACTTTGCTTACAAAAGCTAAACACATTACTGCTGACAACATGTTTACATATGTTGCATCCAACCAGCTAACCGACTATCCAACCTGTGCATAGGCAAACATGCAGTTGAAAGTAGAGAAAAATTAAAGGCACCCACGGGGCACAAGGGCATGGGGAAATACAGGGTGGGAAATAAACACATTAAATTTAAGATAAAGATGATAGAACTACTATATTCTTTGTTGTAACAATAGCTGGGACTGCCATACTATTTAGCCTGTCCACTTGTACATTTTAGGCAACAGCTCTACTAACAGTATAAAATCACTCTGTACAACTACTTACACGTATTGGGCTGAATACTGGTGATACTGCATGCTTGAGATATTGATTGTTATATTATACAAGAGTCTATGGAACTCTTAACAAGACTTGGCACACACTTTCAATAGTCTTGATGTTATAAGAAAATATTTCCTTAAAAAACAAAAAAACTAATTCATAGCCTTTATTTATATACTGAAATATGCGGATATGAAAACTTCACATGCAAGCAATGACCCAAAGCTAGCCATACACAGGCCAATGAAAAAATGCAGCCCTTCCAGTTTATTGGTATCTGTAGAACACCTGCTGATTTGCCTACCTGACTGATAGTGGATATCTGTGGCCAGTTTAAGCCCAGGGGCAACAAAATGCTCAAAATCTCCAAGTGTTCCTATGCCTTTATTGCAAATATAGGTGAGGTCAGGGTGTTTAAGAAGCACTAGTGAATATAATTGCAACATTTCCTGTGCTATGACTAGTCAAACAACTGCCACTTCATTCCTCTCCGTCGAGTCAGAAAAAAAGGTCAATCGTGGAATTCAATTTCATCGGGAACAAAATGACTATCATTGTAAAATGCCAAAATCAGATATCAAAATTTAAACACATTAGTTCTTGTGCTTATTTTTTACATTTTCTCAAACAGACCTTTTTCCCTGGTGGGCTGCAACCAAACAGCACAATAAAAAAAAAAACCTCTGCTCCTAATAAGACATTAAAGCTTATGACATTTTTGATGAAACATCTCAAAGCAACCCCTTCTCATCACCCTGGGGCCAATGTGCAGCATTTAACAAGCAGGAAAATGGGCTTCCACAGCATAGTGAATATATTATGAGCAAAATGTATTAGCAATAAGCAGCCAACATGTAATTGCACTGCATACTTTTCTTCAATATGGGAAGAATAGGAGGATGCTGTAAACAAGGCAATATGACAGTTCTACAGGGAGTTACCAGCGTTGTTCATATATCTCATTTTATATATGCAATAACACAAAAGGGCCAATTTATTATGATGTGCAAATCATTGGAGACTAACTCACAGTTGCCATTGCCCATAGCAACCAATCAACAATTAGATTTCATCAGTCACCTACAAGTTAGAAAGCAAAAGCAAAGATCTGATTGGTTGATATGGGCAACATCACGGATGATGTCTGTCTCCGGTGTTTTACACAGCATGTTAAATAGGCCCTCCAAAGTGATTTCCCATCTAATGACTGCATAACACATAACCACTAAAATTATCCACGTGTTTGACATCCATGACTTGATTCAAAGCAATATTGTAATTTAACGCTTGAAGATTTTATCAAACTATAATGAATTTTGCATCAACAGTATCACCTGCTGATCAGTTTTCCGACTGTGATCCTGTGGAGGGAATGTGTCGGAAAAACACGTGTCTGAAAAAGAAAGAAGGAGAACTGTTCTGAGATGTTGCTTTGTTTAGGGACGACAAAGTCTGAGCCTTCCTAAATAACCATCAGAACAGTCCTCTTTCTTCAGACACATTCTAATAGCCTGGAATTAAAAATAAATAAAGTAAACTGCAAAACAGCTTCGCACTGAGCAATTTTATAATGTCCAAAAATGTTAGATTCATTTGTTTCAAAGCTGTACATTTTTTATAAAGGAGAAGGAAAGGCAGAATTACCAGGGTGGTGAAAAGTTGTTAGACTCACCAGGGGTTACTAGTTGCTTACGTCCTACCTTGGGTCTAACCCGACCCTTAAAAAAAAAAAAAAAAAAAGCACAGTACTTTTCAGCTGTACAATCTGCTCCCATATCATTCTAGTATCACAAACATGCTGGGCAAGCACATACACAATAGAGAATTCTGCCAATTTCTATACTGGGCATGTGCCCAGCTTGAGAAGGTTTAGGGAATACCTGGGATATCAATACAATATGGCAGTGAGAAAAAGTACTTTGGACCAGTGCCTAACAACTTGGCACTCCCTGTGATTCTACCTCTATTTCTCCTTTAAATGCCAACAAAAGCCAATGAGGTACAATTTTTTTAGACAGCTCCAGGGAATATAATTGATATCATGGGATCCTAGGCTGGTGCTCTGCTTCTCTAAAAATACTAAAAAAAAAATAAAAAAGTAGATGAAGGTTTAAAATTAACTTTTCGAAAGATGCAGAGAGTGATATTCTAAGACAATTTGCAATTGGTTTTCATTGTTTATTATTTGTGGTTTTTGAGTTTCAGCAGCTCTCCAGTTTGCAATTTCAGCAATGCGGTTGCTAGGGTCCAAATGAAGAGACAATAATATGAATAGGAGAGGGCCTGATTAGAAAGATGAGTAATAAAGCGTAGCAATAATTATAATTTGTATACAGAGCATTTGCTTTTAGATGGGGTCAGTGACCCCTATAAGCTGGAATGGTCAGAAGAAGGAGGCAAAAAAAAAATAAAGGCCATTTGAAAGTTGCTTAGAATTAGCCATTCCATAACATACTAAAAGTTAACTTAAAGGTGAGCCGTCCCTTTAAAAGAAAAGTACCCTTTTAGAGAACAGGAATGCATGTTATAATCTAAGGAGGGCCCAGACCACATGTTGGACCTCAAAGTGGGGCTTGGAGTAAAAGTATGACAAAGAGAATCAACCAGTCTGTTACAAAGAAGCGGTTATAATTTAATATATTAGTCACCGGTAAAATGTCAGGTTTGGGAGTATGCCCTGACTATTTGCCCGTACATGGTAGAACATGCACCCAAATCCTATCCACATCTTGCTTTGTGTTCTTCTTCTGTGAGTACTTATGATTGAAAGACAGGGAAGCTTTGGGAGCAGAGGAGTATACACTTTCCCAGACTGACACACACGCAACCCTAACCTGCAATGGTCATCAACCCAAATCCACCCAACTGGTGGTAGACCAGTGGGTCACCATGGGTTTCGGGTCAAATATATCAAAGTGTAACAATTTACAGAGTTGGCAGCCAGCCAGCCTTGACAGTCAAGTATAAAGCAGTTGAGAAAACATGTGTTTAACTTTGATAAAACAACACATTGTGAAATTGAACTACCCCTTTAAATCAATGTGCAAGTTTTTTTAGTAGAAAGTTACAAAGAACGTGTTTTTCTGTACCCCCCCCCCCCCATGAGAGTGATTATGCAACAGGCAAGACTAATAGCAGGATAAAGCTGCTCAAAGCAGAAGGATAAGAGAGATCTGGCAAAATGAGTGCGAGTTCATATGTAGCACAGGTGCCTTAAAGGAGAAGGAAAGGCTAAAATGAAGTAAACTTTATCAGAAAGGTCTATATAAATACACCAGTAAATCCTCAAAAACCCCACACGTAGTGCTGTTTTGAGTCCTGTGTCAAAAGAAACACATCATTTCTTTCCTTCTATTGTGTACACATGGGCTTCTGTATCAGACTTCCTGTTTTCAGCTTAAACCGCTAGGGCTTGAGCATGCTCAGTTTGCTCCTCTCTCCATCTCCCCCTCCCTGCAGTAATCTGAACCCAGAACTATGAGTGAGCAGGGAAACACTCAGGCAGGAAGTGATGTCATAACAAGACAATATGGCAGCTGCTATCCTAAACAAGCTTCTAGAGCTGTTTACTCAGGTATGATAAAGCATTCTGCAGAATAAATACAGTGTTATAGCTTGCAGTATTGTGGATAATCTATTGGCAATAAACTGCTTCGGTTGCTTTCCTTCTCCTTTAAACAGCTTAGATGCAATATGCTGAGCATTTCCCATAATCAATGAGTTATATTACTTTTCAAACAAGTTTGGGTTACTCTGGTGTGACTGACACTGCTTACAAAGTGACTAGATTAGTATTGAGTTTTTAAAACCTTTGTCGTACTCTTTATGTGACCACTGTTTGAGGCTCGGACACGCAGGCCTCGCTCCCCAAAGGCAGCAGATCATCTTAAATCATTCCATTTCAGAGTTTAACGTTGGATACTGATCAATAGAAAGATCATCTCGGAGGGAGATCCCGGCATCTGAAAAGGGTTGGCCTCTAGTAATGCAAAGGCCAAATCTAACAGGAGAAACTGCTTAATCAGGGATGACCAGTTTGTAGCCCTCTAACCCTCCAGCTGTGGCAGGGCAGCAGGCTGTATCCATTTAATGTCTATACATATTATTATTATTATTATTATAGCCTTTGTACTTTATCTACTTCTGCCCTAAGGGCCACTGTAACACTCGAAGCCCAGGAGACCAGCCCTAAAGGATAGCAACACCTAACCAATAGAAAAGCCCCAGTTCCAAGCTGGATCCACTCTTGAGTAATAGGTGCTCTCTCTGTACACTCAAATTCAAAAATACATCATTATTATAACAATAGCCGTGTGATGACCTAGGGAAGACGACTATCCTATGTCCCTGCAGCTAAAGCCTGGCGCCGTGGCTGCTGGGAGTTGTAGTCCAACAAGAGCCCAAGGGCCGCAGGTTGAAGCGTGACAGGCAGATACACTTACCATGTACAGGGTGAAGGGGAAGCAGAGGAGGAAGAGCCAGATGTAGAGGTGTAGGGTATTGACAAAGGTACTCTGGTGGGGGTCATAATACCAGCCTCCGGTGATGGAAGCCCAGACTCCCTGCCGGAGGATTTGTAGCGTCTGGGAACCCATGGTCCTTTCCACCTTCCCAACCGGGTCACCGCACCAGCCCTCCGGGCCTCTCTTCACCTGCCCGTCCGCAACAGAATGAGAACGCGGCGATGGGAGACAGGCCCGGGCGGCCTCTCGGCAGCCATTTTATCTCCTCTCACCCCACTGAGGAAGCGATGGTCCTCCAGCGACTAGCGGCCTATACCTCCGACTCTCGCTCTCCCCCTCAGCGTTACCATAGAGTAAATGCTAGAACGCCTCCTTGCAGGCGGCTGGGGCTCCTATCCATGTCCTTTGCGCCACCCAGCGATTATATGTAGTATTGCAGCTGTGATGTGTTACTACATCAAGTAAGAAATGTCACCGCGAATCCCAAGTGTCATTTTATCACGAGCATCTTAAAGGGCCAGAGTGAGACATCAAATAATTCTTAAAATTCAGTGCGTATCTAATGTGTAATATTGGTGTGCATCAGGTCCGGACTGAGAACTAAAATAGGCCCTGGCATTTCAGATACTCAGAGGCCCAAACAGCTCATACCAGCCCACTAAATAGTGACTTTCTATGGCACCTTCTTCTGACTGTTTCCAGCTTTCAAATGGGGGTCACTGACCCCATCTAAAAAACAAATGCTTTGTAAGGATACAAATGTACTGTTATTGCTCATTTTTTTATTATATTCATGTCTCTTATTCAAATCAACGCATGGTTGCTAGGGTAATTATGAGCTTAGCAACCAGACTGAAATGGCAAAATGTAGAGCTGCTGCCGAATACAAAGCTAAATAAATCAAAAACCACATATAATAAAGAACTGAAAAGCAATTGCAAATTGTTTTAGAACATCACTCTCTACGTCATACTAAAAATTCATTCAAAGGTGGACAACCTTTCCAGAAACTGGTCATATTCTAAATACTGAATGAAACTGACCTAACAGGGGAGTAACTGCAGGGGGTGTTATCGCACCCTGGCCTGCTACTAGGGTTGCCATCTTATCCAGATAAAAATACTGGCCTTCCTAAATATTTATCTTTTTCCCTTATTAATAACATTGGGATCAACCATCAATTTTACCGGCCAGGCAGATAAAATTCCAGCCAGGTGGCAACCCTACCCACAACCTCTGCACTTGGCCCGACCCTCCTTAGTTAAGTTACTGTGACCTAATACCTATATCTATTTGGCCCGTGAATATGGTACAGTAGTCCCAACATTTTACAATGGCCAAAGGCTTTCAGGAGAATGATAGGAGCCTCCTACCAGGGGTTTTTTTCCTCAGGCCTGGCACTGATAAGAACAGCCATGTTGACAGGCCAGCTGGAACATGATAGGGTCACATGACAGCCTCTTAGAAATACTGCCCCATGGCTTGGTAGTTTCATGAAACAAAACAAGACAACTGACGTGCCTCTTATGCCCATCTCTTGTTCCGGCCTTGCTCATTGCTGTTGGTCCAGGAGGTTCACCCAGCACAAGCACAGAAAATGTCTTTATTGCATGCTTTAATATAATCAAGTTCATCTGGTTGATGATAGTACTCCAAAATGGTGTTAGTAAGGATTAGTGCTGAGAGTAATTTCCCTATGTTTCTATCTGCCATCCTGGGTTTCTAAATAACAGTCTATAATAAGAAATTATAGTCACGCTGCAGTTGAATTGTGCTGTTTACTCTCAACAAGCTTTTGTTCCTTCTTTGTGCTCTTTACAACAGCTGTAGGTTCATATGTAGATGCTATGCCAGCTAACATGCCCACAGTGTCACCTCTTTATGTAGCCTTAAAGGAGAAACAAACCCTTAATAAAAAAAACCCTACCCTACATAGACCGTCCTCCCTCCTCCCCCCAGCCTAGCTGCCCCCGGGGCAAATTCCCCTAACTCTTTACTTACCCCTCCATGCAGATTCTGTCAAGCGGAGTTCACGTGCGCCATCTTCTTCTCTTCGGTAATCTTTGGAATGAGACCGGCGAAGCGGTGCATGCGCAGTTGGAGCAATTTTCTGTATCGCGACAACTGCACGAAACTCGCGAAAATTGCAGAATCTTCGGTCTCATTCCGAAGTTTAACAAAGCAGCTGAAGATGGCGCCTTATGCACTAAGCAAATAGTAATGCAAGGGACTAAAAAAATCACCAAAGAACAGGTATGAATACTATGCTATTGCATTTAAACAATCACTTAATCTTTTCACTTCATAACGTTACGCAACTGACAGAATCTTTATAAAAGTAAATGACTTGAATGTGTTCTTTCTTGTTCATAAACTTCAAGTATTTCTTCATTCCATATCAGGGTGGTGTGTAAATCAACAAAGCAAGCAGAAGACAAGCCACGTGATTTTGCCCTGTGTGAATCCAGGCAATCCCTGCCCTCAGTCCAGATATGGGTAACAAACAAAACAGGGATGGTCCCAGTCTGAGTACCCAGGACTTCCAAGTGGAGAAGGGAAGACTTTACAGGATAGACTCATATTTCCCCTCGTTCCTGGACTTCAGAGGCCCACTTTCAGACCCAAAGCTTAACTAGTTCAGACACAGACAACTTATAGTTAACCAAGTCTTACCCAAATAAACAGAGCCTACCTAATTTATTATAAGCCTGTTCAAACTATCAGCAGCCCACACAGTAATTCCAGACAGTGTAAGCTTTTGTTTAGCAACAAACTAATGCAAATTCTACAGTATATTTGTATGATGGGGTCGGCTGGAGTCTGGACAAAGGTGAACCAGGACAATAACCCACAGCAATCAATCAGAGACTTCTTTCCCTAGTGTCCCTGTAGTGAACTGATTGAAGCAAATTGCTGATTTGTTGCAGTGGGCTACTACACTGTTTCAAATACTCCTAATACTTATAAATGAGATCCATCACTTGGAATTGACTGAGCCATCTCTGCTGAAATTGGAAGCAGGATAAATGGTTAGAACAGCATGGTTTTTTTTAATTTGCACATTCCATATTGTCATAGAGGATGTGGTTACACACAATCAAGGAGAACAGAAAGTAGAAAGACCATCATGACTTATGTCCCTATTTCATTACTTTCCTTTCAACATTGAAACATTGTAACATTTGCATGTACATCTGTACAATAGATCTGTACATAGTGTTGGCTGATTGCACTTATTGAAAGGGTATCAAACAGATGTGACATGAATGCATATGAATGAAGTAGCAGATGGATACACACAATAAGAAGCTATAAAAATTACTATAGCAATCATCTATAGCTTTTATGGGAGGATAATCCAATACACAGAGTAGGTATGTGCCTAGAATTTAGGGCCCCCAGCCTAATGGAGAATTCACACTTGTATTAGATGCTAAGCAGTTTAACTGAGTGGGGGTTTAAAATCCCAAGCACAGTGATGCATTGTCCTAACATGATTGGAGTGATTCAGTTAGCATTGGGGGATAACAGCCAGTGCACTGACCCAAGAGTTCAGGGGTCCCCAGAGGGTTGATCTGGCAATATCTGCTTTATTATAGGCCTGGAATGGCAATCTGTAAATTCTGACAAATGCCAGAGGGGCTGCTGTAAGATGTCATAGATGGTTACTATTTAGTGGGCCTATTGGGGCTTGTTTGGGCCTCTGGGTAATTGAAATGCCAGGCCTATTTTGAATCCCAGTCCAGTCCTGCTTTATTACATATACTATTGACACTTAGACTTTTCAAAAGTATGCCCACTTTGTCCAGCTTGTAGTTTAGGGAATTAAGTTTGGTTGGGATACATTATTCACTGCATGGTATCTAAGACAAGTTGTTGCATACATGATTATATGCTTTGTATAGGCCAAAAATAGAGGCACTAGTCTGTCACTAAATAGGCACAGCAAGCATGTTCCATTTTCTTTCTAGCTATCAGACTGTTGTGTTCTGAGATCAGTAGTAGTATTTAGTACCTAGTAGTAAAACCTGTTCATCCACATTCAGGAAATATATATATATATATATATAATTCCAGAAAGAACCGCACTACAACTTGTTCTGTTGAATCATTTCACATTTTATTGTGCTCAATTTGCGTGTCCAACGTTTCGGCCCACATTAGGGCCTTTGTCCTTAGTTGGAGTGCGGTTCTTTCTGGAATTATATGATAAATTTTGATCCAGCACCCACCATCGAACTAACAGATCCGGATCAGAGTGCGACTGCCTATGTGGAAATTATATATATATATATATATATATATATATATATATATATATATATATATATATATATATATATATATATATAAATCCGTAAGTGACTTCCCTTATTCGCAGGGTTCACAGTCACATTAGTAATTGTCTGGAGGGCCTGGCGTTCATTGGCGCTCCCGCTTGTGCCTGCCACAAACACCCTCCCTCCCTCCCCGTGCTCACTCAGGCGCGATCGCATCAATTTAAAGAAGAAGAAAGCAGCAGGGAGGGGGATTTGAAAGCATTAGAGGAGACAGACCCATCGGCCCAGGCCCCCCACCCCTTGGGGTCTGCTCCCTCTATAGTTACTACAGTGCCAATGAGCCATGAATATCCTGTAAATTATATTTTTATAATCTACAGTCTGGTCATTTCCCTATGGGACCAGACTGTAAATTATATCCTTATAAACGGTGTGTTCTGACATCAGAACGCGCCGTTTATAACAGGGGCCCCCAGGCCGCTGAATTTTGACACAGCGCGTCGGAATTTGACGCAGCACATCGGAATTTGATGCCGCGTGTCCGAATCGGACACCGGCGTGCCCAAAAAGGACGCCGACCAAAATTTGACTCCGACCCCCCCACAAAATGTAGATTATAATGCATAATGTACCCCATACTAGAAATTTATAAAGATATTAGAAGTCACCTCAGAGTTATGTGACCTGTATAAAAGCACTCGGCCTTCGGCCTCGTGTTTGATATGGTCACATAACTCCTCGGTGACATAATATCTTTATAAATTACAGTAGGGGGTACATTCGGCCTCGTGTTTGATATGGTCACATAACTCGTCGGTGACATAATATCTTTATAAATTACAGTAGGGGGTACATTATGCATTATAATCTACGTTTTGTGTGAAATGTTGGGAGGGAGGTGGAGGGGTCGGAATCCAATTCTGGTCGCCGGCGTCCAAATTGGGCGCGCCGGCGTTCAATTTGAACGCAGCAGCGGCAAATTCGGATGCTCTGCATCAAATTCGGACGCATGGCATCAAATTTGGCCTGTTATAAACGGCGTGTTCTGACATCAGAATGTGCCGTTTATAAGGATATAATTTACAGTCTGGTCCCATAGGGAAATGACCAGACTGTAGATTATATAGTGGATAATGTGATATCATGAGTTATGATTGGTGCTTAGTGATGTGATTTGTGTCACATGACTCACTGACATTAAAATAAATAATTTACCCCTTTTTGTGAAATAGGCCAGCATCCTCATGCTTTTTACATGGTGATGTAACTCCTTGTTGAATTCTAATACCTTTATAAATTACAGTAATTCTCTATATACTACACAAGATCCATGAATATCCAGTAAATTATATCATATAAACAGTGCTAGTTATGTTGATCTGTGCCCTTCTGTATGGTCATGTGACTCTTTGGTGATTTCTAGCATTGAAAATTACAGTAGAGGGTACATTCTATCCTGTAATTTATACAGATTAGTGATGTCATCAGTTATAAACAATGTTTAGTGATGAAATGTGTGTCACATCATTTATGGTAACTTGTGTATTATAAAAAATAACTTAAACCCCTGATGTAAAATATGAGGATATTAAAGGAACTGTATAAAAGCCTACAGCCTTGTGACTTTAGTAGTTATGGGACTCCTCTGTGACTTATAACAACTCATTTACAAGGGAAACTGATTGCAAGTGCAGAGTGCAAAGTGAAATTCTGAGCACCTAGCCATCTTAATTTTACCCACAGTGCAGCATTTCCCCCCAAATTCCAGCATCACTGCAGCCTTGAGCCAGCAATGCATCTGACACAATTGCAGGCATTGTGTTTAGTGATGGGTGAATTTGCAGCGTTTTGCTTTGCAGAAAAATCCGCAAATTTCCTGCAAAACGGCAAAAAATTCGCGAAATGGCACCGGCGTCTAGTTTTTGCCGTCTGCATCCATTTTTGACGCACATTCTTGCACGCTGGCGAGAATGTGCCGGCGTCTAAAAAGCAGGCCGGTGAATTTTCGTGGCCGTTTCACAAATTTATTCGCCAAAATTTATATAGCGGAAAGTCGCCACAAATTCGCGCCTGGCGAATAAATTCGCCCATCACTAATTGTGTTCAATCTAGTGTGCACTTTGGTGTGAATCAGACACAATTGTGCTGAATATCTTAATTGTTTGGATGTCCTTATTTCAGACACAGTGTCAAAATAATGTATGCACATGATTTTTTAGGTGCACATGTGCAGCATCCATTGATGCATGCCACTCTGAGAACCCTGTAGCTACTGCCTCCTTCGAGGGTGGCTGATGCTGCAGTGTTGCCTTTTGTCAACAGGTGCACTGCACATGGTTTGCATGAAGAGTAGGGATAGAAGTAGTGGCACCAAGCGTATCAATATGTAAGTGAACAAATTAAAATATCTTAGATCATCATATCTAAAGATCATTTCATCTTATGCAAAAATACATCTTGCAGATACTGAATTGATAGAAAGCTGTAAAATGTGCTCAGAGCAGGTGAACACTTCTAGCTGTTAAATTCTTTAGTAAATCCCACTTTTGGGGGGAAAAAGTCACATGGAAAAATAAAAATAAGAAACAGCGTGAGACATCAAAGCTATGTGTATCAATGTGAAAATTCAAAATAAGACGCCAGAAACCCAGGTTCAATACCCAAATATAGTTTCTTCCTGGGTGCTCTAAATTTGCTATTTTGTCTAATCTTTGGTTTTTGACCCTTCTTCCTGTTCCTGACCCAGGGCCAGATTTGATGAAGCTTGTCCCTGAGGCCACATGGTCCCAACACTGGGCACTTTGCGCGCACGGCCCCCCCCCCTGAGGCCGCAGGTTTCTCACGCCGGCCCCTTAGGGCACGCAACCCCCCAACTGCACGCGAGCGCACTCTCCAGCACCTGAGCACCGAGAAACTTTGAGTCCCCAGTACTCCTCAGGATGTGGATGGGTGGCATGCCGCCTCTAAAATTTTGCTGCCCTAGGCCCCGGGCCTTTTTGGCCTCGCCACAAATCCGGGCCTGTCTTGACCTTGCTGATTGCTGCCTGCCACTAACTATTGCCTGGATTACCACATTGAGCCTCTTAAACCCAGCAATAGCGAACTAACTATATTGCCACTTGGACTGTCTCTGCCTGCATTACAGCTTCCTCCTTTCAACATCATTTGGCCATGACATTATGTGACATCCGGTCATGCCAGGCTTCATGGATTACATTTTTGGCTAACTAACTTTATTGTAAACATTTTTATTTTGCACAGCTTATCTGTTTACCCAGTTTTTATTTTTACACTGAATTGTGTATTGTCACTTGGAATGTCTCTGTTTGCCTGCATTGCAGCTTCCTCCTTTCAACATCATTTCGCCATGACATTATGTTAGACATCCGGTCACTCCAGCCTTTATAGATTACATTTTTGGCTAACTAACTATATTGGAAACATTTTTATTTTGCACAGCTTATCTGTTTACCCAGTTTTTATTTTTACACTGAATTATTCCTTTAAGTACTAAATTACAACAAATCTTTAGGCCTAGGCATACAGGCCATTTTGACTGCTGTTGGAACTTGAAGAACACAACAATAGTCATGATGTCCCTATTCACTTGTCAACATTTGTAATGTTACTTAATAGAAAGTAACCCTGGCTGATGCACTCAGAGCAGTGAGTAGTGACAGAAGCATTTTATGTTCAATTTATTGCTTGAGGTCCACCTCAGACAGGCACATAATAGGTACCTTGGCAGTTAAATAAAATGTCACGCTTCATGCAGTAGTTTTACAGGTGCCAGTAAAAAGTCTAATAAACATTAATTGAGAACAATGACCATTTAAAGTTTGCCTTACTCCCGAACACAGACTTACAATATAACCATCAGCATTTGCAAACTTTTGGCATTGTCTTCAGTCTTTTCAAGGAGGTTGTTTTTCCTGCTATTGCTGTACATAAATAAGTGTGCCAAGGATAATTGTTCTGTTTTGGTTTTGTTATAACCATTTGCCGTTTCTCCATCATGATTATTCTTCTTTACCTTACATTACATCTTTGCTTGCTTTGGTTTTAACAGAATAACGATATGTTCTAAATTGGATGTAGATCTACCTGCAATATAGCTTGATTGATCAGGAAGGGGTTATACAGGGGTCTGACACAGTCAGAGGTATTCTTTCTCTCTAATTTTAAACAATTTCAGAATATCAATATCTGTTCAGACTAATATTCCCAAATTCACTCTTTGAGAATATACCCAGGGGCCCCTCATTCATATATAACTATGGCTCACAACATGCTCAGAATCACACAGCCTTCAAGAACCAGCTTGAAAAAGATCAAAAGCGGACAGTGGCAACCAAAGTCGACTGTGTATGTATTTCTCAGAACTTACAGTACAATGTACTGTAATAAAAGAGGCAATACACTCAATGACCAACCTTAGAGAAACCCAACTGATCAGCCTTGTGTGGCATTGCAAAGGGATGGCTATTCTACTCTAGAAAGCTACAGCAGAGTATACTGGTTAAATTGGTCAATCCATAGCTGTACTAGCTGTATGGCTACTTTAAGGATGCTGACAGAAAACCAGAGATTTTAACCACCCAAGAAAGATCTGTAAATGCCAGCATACAGGGACAATATCTTAATTATACACTCTAATAAATATGCTACACTTCATAGATAAGAAAAAAATATACATGCACAGAATCTCACAATCTCCTCCTTCACGACCTCCTCTGATGAAGCAGTGCAATATACACATGTCTTATATTGGACATGCTCATCCTTTTCTTTTCATTTACTTTTTTCAAAAAGTGTTCTGTTATAAAGGACTAATTATAATGGTTTAAGTTTTACTTTCCCCCTTCCACCCACTTGAAACGGGGAGTGTTAGTTTCCGAAATTATGGCATATGTATAATGAGTCCCTTTCTATAATGCTGCTTGTGTGTAAGGCTTACAGGTATGGAGGTAGATTTAAATTTTAACTGTTCCTTTTCCAGCAACTGTATCAAAGGTTCAAGGAGGATTAATTCCAGGGTTCCTTGTGTCAATGTGTGAATTTACAAGATGGTCTACAGAGGTGCATTGACACTCACTTCAGTTGCAAATAGGGCTTCCATCAGGTTTCCAACATGCCCCCTCCTCTAAGTGATGCATTCTCAGGATGGTGTGTGCATGGTGTGTGCATTCCCCTAGTGCAGAAAAGTAGGATACCTCAGTCCTTTTCAGCTCCACTGCCAGATTAAGCTGCAAAATGCACTTTAACATAAACATTGAAAGAAATGATCTCACAAATAAGCTATTGCAATAAAGAGAAAATACACTTTTCAACATAATGACTGTTAATATGCGGTACATAGTATTTCTATAGTGCTTTGGTGTCACATTATCAATTACTGCCACATGATGGCAGTCTTTGCTTCAACCAGAAAGGGGCTTTCACTGCAGAAATTAACTAACAATAACAAGAGTAAAGCTGGCTTGAATCAGCAGTTTATAGTTAGTGCATGTCTTACATTCTTCCAAAGTGGAATTCATTAGGCACAGTGCCATACTTCAAATGAAGCAAAACACAATGCAAGCAAATACTGGTAGTGATGTATGATTTGTCTTAGAATGGGATTTATTTTCTGTTAGGTTCTTTTTAAAGGCTTGCAGGAATTCAGCATTGCATGGTTGTCCCTGTGAGACCCCGGACTTTACAGTATTTGCCATTTTTTCATCACTCAATATCTGCTACCCTCGTAATTGGTAGCTGTTGCAAACTTGGTAAATGCTTAGTGATTCTCGATCCTCACAAGGCTGGCACTGCAGATTTACTCAGTAGTCAACTGGGGTATTAGTAGACTCCAGATCAGAAAAAGCTAAGAGGTAACACTGATGCATGTATCAATACTATTTATGTAGCTGCTATCTTTGTCCTAATTAATACAGTTTTATCTGTACTGATGAGAACAGCACCTTTATAAGTAAACACATTAGAGGCCTGATGTATAGTGCAGAAGTCAGCATGCAAAGGCTGCAATTAGTAATTTTTTTGCACATTTCAGCTGTCTCCTGCATTGTGTAACTTGCTGCAGGCCTCTGCTCTCCTCTTTCAAGTAAAGAGTTCTGCAGCATGTCCCATGGATCTAGCCTTTACTGAGCTTACTCCCCTTACCACCCCTGCACAACTAAGAAATCATTTACCCCCCAGACAGCTCCAAATTTCCATTTTTAAATACAGAAATTCAACCCTTAAAGTTACTAGAGCTGTCTGATGCAAGGTTCTCACCTCCGTCATGGCAGGACTCAGAGTGTCAAACACACTACTAGGCTTGTAGTAATTAAAAGAAAAAAAAATCTGTGCCAGAGAAGAAACACTGCATGACAGTGAAGGAAAAAACAGAGGCAGAAAGTAGGATTAAAAAAAAGGTAAAGAAATAAGAGGTACGGGTTAAGTGACGAGGGGATGGGGTGACATTTCTAGGATTTGGATCTTGGGACTGGGTTGTAGGGCCCCTGGGGGATCAGGCATGGTGGGCCCCTGACACCCCAGTCTGACACTGCTTGTGAAAGACATTACATGGACATATTAATTAACTCTGGAAGGGGATTTACACATTCCTTCCCCCAGTAGGAAGTTTTTTTGATAAACAATAGCACATTTCCTGTCAGCCAATGAATGTAGCATTAGGCTTAGTTTCCTGTGTGTTAACTGCAGTTGTTTTTGTCAATTGGTAGGGCCAGGAAAAAGCTGGTGAACAGGCATATTACTAGATAAATAGGAATTAGTTCTGGGGAAAACAGAAATGATTTGAGTTGCTGTCCTACCAACAGCAGACTGCTTATTGGTTTGTATATATGTTTATGAATATAAGCTTGCTGACTACAACCAAAGGCACTGTTGGGGCTGGGAGGCAATTTAAAATGTTTTATCCAATTCACCCTCCTATATTTCTACCTCTGTGAATGTGTGTGGATGTGTGTGCAGGGGTGCTTCGCTAATGAGGCGAGTTGAGGTTGCCGCCTCAGGCAGCAGCGCCCCACTAGGTACCAGGTGCAGCAAAAATGTTGCTCCTGGTACTTTAAGAGTGAATTTCCAGGAGAGGGGGGGCAGCAGCAACTGCTGCTGCCTCAGGCGGCAGAGGGGCCAGGATCGCCCCTGTGTGTGTGGTGTAAGGGTGTAATGATTTGTGTATACGAGTGTAGTTTAATGAGTGGGTTATGAATCGGTGGGTTGTGGGTGACTTAAGTAGAAATGTCTGTGAAGATTCTTATTCATCCAGGTCATGGTATATCTGTACAAATAAGTCAAATCAACTGGACTTGCTGAAGATGTTTCACCAGTCATCCAACTGGCTTTCTCAATTCAGAATAACTTGTAAATAGGATCTTTCTTTGGGAAAATATCCTCTGGAATGTTTCTCCAATCAACATAATCTGTTTATCATAATACGCAAGGATGTCATGAAGTTAGGTGTTGATTGTTTTAGCATGATTGGAGCTTTGATGTGTGCTAGAGTGGAAGCAGGCCCTGCGACTGCAGGGGGACCAGAAGGTATAGGGGGCACCATGAGCCTCTAATTAATGAGCAATTTAAACATATATTGGTAAAACAGGTCAACCTCTGTATATGTTGAAATTAATTTTCTGTGGGGTCCAGTAACATCTAGTTACGCCACTGTTCTGGAGGCCACTGTTTGAGTATCTTGCAGTACAGTGGTCAAATTTTACCGTCATCTCTTCTGTCTTCACTCCTAGTCCTAGATTTAGTCCCCACAAACAATATTATGCGGATCTGTTCTGTATAATTGCTTCGCATGTACGATGTATTTCAATTAAGTTGTTTCATGAGGGTCTACCACCTCAAGCGTTACACTGTCATGGAAACGTCACTACATTACACTAAGGGGCAGATTTATCAAGGGTCAATTTCGAGTTCATGTGAGTTATTTAATGTAACCTGTAAGTGTTTAACAGCTACCACTCAAGGCATCTATGACAAGGACAATTCTTTGCGCTTGCCTAGGATTGCAAAAGTCATTCTTGTCATTCTTGTCATTCTTGTCATTCGGAAGATGATACTTCTTTTTGCTCCCCAAGTCCAAGACATTGTATTTAATGGGGTAGCTTATATTTAAATTACAACAAAGGGGATCTAAAAATGCAAATAAAGATTGTAAAAAAAAAATTACAATAAATTTCTAAAGTTAGTTGGTATGGTTATTATTCAGAAAGATGACCTGCCAGGCAAATCAACACACTACAATCCGTCTAGCTAAAAACAGAGCTAAAGGTTTATCTTAAGGAAACATTAAAGACCTCAAAACAGAGTCAGAACCAAGACTGGGCACTTATTATAAACACATTCTCTTTCCTTTGTTGCTAGATTCATGCTTCTTGACTTATCCAACCAGCATGATGCTGATAAGTAAATATTAAGGCTGAACTGGCAAAAGAAGCCATTTGGTAGGTATGCAATTTCAGCTTTTTCTTCAGGGGTACAGGGCCTTTAAATTTGTTGTTTAGACCCTTGTTTAACAATTTCACTGAGGAAGAACTCGTGTTACCTTCACTCTTCTGAGGAGGATGTGTTACCCCCCCAAGCCACTGGCAGGTAAACCCAGGGTCAACTCTCCATTTTTAATTCCCAAAGGAGTCTTTCTAGCAAAGTTTCTTTAATTCCATCTGGCACTAGTTTGCACAAAAACACTTTCATTTTTGGTCAGATTGGGAGAAGAGGATCTGATGTTAGCAGGTACAGTTGGCAACTAAAAAAATTGGGAGAAGAGGATCTGATGTTAGCAGGTACAGTTGGCAACTAAAAAAAATGCCTGAAATCCTCTGACAGCACCTAAGACCCTAAGAAACCCCTGCCAGCATCAGTCTTCACCGCTGCCCTTTTGGAGCCCCAGAACTTTATGCTGAGTGCCTGCACACATCAAAATTGGGACCAGAGGAAACAAAAAAGATTACTTTTGGTCAGTTCCACCCATTGTCTTCTCCTTAATTAGCTTGTTTGCCAAAAAAGGGACCCTCAAAGTACAATAAAACCGAAACTTAATTTCATCTGGCCCTAGTTTGTATAAAAACTCTTTCTTTTGTGGTCAAGTTGGAAGAACAGATCCTAATCGTAGAAGGTACTGTTGTCAACCAGAAAAAAACTGTCTGGTAACCTCTGACGCCACTGTAAAAAAAGAACTTAAAAACCAAAAATAATTTTAGTAGCCATTAGATTATCCTAATTTAGCCAATAGTCCCTAAATTGGTAAAAATATTTTCCTTTTCTGTACCAGAAAAGTCTGTACCAGACTGAAAGTCTGTCTATGAGTAACCATGGATGACAACCGCTGTGGTCTAAGGCTAGTGCCACAAAGGGGCTGGAATTGACCTACTGAAATACGGAGGCAGAGAATTAGCCCCTACACGGGCATGAGCCTTCTCTTCTGCCTGCACTTGGGAACCATTATGTTGGCTCAGGTGCAGGCACATGCAGCTGGTTTCGGTAAGAAAAACAAGACTTTGCATTATCGTGCCGAAATCAGCCATGATGCAGGCAGGAGGGGAAGCTAATGCCCACGTAGGGGCTGTTTTTTGGCCTGCATATTTCACTGACATACGCAGACCTATTTCAGCCTTGTGGGCACAAGCCTAACTCCTTTATGAAACGGGAAACCCCTGCCAGCATTGGTCTTCACTAAGGCCCTTTGGGGTCTCAGAACTTTCTTCTGAGGAACTGACAGGGAACCTGCACCCATCAGAATTAGGAAACAAAGAGTAAAAGATTACTTTTGGTCAATTTCACCCATTAGCCCATGTTTTGCCTCACATGTGAACAAAAATACTCCTTCTTTTGGAGCTTCCTATAGATCTGTCCACATTTCAAATAAGGGGTGGGTGTGTCCTAAGGATCCCTACAGAGCTGGGCCAGGCGCCCTAGGCAACTTGGCCGGCCCCGGCACCTGGCTGTGTGCACATGCGCAAAGTGATGCATGCGCGAAGTGACGCCGGTGCAAGAAGCCTGGGAATTGGGGGCCACATGTGGGGTAGGCGATAGAGCAGGTATGTACCTGGTGCCCCCCCCAGCTTTGCTTTGCACCCTAGGCACGTGCCTACTGCAAAGAGTCAGAAGAAAAAGCCAAATAACTATAAACAATAAATAATGAAAACCAATTAAAAAAAAGTTGCTTAGAATTGGCCATTCTATAACATAATAAAAGTTACCTTAAAGGTGACTCACCCCTTTAAAGGCAGCGATTAGAATTGATACAATAGTTGCTTATACTCCAGAGATGCTGCTGACAAATTGGTGAAAAATATGTTGTAGAGACAAAACTTTAACTAATCCTTATACACATACATGTTCATGGTCTGTTTGTTTAAAGGGTAACAAAACCCAAAATTTCTTGACAGACGTCACTATAAGTAGCACAAGTGGTGATTAAATTTAAATACGACACTATGTTGTTTTCTATTATTTCCCTTTTTAATTGTACTCCTTCTCCAGCATTAGTTTGCTGATCGTTATTGGATAATCTTCCTATCAGGTCAGCCTAGTTGCTGATTGGTTCCTATCCGACAGTGCAGTGTGTTGAGTGGTGCAAGCATCAGGAAGCAGGGATAACAGCATTTTTGCATTATTTTCAATAAATCGACCCAAAAGAACACTTTTTAAAGCACATTCCTTATTCATTTAAAAGAGTATAAAGTACTGGCACATCCTTATTTTTCACACAACGTCTCCTTTAATTTCCCTGGGCCCTAGTTTGCATTAAAGGGGAACTACACAAAAAAATAACTTAAGCTTTTTGAAAAGTAAACATAATTTTCAAGCAACTTTGCAATATACATCATTTAAAAAATATGCAGACTTTTCATGATATTTTTTAATGGTTTCTGACAGTTCCCTAAGCCCAGCCCCCTGCTCTCCTGCTGATCTCTCTGACTACTTTGCTGAGCTGTCTGACTACTGTTACTTTGTATCAACAGCCTGTATCCTCCAAACCAGGGGACACCAACTGCCAAGCCGTGGCCCAGAACCGGTCCAGCGGACAGTCCTGAAGTGGGCTGCAAAACAATTAACACGTGCCAAATTGGACGCCGGCCCCTCCTACCCCCTCCCTGACCCCCTTCCCGACCTCGGTCCTTGCAAAAAAGTTTGGCTATTCTTTGGTCCCCACAATTCCCTGCACATGTGATTTCAATAAGGAAAGGAACATCACAGTGCAATGCATTGTGGGTTATGTAGTTCCTGCATGCTGTCTGTAAGATGTGGAGAAGTTGTTACAATTTGTAACATAAATGTTTAGTCCCTCCTTCCCTGCCAGGATTTCAAATGTTGCAGAAAGAGAATAACTGTTTAAACAGCTGGATTTCAGCATAGAAAATGGCATTTATTTATTTATATACTTTTTGAAGAAACCGATAATGGTGATGGGTATATTAGGGTCTCTTTATCAAATCTTGGTTTGGAAGCCGGAGTTCCCCTTTAAAAAAAAAACAAAAAAAAAAAACTTTCCTTTTTCAGTCAAATTGGAAGGAAAAGTTCTGACGGCAGAAGTTACTGTTGACAAACACGAAAATGTCATTTTTCAGGTCCGTGCCACAATTCGGAGCTCTAAGCAGAAATTATAATGACTTCTGAGGAAATGTTGGAATCTGAGGAGGCAGCGGGCAGGCAACTAAAACAACAGAAAAGTCTTCTTTTTTTTTTCTCAAACAAAAGTAGGAGGTAGTGCGAGCAGTAATAAAACAGTTATTTATAAACACTGGGCAAATTTGCACCTGGGCAGTAACCCGTGGAAACCAATCAGATAATTGCTTTCAGTGTTCAACCTACAGCTGGCAGAAAAAAGCTAATCACTGATTGGTTGCTTTGGGATACTGAGCCTGACAGAGTGGAATAGACCGCTTCGGATTGACAGAAACTTAGTTTCTACTCGTCGCTCTTACGAGGCACCTAAGTGATGCGTCGCGGCGTTTACGTGTAGTCGTGACTCCGGTCTCGCGAGATGAGATTTGAAGCGTCGGGATTTTGTGAAAGAGTGGGTGGAGGGAGCTTGCAGTGAACAGCTATGCGGAAGGTGTAAGTGTCGAACCGGGACTGCGGGCTGTATCAAGAAAAGCCCGGGCACGGTGCATTTACGCGGATTAGAGGATGACGTTTGAACTCAGCCCCAGCCTGTCACATTCTCATACGGCTCTACCGGGACCGGGAAAACTGTGATAAAACTAGGTGTAGAGAAAAGATGCTGCTCTAGCAACCTCCCTCCTTCTGAAGTCTGCAGCTCACTGAATGCAGAGGGCCTGGTAATTGATTGGTACCTGGTTTTATTTGTGCCAATCCCAGCAGTGCAACCTCAGGCTTCTCAGCATCTTATGATAGCAGGCACCTTGCGTTGTACTAGTAATACACGTCTTGACTTCTTAAATATAATGACTTCTGATCCACTTTCACATTTATTAGTCTGTGCATGAGCACAAGGCTCTAAACCCTAATCCTCCCCTATGGATCATTTCAATGGAGCCCCTCAGATCTCTCCTCTCTTTGTCTGGCAGCAGCAAAACTACCTTTGGGGCAACTAGGGCTGGTGGAAATGCCTCAGCGTTACCTGTGCCGTTGGTTTCAGAGGAGGATGAAGAACAGGAGGAGAGAGGCAGTACACCGACTAGACAGGATTGTATGGAAGAAGAGGATGACGGCGGAGGAGGATCTGGTGAAGTTGCCATTGCAGAACAGCCTTCGTCCTCCTCCTCCGCAACTAACCCTTTGTACTGGACGGCTGTGTTTGACTATGAGGCATCTGCAGAGGATGAGCTGACCTTGCGTCTGGGTGACCTGGTCCAGGTTCTGTCCAAAGACTTCAGTGTGTCTGGCGATGAGGGATGGTGGACTGGAAAGATCCAAGATCGTGTGGGCATCTTTCCCAGTAACTATGTAACCAGGACACAGAGCTTCTCCAGCAAGCTACAGGGAAAGAGGGTGGAAGAGCTCCCCTGCTACCCAGCCTCAGCTTTGCAATGTAAGATAACACGGTGATGTGTTGGGGGGAAGGCATTTTACAAAGGGTTAAATGTTTTTAACATTTTCTAGAATAAAAGTTCATTTAGGTAATAATAGGCTAAAGCTCAACTTTTCTATAAAATTAATGAGCCTGCTGTGACACTAGTTTATGTGTAAATTGACCCACCACTACCGTGAAAATGCATATTACCAGCATATTTGGAAAGGATGCTTTTATTTGGCTTCCTTGTTTATAGGCCAGAAAGTGTAGTGCCACTTTGTCATAATGCAACTATAAATGTTACTGTTTATATTAAAGATGTTTTTTTTTTTATTTTTAAAAAGCATGAACTATTGTAGCCAAAGGCAGCTGATAGACTTTGAGCAGTGCTGATTCTGCTACATTATTCAAAGAGTTCAAACAAGAAAACCAAAGGGGATGCACACATACTGCCTTTACATTCAATAACATTAACAAATCGCTTTAAATCCACTAGAGCTTTGCGATTAACTTGCAATGAAAAATTTCTTAGGGTTATATTCTTTTCATTATTATGCAAAAAAAAAAACGTTTTGGGTGAAAAACGGCAGGCAGCTGTTATTTCATTTTCCTTTGTGGTATGTTGCACTGATATCTGAGCTATACACTATTCAAAAACATATTGCTTGGAAAAGCTGAGCAAGCATTGCACAACATTTTAGGGATAATTTGGCCATTGGAGGACTTGAGTCCGTAAAGAAGCATACTTCTTTAAAACAATCATAGCTGCTCCCAGTGATATTAAATACACGTATGCAGCTAAATAAAACTGCCTGTGCAGTTACGTAGTGCAGAATATTTTAGCGAATATTTAAAGGTAAATCACAGATAAATGAGCTAAATGTGCTGTTGTTATACACCGTGTATACAGGACCAGTGTACTGTAGTGTTTTATAGTTAACCATCATAAACATTAAACGAAAGATCTGTATTTTGCAAGCAGTCCTTCTATGCAGCCATCTAGTTCATTCGTTACCTTGGGGACTTATGGGTAGACTGCAACATGGCCAATGTACTGTAACATAATGGAGGAAGAGGCAAAAGGCCTCTCTGCATCCTCTAAAAAACACATTGTTCAGCATGATTACACACACAATTCCTTACCTCCGCTGGGCCTCTCCGCTTCAGCGACGGGGCCAGCACCAGGAAGTCTGACACAATACTTTATACTAGTAAAAAAACAACAATGGCAATCTAAGCAGGCTCCTGCCATTTGATTTTATTTTTTTGCTTAAAGCATCTACATTTAAAGGAGACCTACAGGATAAATAAAAAAAATCCCTAATTGTGTAGGCAGTAATGAATACTATATAATGCTGGTTTTTCTTTTGGCTCTCAATTAATATTATCTTCATAATAGCCCCTTTATTGGAGCTCCCCATAAATGGTCTCTGTCCCTGTTTCAAATGAAGGGTGGGTGTGTCCTAACTGTCCCTGCCAGAAGTACAGTAGGAGGGGGGCAGCCAATCACAGCCCTGCAGCAGTCACACAAGCAAAGACATACTTCAGTTCCCTATCAGTTCAGCCTAGCTGCTGATTGGTTCCTATCCTACAGTGTCTGCTGAGTGCCGCCGGCTCCCCTGCACAGCCAGAAAATACAGCGGGCAGGAAGTGGAACAGATGGGCGGGGTTAGTAGGGTTTTTGCAGACATTTTCAATAAAGTAACTAGAAGCACTACTTTTTAAAGCATATTCCTTCTATATCTAAAATAGTTCAATGCACTGGCATATTCTTGTTTTTACATAATATGTCTCCTTTAACATTTCTGTACAGCAGTGATTTTATTTGAATGATACCTTCTCTATACTGGATTATATTCTGAGAGAGTATCCTTCGGTGCTGCAATGGTCCGTATTATATCCCATTAGGCCAAAGTGATGCCCTATCGTACAGAATGCCTAGGTAGATAGTTACATGCAAGAAGGAAACTGATGGCGATCACAGTGTAGCAGATATTGACATTGTTAGTTTAAAATCTTTGTGGCTTATAAGATTTCCACAAAAAGAGGGGGTTTCCCCCCATAATGAAAGAAAATGTAGTTCTAAAAAACGTTCATATGCTCATTGGTTTCGGTGATTTTTAACTGGATGTTTGCATTCTCTGCTGTCCTGGTTCTGAAACAATGGAGCAGAAGCCAGCTGACTTGAGGGTTACTGAATTCTGCAACATTGTTCATTGTTGAGTGAAAACCAGGACTGAGCAACGATGTGCAGCCTGGCTCATAACCCTTAGAATGTGCTGGTCACTTTATGTAAACTAATGTTGGGCATGGATAGAAGCTGGCCATAGTAGCAAAAATACCATTCTTCAGACCGTGTGCGGAGTTGCCCTGCCTTTTTTTTGTACCATGGCAATCGGTCTGTCAGTCAAAATTTCCAGAACATTGTTTGAGTTGATATTTTTCCTACTTTTTTATCTGAATGGTAATTATGATCAGTAGACTGAAACGAATGAGCGTCGAATGATACTGCTTTCAATAGCAATTATGACGGCACCTGTCACAGGACAGAATGGAATCCTGTGTGGTGGAACAAGTGAAAGAAAGCTACTGCACAGGACCACATGAAGAAATAGCAATGTGCAACCCTTAGGCTTACGTATTTGGTTTATTTGTATTGTGTGTGTGTGTGTGTGTGTGTTACTTTCATAGTCTTTGGCACCCATCTTTATGGCAGTGTGTAACTATAAATGTGTTACATATTTTTTATGAATTAACAGGGCATGGCATTGATTTATACCAGTATGTTATCTGCACCTGGGTACATTTGGGTTATTATTCTTAAATGTGCTCCTCTGTGTTCATGTGTGGTGGTGGGGAACCTGTCTCTAGAATCTCCCTAAAGTGCCCTCAACACTTTTCATGTAGTGGGCATAGTAACTGACATTGAATATGCTTGTGGCTAAATGACATCAAAATTATGATGTGATATAACAGGCTCACATTTGCCCATGATAATTTGTAACGATTTTATTTTGCGGATTCTCTGTTGGCATTATAAATTGTATTAATGTGAACTGGTAACTTACTTATGTTCATTTCAATTTGTCTGTATTGCCTTTGATAACCTGTAAACTCCTGTTTTGCATATATTGCATTTGTTTGAAAAGCAATAAAAAATATTGATGGACAAAAAAAAAAATTATGATGTGAAACATAGGAGTCTAGGTTGCCAGTGTTGGGACAGGGGCCTGTAAATATACAGTGAATAAAGCATCCCCAGTGCAATATATAAGGATTGTATAAGTCATCAAGGTAAGCTAAGCACTGATTATTACTAATTACATCACTTAGTACCATTTATAAGGATATCATTTACAGGGTATTTGTAAAATATATATATATGTCTATCTGGACGGACCTGCAATAGACACAAATGTGTCTATTTACGGTATATTCATCAAAAAGTGAAGTTAAAAAAGATCACTACAGTCCGCTAGAGTGAAATGCCGCCTCTTTTCATTCATTTCTATGGGCGTATTTATCAAAGGGTAAAAGTGAAAGTTCGATAAATACGCCTTTAAAAATCCCATAGAAATGAATGGAGAGAGGCGGTATTTCACTCTAACGGATTGTGGTTATCTCTAACTTCACTTTTTGATAAAGATACCCCAATGTATGGAAAAGGCACTTTAAATAAAAGAAGGGAGCTGTTGTAGTAAAATGTTAGCTCTTTTTGCTCACATAAAATCAGATGCAAAATGTGTGCCTTTGTAGGCTATGTATGTGCAGAGAATATGGAATTATTCATGTAACACAGAGGTAGAATCCCCGTTAACCACATTTGCTTGCCCAGTTCTATCTCTTTGTTTTCTATACTCTAAGTTTTATGGGTCAGTGGTTTTTAAGTTCATTTCATGTTTTTCAGAGTAGCTTTGAGATGTCACAATTATGTTTATAAATTAAATATTAAACATTTATAAATTAATATACCATTCCTGTTATTTGTAAATATGAAGGTTGTGGATACTATACATTGCTATTTTGTGTAATTACATGTACTGATTCAACAATGTTGCACTATTCTGCTCTTCTTAAGCCTAAACCTCCAGTTTTTTCCCCCACTAGCCCTTAAACACTTATGCTAGTTTCATTTTTTAAAGGCCTGTTAAGTGAATTTGATTGTGTAAAGCAGCGCTGTCAAACTTCTGTGGTACTGAGGGCCGGAATTTTTCTGGCCTACATTGTAGAGGGCTGATAATGGAAGCCACTGTTGACCACTCCCCTTTGTAAACCACACCCACTTTAAACCACACCAATGTTAAAAAAAGAAATGTTAAGACGATACCCACGTTAATGGTGGTAGCACACAAAAAAACGAAATGGTTGCTGCTCACTGCAGGGATATTACTCCTAACTTATATGTGAAAATGTTTTTCATATAAAGACATACTTCTGTAATGTTCTGCAGTATTTGGTTATTTGAGGCACTGGCACACAAGTGTTGTTCCCTTATACTGTAATTACGCTTGACTTTAGTAACATGGGAGTAGCTGAGCTGAAGGTGCTAGCAGGTTGGCCTAGATTTGCATGTGTGAGAATAGTGTGCCTTCTACCGTTGCTTAAATGTTTAGAACCTGGATCAAATATATCTTTGAACTTTTGCTTTTTTTGTCCCAGTATAATTGCAGTCGTCTGCTTTCTTCTGATAAAACAAACAAAAAGCTTTTTTGCTGACTAAAGAGATGATGGAGTGAAATTCAATACAAATTTTCTTCTAGCATAATATTTTATTGTTTTGTGTTCTTGCCTGACGTTACTTTTTTTTTGTTGTTCTTTTTAAATTACCCTTCAGTAGAAGAAATAGACTTTTCAGAGCTGGTCTTAGAAGAAATCATTGGAATTGGAGGTTTCGGGAAGGTGTACCGTGCCATCTGGGGACAGGAGGAGGTGGCTGTGAAAGCGGCCCGCCATGACCCTGATGAAGATATTAGCCAGACTATTGAGAATGTCAGGCAAGAAGCCAAACTCTTTGCAATGCTTGATCACCCAAACATCATCGCTCTTAAAGGAGTTTACTTAAAGGAGCCCAACCTGTGCTTGATCATGGAGTTTGCCCGGGGTGGATCCCTAAACAGGGTGCTGTCTGGGAAGAAGATTCCCCCTGATATCCTGGTGAACTGGGCAGTACAAATTGCCAGAGGGATGAATTACTTGCACAATGAAGCCATTGTTCCTGTTATACATCGGGATCTCAAGTCCAGCAATAGTAAGTACAAATATGGTCTGTAATTCCAATCCATATCACACTCTGCAATGCTACTTCTTGCTTTGAACACACAACACTGTGTCTCTGCAATGATTTTAAAGTAACAGTTCAGTGTACAAATATAAACGGGTTAAATAGATCGTATGTGCATAATAAATGTTTCTAATATAGTTAGTAGCCATAATTGTAATTTATAAAGGCTGGAGTGACCAGATGTCGAACAGAACACTACTTCCTGCTTTTCAGCTTTCTAACTCTTGAGTTAGTCAGCTACTTTAAGGGGGCCACATGGGACATAACTGTTCAGTGAGTTTGCAATTGATCCTTAGCATGAAGCTCCGATTCAGAGCAAACAGTTATGACCCATGTGCCCCCTTCAAGTCACTGATTGGTTATTGCCTGGTAACTTGGTATCAGTGGAAACCAAGAGAGCTGCAAAGCAGAAAGTAGTGTTCTGGCTATTATGTTACACATCCAGTCACTCCAGCCTTTATACATTACATTTTTGGTTAATTAACTATATTAGAAACATTTTTTATTTTGCATAAACTGTCTATTTACACCCAGTCTTTATTTTTACAATGAACAATTCCTTTAACGTTACTTTTGCCATCTTGCTGAAAACAGGACCCCTCTGAAGATTCTTTTGAAGGGGGCCCAGCACACTCTAGTTACCCCACTGGAAGTAGATATTGCTAAACAAAGCTCTTTTATGTTTCGTCAATGATTAATTCAATAGTTATTTCGTGGTAAAAATCAAGCAAGCTCTTTAGCTTGTTTATGATAATTTAATCACTCTGATAGATTGGATAAAACAGCAAAAACTAATGGAAAGTAAATTACATTACATTACATATAACTGGTATTCATCTGAATTTTTGAAAAATCTGCACTAGAATTATTTGTACAGCTATTGGACCTATTATCCAGAATGCTCTGGACCTGGGGTTTTCCGGATAACAGATCTTTTCATAATTTGGAATTCATTCATAAAGTCTGCTCGCAAATCATGTAAAAATTAAATAAACCCTGTAGGCTGGTTTTGCTTCCAATAAGGATTATATCTTAATTTGGATCACGCACAAGGTACTGTTTTATTATTAAAGAGAAAAAGGGAAAAAAAATTTAAAAAATTTGGATTATTTGGATAAAATGGAGTCTATGGGAGATGTCCTTTACGTCATTTGGAGCTTTCTGGATAACGGGTTTCCGGGTAACGTATCCTATACCTATAGATGTTTCATTTGAATAGGCTGCTAGGTGTCTTTTAGGAATGATTAGGTTATTAAACTTTGAATCAAGGTTTTGTAATGAAGATATCCCATTAAATAAAGACTAACTTTTAATGGGATCATTGTGAAAGTTCATGATGTCACCTGTTTTAAAGTGACAACAGTCATCTCCAATAAACCTGTACAGTGAAACAGGATTTTAATTTTACAAGTATGGTTTATTAAACCCTTGCATGGCAGGCTGGCTTACCTGAGAAGCATTCTGTAGTCTGTAACCTATCATCATTATTATTTGCTCTTTAAGGCATTTCTAACACTTAAACCCTAAACATCAGCTTTGGAAAAGCCATAATGTGTATTAGCTCTGAATCCCTTTGGCAAAGCCATAACCAGTAATCCTGAATTCTAGTTGCAGCAGATGCTAAACTGTAAAATTCTGTAAGTCTTATTTGTCCTTTGTTCCTAGGAAAATTAACTGATATTAACAGTTTTTTATTCCTGTATTTTGTTACTAGGAGTAGTATTTGGAATTTACTGTTGGTTCTTGGTGCACAGGATTAATAAGTGATATTCCCACAACTATTTCTAACCAAATGTTCAATTCCAAAGTCTGAGTTGCACATAATATACTTTTATTAGTTTCTAGGTCCAAATCATGCATTAGAACACAGAGAGGCACATTTATCAAAGGTCGAAAAAAAAATTTTTAATTTGGCCAATAGAAACACACCTAACTGGGTGTGTGTCATAGTTTGTGATGTGAGTGAAATTCAGTCAAAATACCCCATTAGGCACAACTTGCTTATAAATAAAAAATCTTGTATGCTTGGGGCCTCCTGCTTAACTGGAGTGAATAAAAACCTAGCACAGAATAGGTTATTATTCCTTTCACAGGATCTATTCTCAATAATAAGAACGTATAAAACACTCCCTTTAAAATATAAACCCTGTGCAAAATCTATATACAAATTAACAGTGGAGTGTGTAACAATAGTGCAGAGACCGTTCACCCTGGAACACTTAGGGGCAGATTTAAAAATTCGACTTCGACCATTCGTCATCTAAAACCTGCCGAATTGCTGTTTTAGCCTATGGGTGACCTCCTAGAACCTCCTAGAATGCTCTATTCCTGCGATTCGAACGATTCGAATTCAGACCTATTCGATCGAAAACGGACATATTCGACCCAAAAAAAAAACTTTGACTTAATTTCGATTGGTCTTTTTGAATTCAAAGGTTTTTTTAATTCGACCCTTGATAAATATGCCCCTTATGTTCCAAGTGGTCATCACTTCTTATGCCCGCTTTCTGTGTTTTCCTGTATTCCTCATTCCCTTCATGTGGAATTTACACCGCTCAGACCCCACAGCGTCTTCTGATTTAAAGGTCAAGTCATTGGTGGTGTACATTCCATAGGTCCTGAGCTTTGGTTGTAACCACTTTAGCTATGCTCTCTAGCAGATGCTCAGGATGCTGGTAACCTGGTCTGCTCTGGCTTTAGGAGCTGGTTAGATCTTGTATACACTGTCCAGCTTTACACCCACTTTCCCCAATCCCGTTTGACAGTTCTGGTAATAATCATATAACACCCGTCTAACGATCCATTTAGATCAGGGGTGTCCAACCTTTTGGCTTCCCTGGGCCACATTTGAAGAAGAAAAATTTTCTGGGGCCGCACATGAAATACACAACACTTTTGATTTATAAAAATAAAGGAAATACACAGAAATTAACTACAATACCAGCTAGATAACCAGATTGAGCTAAGCTGCACGGGAACGAATAGCAAGAGCTATAAGGAAAATATGTACTATATTACCATTTATGGCTGCCAAATGTAAAACATAGCAGGCGATGGGAGAGGTGCCACTTAAAAATGCTTACCTACCTTTCCAAATAACGACCGAACGCTCACTTTCAGGTTGATCAGCTCAGAGTTTCTGCTGTAGGAAGCTGTGTACATCTCACAGGAACAAATAACTGTTTAAAAAAATAACTGTTTAAAAAATGCCTGTTCATGGATGGCACACATCGCATACAAACAGGGTTGCCAGGTCTAATTTTTAAAACCAGCCCAAAAATAGCCAAGTGGCACTTCAAAGGTAGCCAAAAATAGCTCAATATTTGCAGTAAAAAAAGTCTAAAAAATAAATGAACGTATGTGAAAATATGCCTTTTTTAAATTTTCACTGTTTTGCTAATTTTCTAACAAAGCAAAATGGTAGGTACAGACTTGACCATCACCAGGGGCGTAACTAAAAGAGGCCCAATTTGTAACTGGCGTATTTTCATAAAAAATTATTTATTTCACTGCACATACTGTGCTATGTTTGGGCTACTTTTGAAGTTGAATAAACAATTTATTTATAATTCATTTTTCAGTTACAAAATTAATTCTCTATTTTTGATACTATGAACTGTGAATGTAATTAAGAAGTGATTATTCATTGCAATGCACTTATAAGCTATTAAGTACATTTACCTCATAATTAATTATCTTAAAAAACAAATCAATTGATTATTGGGAATCACAGGGGGCTTGGGAATTCATTTCTTTTTAACTAATTTTTGTATTAATTCTAATTTATTGCACTGCTCTTTAATTAGCCTTATCCTACAGACCTACACACAGTGAATTTAGTAAAAATAATAATTCCAGAAAATTGTGGAATAGGTATATGGCCAAGGGGTGTTATTACACAAATCCCTACTTCCAAATTTATCATGTCAAATGCAAAGCACTAAGCCAGACTAAAACAGTTAAAAATTCTGTACCTGTAAAAATACTGTGCAGGTGTATTGTGCTGAACCAGGGGAGATGAGGTAATAATAATTGGTTGCTGTGGAGTGCAAGAGTGCCAGACTTGCCAGTAAGCTGCAGGCTGAAGCTAGCCTTTCATTAGGCAGGAGAAGAGCCACGTAGTTTTGGGAGTTGCTCGCCACGTAGTTTTGGGAGTTGCGCTCTCTCTCTGTGCCTTTATCACGCTGCCAGACAAGAGTAGGCAGGGCCCAGCAAAGCCAGGAAATTGGCGCCAAAAACAGCAGCAGCTAGCAGCCGTTGGGGAGACTGGAGAACACAGGCGGTGACTTCATACGCAGAGCGTCGGTGCTGACGTCACACGCAAAGCGCCGGCGCTGACGTCACACGCACCGCACGCACAGCGAGGCTGCAGCCAGCAAAGCTGTGGGGAGAGGAGGCGTGCCTTTGCTCTGACGCGCAACATGCCAAACAGATTGCTTCCTGCTGGGCCGCATGGATCTCCATTCAGGGCCGCATGCGGCCCGCGGGCCGCGGGTTGGACACCCCTGATTTAGATCTAAATTTTTCTATGACCTTCAAATTCAGTCATATGCAGACAAAACAAGTCAAGTCTTGAGAAGTAGAGATTTGATTAATAATTTTACATTATTCACACCAACAGGTTTGGATTCTCTTCCTATTCAGACCAATTTGAATGTAGGTAATTAGCAACTACTGTTTTAATATATACAGACATTTTAAAGGAACAGTTCAGTGTAAAAATAAAAGCTGTATAGGCTGTGCAAAATAAGAAATGTTTTTAATATAGTTAAGTTAGCCAAAAATGTCATCTATAAAGGCTGGAGTGAATGGAATGGAATAGATTACATTTATGGCTAACTATATTAGAAACATTTTTTATTTTGGACAGCCTATCTATTTGCCCAGTTTTTATTTTTACATTGAACAATTCCTTTAAGTCACTAAGGAATTCCATGACCCTATACAGGCAAGTAGGCCACAGACTTTTATAAGTACCTGCGATCTGGTACAGCACATCATTTTTTTTAGACAAGTCAGGGATGGGACCTGTTATCCAGAATGCGTGAGACCTGGTGGGGGGGGGGGTTAGCACCAATTGTTAAAATATACTGATATTTGAAGTCACTGAGGAATTCCATTACCCCATACAGGCAAGAAGGCCACAGGCTTTTATAAGTACCTGCGATCCCCATTAATCGGGTACAGCACATCGTTTCGTATACATGTCAGGGATAGAACCTGTTATCCAGAATGCTTGAGACCTGGGGGGGGGAATTGATATTTGAAGTCACTGAGGAATTGTTGGGACCTGGAGTTTTCCGGATAAGGGATCTTTCGTAATCTGGATATCATAGTTTAAAGGAGAATTCAACCCATAATAAAAAAAAATGGGTTGAATTCTCCTTTAAGGGGGTTATTTATTTAACCTTGATTTTTTTTTTCTGGTCGAGGTTTTTGGGGCAAAAGCTCAAATTTTTCGAGGAAAAAAAAAAGCTTTAATTTTTCAAGATTTATTATAACCCGATGCTATAAAAATTCTGAATCTGTAAATCCGACATCTCAAACCTGTCGAGGTCATGTATAAGTCAATGGCAGATGTCCCTATAGTAATTTGAAGATATCCTGATCTGCGCTGGGTTTAGCCCGATAATCGGAAAAATTCAGGGGTTTCAGGTAATAAACTGAAAAATCAGAAAAAAGTAGGATTCGGGTTTTCGTGTGATAATCTTTGACGATACCGTTATAATGTAAAATTGTGGATGGGAGTTTGGTCGAGCTTTCTTTATTTAAAGAAATGAGATCAATTGTATTTGAATAAATATTTATGGGAGATGGCCTTCCTGTAATCTGGAGCTTTCTGGATAACAGGATTCTGGATAATGGATCCTATACAAATATTGGGTACAATTGATCTCCCTGAACCCTGTTTGCGAGAACAGATTTTTCAGGCCATTCAGTGATTTTGTGTACTAATCCAAATGACCGCATACATTGACTGTGGAATGAATATAGCACTAGATCTATAGGTCTATAGGATCGGGGTGCAACATTGTTCCTGCAGTCCACACTGAAACCTCACGATTTTGGGATGTAGTCTGCTGCAGTGCCACTCAGTGGGTGTCAGTTATTCAGTTTCAGGACTGATGGTTTCTTAAAAAAAAAAGTTTTATAGACCAGTCCTGTAAAGAAATGGCAAGGGGATTTACTGAAAAGAAAAGGTTGGCCAAATTACAAATGTGGATCAAACAACTGTAAGGGAATCTTCCAGTGCTGCCCTATCAATATTCTGGACTCATGCACATTTCGCAGAAGCGTAACTAGAGGGGGGCGGGCCCTGGCGCAGGACGCGCAGCCTGGCCCCCGCCCCCCTCCGTACACCCGGAAACTGTCCGGGAATATGCGCCGCGCGGACTTTGCGGACTGCCGGTAGTTCCGCCACTGACATTTCTATAGACTAAGTTACACTGTGACATACAATATTGTCATTGCTTTTGTAATGGGGCTGGGGAAGCAATCAATGTTAGGCCCCTGTCTCTATTGCTGAAGGACATCTGCTGCATTCATTAAAAACAAGTCAAGGTTTATTGAAGATTTTTTAATAAAATGTCTTTTTCAGTGCCCAGGGGAGCAGTGTCAGTCCCTAGTGACCTGTTATACAAAAGAGCCCCAAGTCATTTCTCTTGAAATGACTTCTTTAAGATTGTAGCAGAAACTTTATGATTGTAGCAGAGCTTACAAATGAATATTTAAGCCATGAAACCAGAGCAGCAATAATGACTACACATTGGAAGTGAAAGCAGAAGGTTTATAGTCAGGAATAATGTCTGCACAATCTGGTAATGCCAGAAACCTTGCAAATCAAATATCTGCATTGATCATTGTGTAGTGTAAGAGTTTCAATGCTAAGAGCCCAGGGGAAATGAAATATGAAGTGCCCATTGCAGGTATCCATGCTGCATTCTGCTTGCTGCTCTCTGCTGAACAAGAATTCGGGTTTGAAAGCAGAATTGTAATAAAACTGACCACATCAGCATTCTTACTGAAGAAAATCAATTCCAAAATATGTCTCCCTATAACAAGGGCATTATTAGCAGCAGAAAGATTATAGGAATCTATATAATCCTTTGCCCTTTGAAAATGACCTGCGTTCCCTTCGCCTGTCCTATTAGCACCCCTTGCCTACTCCGACCTCTGACCCTTCTGGTGTTAGAATGTTAGGAACTACCTAAAATTGTTGCTTGGTGTAGGGTCTTGATAGAAGAAAGAAAAGAAGTACCAGTAGTCTTGTGCTGTGAAACTGCTTTTCTTCCATAGTGACATTCTCTTTCAAGGGATGTTTTACCTTTAAGTATTTTAAGGAATGTCCTATTCCTTTGCAACTTTGCAATTGGACTTTATTTCTTTTTTTTTCTGCCTCTTACCAGCATTCACTTGAGGGTTGGCCAAAAAAAAAGATTTCTCTGTGAGGTACAATTTTCTTGTTATTGTTACTTTTTATTACTTATCTATCTATTCAGTCCCTCGCCTATTCATATTTCAGTCTCTCATTCAAACCACTGACTGGTTGCTATGGTAAGTAAGACCCTAGCAACCAGGTAACTGCTGAAATACAAAGCTGCTGAACAAAAAGCTAAATAACTGGAAAACCACTTACATGTTTTAAAGAAGGCCACTTGCTTATTGTCTCCGTGTATAAATGTCTACGACCCGTCATACTAAGTTAATTGAAAGGTGAACTACCCCTTTAAATAGAAGGATGAATTTGTGTCACTATTTGAAAATTGAGGTGCAAATGCGGAACCCGAAAGAATGGGTCAAAATCAATTCCAACCATGCAAGGCTTAATAACATAATGGTGTTATTACGCCAAGAGGCCTCTCACATAAAAAAGTGTGTATACAGACAGTGTATATCAGAATTGTATTTGTCTTAAGACTTTTTTTTAACATAGAACTATATTACATTCAAAAACTATTTTAAGGGTTAGTGATTGGAGAAGCAGCCAAGGCACGGTATTGGCACAAAGCTAATATAAACTATGCAGGTATTGTGATTCATGAAATTGTGTAGATTGTTGCCCCCCTTTATAAGAAATAAATAAATAAAAAAATTACAAGACATGATAAGGAAGTCACACCATTACCAGGCAATATGTTTCCTCATACAATAATATGCTGAGAAAGCTGATCTAAGTGCTAATAATATTGTATAGCACATTGTCCTAGACATGTTTACACTTATTTTCCAATGCCAAAATGTATGTTTGATGATGGTGTGCTTGTAGCAAGCCCTTGTTCGTTTCCATTGTTCTGTGCCAAGATTATCCAAACTCTGCATTGTTAGCTGACACTCTCAAAAGCACCGCATTTCCAACCCTTCCGCACTACTGCATCTTGGAATTAGGAGCAAGCACGTCCATTCTGCTGAGAGCCTTGCTGCATAGTTAAAATACTAGTTTTTGTAAAGTCATTGAGGGCAGCTCAGTTGTTAGAGCACTGGGGTTCTGAAGTTTGATTCTTTTTCACTTTGTCTGCATGGGCTTCCTCCTGGTTCTCTGGTTTTCTTCCAGTCCTTAAGTTTAGGCAGGTTAATACATTTAGGTTGATTGGCTCCTGATAATAATTGACTTTTAAGTGTTTGTGTGAATGTGATTAGGACTTTAGACTGTAAGCTTACTGGGGATAATGAATGATCTCTGCAAAGTGCTCAGGGCAAAAAATGCTCAGGCTCTGGGATCTTTCTAAGGAAGTGACACCTTTTTACTTTTATACTCTTGCTAGGGACCCTTGTGTAGGCTTGGGCTTGCACATGCATAGCATAATAAAATATTTAGTGTATTTTAGTACACTGTGCATGTGTAAAGCAAAGCTATGCAAGGGAATACATGTAAGATAGAAGGCCTGTGCATTTTTTTCTGAAAAGTGACCCTGACCCAAAGAAAATACATATTTATGTCACTGGGGGATGGAGGGGGTGCTTAACATTTTGGCACCCCCATTGAATTAGCCTTTCCTTTAAACTCTTAATGCATGCATAAAGCCAAGCTATGCAAGGAACCCCTGGGAAAATTGCATTTTTTTTTCAAAGTAGCCCTGACCCAGGGAAAACATATTTAATTCACGGGGGGGGGGGGCAGTGCCTAACATTTTGGCACCCCTATTGAATTAGCCTTTCCTTGTCCTTTAAACTCTTAAATGCATGCATAAAGCCAAGCTGTGCAAGGGATCCCTGGGAATAGATGTAAGATAGAAGGGATAAAAATATCCCTAGGCTGGTGCATTTTTTTTAATGTGGCCCTTACCCAGGGAAAAACCCCTCTAATTCACTGGGGGGGGGTGCCTAACATATTGGCACCCCCATAGAATTATGTCCTTAAAACTGTTAACGGCTGCCCCATGTGAAGGTCAAAAAATGTCCTAATATTTTAGATGCCGACCATTTATATTTTAAGATGATGTGCTGTGTGTGTACCGGCGATTGCTTAAGTGGTGTTTATGCTGAATGCACACAAATTACACAGGACCAGAGATGTTCTGAAGCTTGTGGAAAGGTTAATTGAATGACCTTGACAGTTTCTGACTGCTGAGAGAGGATCGTGCAGTCACAGGGGATTCAACGCTGATGGTTCATCGAGAAACTTTAATATCCCTGTGTCAGAATATCGTAATTGCTGCTGATGTTCATTTGTACCATCTGATGTCTCCTGTATAATTGGCAGATCTATGCATTAAATTATTCAAAGCTGCAGTTTATACAGTCACATTCCAGCCATTCGCTTGAAGTAAGGTGGGAGCTTTTGGCAAGAGCACCTCTAAACCAGATCAGCAGTAAGGAAACCCTCGTTGTGTTCTGTTGCCTCTTCACATTTATACATGGGACAGTAATGCTGTTTTTGTGCACACGCAACACAACATATTAGCATATTGATTTGGCTTGAGCAGAATAACTTTACAGTATGATGAGACTTGTATGAAGTACACTTGCTGAAACAGTGATCTATTTGGCTGAAACATAATAATATGGTTGTTGATGACAGGGGTTAAGATACCAGAAGAGAACAAAAATAAAGTACATGATAGAACATATATCTTGATTGCAGTTTGTGAAAGCAAGTGATTTCATTGAAAAAAACTTAATGCGTCTATTCCTGCGCTCCCCTGCGGCTGAACGCACAAAAAAAAACCGCAGGGGAGCGCATCTTCAACCGCGCGTCAGTAAGAGCCCTAACTGCTGCCTTTAATAAAACTCAGGGATTCTGCTCAGCAAGGATAAACAGTAGAAATATATCCACAAAATGTATCAATTTAGAACAGGGAATTTACAGGCGACCCCCCCCCCCCCCAGGCTGCTTAGAAGGTGAAAAATTAGACTTTACACTTCAATATTTGAAAAACAGTCACACATAGAAAATAGAAAGAGAATAGAAAGTAACTGGAAAAAGCTTTTATTTCTGGTGAACTATCTGAAACCAACTGAACTGAAAAAAGTGTTGGAAGGTGAACAACTCCAGACTGAAAGTTTCATCTGTACATGCCCCTTTTTGGCATGTTACATTGACCCCCCGCAAGTGACTTAGTCCTTTAGGGCAGGGCTGTCCAATTGGCGGCCCACGCCCCCCCCCTTGTGTGGCTCCCACATGAAAGTCTGCCTGCTGTGTCTGCTTACCTTGTGTAACATTTAAAATCTATCACTACAGAGATTAACTGCCCCCTGCATTGTTTAAACCTCAAATTCACACTGTAATCCCCCGTATTGTTCACACATAATCCCCCCTGCATTGTTCACACTTGTAACACCTCTATTCTTTACACCCCTAAAAGCCCTGTACTGTTCACACCTGAGACATTGACTGAAACTGCCCACATTGTTCACCTGTTCACACTCATACAAACTACTAGAGGGGCACAGCACTGTGTCACTGTATGTAGTACATTTTAGAGTGATCATGATAGGTTTCCCTGTCTCCTGCTCTGTTCTGCCTTCTCTATGCTCCCTGTGTGTGCCATACTCTGCCTGCCCTATGCTCCCTGTGTGTGCCCTACTCTGCCTGCCCTATGTTCCCTGTGTGTGTCATACTCTGTATGCCCTATGCTCTGTGTGTGTGTGCCATACTCTGCCTGCCTCATGCTACCTGTGTGTGCCATACTTTGCCTATCCTACTCTGCCTGTGTGTGTGCCATACTCTGCCTGCCCTATGGTCCTCGGGTGTGCCATACTCTGCCTTCCCTATGCTCCCTGTATTTGCTATACTCTGCCGGTGTGCCCTGCTCTGTCTGTGGAACATTAGCCTGGTCTTGGTTCTGGGTGTTTTTTAGCATTTGAAAATTGTTAGGGGCCCCTAAGGTGTTAAATCATGTGCTGGGGTGCAGTGTTATCCACAGGGGAGTATGGGTCGTGTCGATTTAAGGATATTTCTTAATATGACTTACTAAACATGTTTCACATATGAGTGATGAGTGATATGCCTGCAGTGAGCACCAACCATTTGTTTTTTTTGGTGTGCTACCCCCATTAATGTGGACATGGTCTTGTGGTTTAAAGTGGGTGTGGTTTAAAAACAGGGAGTGGTTAACACAGGCTTCCATAAGCCCTCCGCCATGTAGGCCAGAGAAATACCGGCCCTCGGTACCACAGAAGTTGGACAGCACTGCTTTAGGGTAATGGCTCACAAGTTGTTTTGTTCGCTTTAAAAAGGACTGAAGTGCCATGTGGTTGCTGCCAATGTAAATCACCGAAGGTCAATGATTCAAATCCCAAAAATCTTGCAAAAAAAGCCTCGGAGGATTTTTTAGCACAATCTTAAGAATTTAACCACGCTGATTCACATTGCCAGCAAAGGAACATTTTGGTCCAGCATGTCATTGCTCAAAAGAGGCCTCCAGCTCTTTGTCATATGGAACATCAAGAACATCAGTGAATAGATAAATGGCAGGTTGGCCCATGTATGGGATACCACATTTTGCTCCTCTTGTTTCGTTACCCTGTATTTTTTAGTGACTTTTAATGCCGAAAACATTTTGAAGGTCAGACCCTTTCTTTACAGCCGTTGCCTCTTCTATTGTAAAATGTAAATTCAGACCCCCCCCCCCCAACATTCTGCCACATCTCAAGATTGTGTTGTTCGTGATGGGCACACTACACTGCAAAGGAAAAAGATTTAGCTAGTGGCTTTAGCAGCAATTTTAGCGTAGATCCCTTTCCTCAGGAAGTCCGTTATCAGCTCGGGTCAGACATCCTGTTCAGTCCACAGGCCTGGCTGATATGCTGCGTCAGCTGTTAACCATTTCACTGCCACAGCCACTTCTCTTTAGGAATCGACGAGGCACTCTGCAGAGAACAATAACTTTTTGATGGCACAACTGTGACAGTTTCAGCATATGGGAAAGGTGGGGGTATGAGGACATGGATACGCACCCATACACACATGTATAGGCAAAGATAACACCGGCCCTGTATTTGTGACCTTCCGAGCCGGTAAAAATTATTTGTGGTGCCAATGTTATTAATAATGGAAGATAGCAAGGCCAGAAAAGTTGCAGAGCCTGATTCAAGTCCTTTTGGTAAATCCAGTAACTGTCAGGATATATTAATTGAAAGAGAATGGGCTATTTTCTTGGTTGTAGAAACATTTAGTTCAAGGGGATTTCCATTAAAACTGTTATATTTCTTTAATCACACAATGAAAATGATTTTTCAGTGGTTTTAGAGTTTGTTTGTTTTTTCTAATTGAAAGCAGTATCTGTCTGGTTGATATATTTTGAGCTCTGTAAGTTCAGACTCCGGAAAGAATAGAACTAAAGCCAGCTGCTAAAGAATCCTGGAGGAGAACTGGCTTGTCCTACATTGTTTCCAGAGAACAGAAGTGGACAAACAAATACTGCTACTTCAGTTGCAACTAATTAACAAATCACTTTAAAACCCCTGGACAGAGGAGCACCACGGGCAGCCGCAGCATGGAGGTATGCACCAATTGGATCCAGCATATGGAATGTGAACCCAAATCTGTGTTAGTCTCAATCCAATCTGCACCTCCGACTCTCCTCAACTGTCAAATGAACTCCCAATTCCAAAATAATGTGCTCTTGGCCTGCTCCAAACATAGAACCATGCGAGAAACAAGATAATCAAATATTCTCCAATAATTCAGTTTTTCATTATGGACAAAAAAATATAGCATGTGCAAGTACCAGCCGTTTTAATAAAAAAAACCATTGCACTTACAAAATATCCTTAATATTTGAGCATCTCACGTTTTACAAACGCAGTCCCGAATAGCGTCCATTTCAGCTTGTATTGATGTGTATTGCTCCTATAGTGCTAATATCAAGGAGATTTTGTAAGTGCAATAGTTTTTTTATTAATATGGAATGTGACACAGGGTGGGCTCCTTACAGCAGGCTGAAGAGTTGGGGTGCATGTTCATAAAGAAGCCCCTGGAATATTGTATGGCAGTGTGCATGAGTGCTGTATAACCCTCTGAATATTCTCTGCATGTATTTTGACTATGGAGAATGCCTACAATCAACTCATAACAGGGACACCTAAAGGAAACTGTTAGATGTTTCTCTAATTAGCTGGCATACTACATGCATGACTTATGTATATCAAATAGATTTGCTGCAGTCCAGACATGCAGGGCTCCATATGAATACCTAGCAGGCCCACGTTCAACATCCAGTTGGACAGCCCTGTTGCAAATGTAATAACAACTGGACTGCCTTCAAATTTTTTAATAATCACTCATCAGTGGAATAATAATAAAAAAAAAACATTAAACAGTAAACATTAGTGTATGTAAATGTCTTGTTGTTGAGCTTTGCTGCTGTGTGAGAGATATTTCAGAATCCTTTGTTGCTAGTGGACTTGAAGCTGGTGCCAGGAGTTAATCTTGTCCCTCTGTCTTCCTTTATAAGAGAGCAGGTTGTTGCATTCCTGTGAGAGCAGCAGAACAAAAGCGCAGGTCACGTGTGTGCTGCCCGCCCGCTGTGCTTGCGGGAAAGATAAGGGCAGCAAAACAAAAGTACTGGATTCCCGTGACTCTCTAATAGACTGGAGAATGAAACGCTTGATTGCTTCAGAAAGGCCGCGGATTACTAATAAACTCAATACTGTACAGCTGCACTATTCATTCTGTAACTCTTCAGTGGCTACTGATATCTTGGCTTATTGCCCAATTTATTAACTTATACATTCATTCATTCGTTACTTTTTATAATGAAAAGTTGTGTTTGAAGTAGCAGCAGTCGTAGAGTTTATGGGTACGGCATAGTCTCCCAAACTGGTGGACTGGCACCTTAAGGAGCTCAGAGCATCATGAAGATCAGTCAGCATTAGGTGTGGGGCAGAAGACCTTTGGTGGCTGTCCTCCATACCCCTGAAAATGAAGCATGGAATCTGTTAGGACAGTATATTGTATTGTATTATAAGGCACTTTGTAGGCCCTGCAGGAGAGGTTTCCCACGGGCGACAAGTGTTCTGTCTGTAATGGCCCTAAAGAAGAGAGAGATGCATAAGCTGATGAATCTGAAAGGTGTTGGTCAGGGGGTTGGGTTTGGTGTCCATAATGTTGGTCATTTTCGAATAAAATGTGCAGCTTATGTCAAACTGAGACAGCTCTCTAGTCATCATTAGGGTTTAGCCCAAGGCAAGAGGAACTTTTAATTGAAATTGTATATTAGCCAAGATTATATATGGAAAAATCAATATAGGACTAGGAGCTGCAAGATTGCATCTGTGGGGTAGCAGGGGTTTCTTCTGTTGTGCAAAGAATAGTTTTCCTCTATCAGAGATTTTTATTTATTTATTTATTTTTGGAGGTTCAATTCCTCCTTTTGCAGTCCAGCTGTTTAACCCCTGATTGCTCGTTGAAGCTGAGGTTTTGGGTGCTAATTACAATAAGCAATGCAATAATACAGCTCTCTTCAAAAAAAAAAAAAAATTGGGTACATTTATTGGAACATCCAATGTTTTGGTTATCAGCATGACCTTTCTAAAGGACTGATTAAGAATTTAAAAGAAACTGTTTGCCAGCACTTCCCTTTTTTGAATGTGGCTTTACTTGTTATTAGAATAAAGCATTGCACTTCAGTTCCCTTTCTGCAGGCTGGGAGAATCTATTTACTTTATGGTAGATTGCTTCCTTCTCTTAAGCTGGCAATAGACGCAAAGACCTGATCGCAAGAATCGAGGATTCGTTAGATTTTCGGACCGTGTGTGGAGAGTCCCGACATTTTTCGTCCGGCAGAGATCGGTCGTTTGGTCGATCGGACAGGGCAAAAGATTTCTGTCGGCTGTGGGTAATATCTCTGCATGTTTTGCAGATCTACGATTTTCAGAGGGAGACTGTCACCAGCTTTGGTCGGACATAACTTTCATACGATTGTTGTCAGGGGCAGAACATCGGCTGATCTGTTCTTTTGTACTTTATTTGATCTGAATGATTAGTGGCAGGTCGGGAGATGGGAAAGTCCGATCGTACAATGATTCGTACGATCGGATCGTTACGTCTATGGCCATCTTAATTCTCTTTCACTCAGGCCTCACCTGTCTTTGTAGAATTGTTTATTCCCAAACTATAGCTTAGGGTACCCCGAAGTTCAGTCATGATTGGCCAACAGATTTTTAAGGGGTAGTTCAACAAAACATTGATATGCTGAGACAATATGCATTTACTTTTCACTATTTCTATTTATTTCAGTTCTTTAGCTTTTTGTTCAACATCTCTTGAGTTTGATATTTCAGCAGCTATCTGACTTCCTGGGTCTTATTTACCCTAACAACCTGGCAATGGTTTAAAAAGCGAGACTGGAAAATCAAATATGAGGGGGCCTAAATAGGAATAGTAGTTCTAAAAAGTAACAATAAATTTGTAGCCACACAAGGTAATCGTTTTTGGCTTCCAGGGTCAGTTACATTATTATGTGACAGTTTTTGAAAGCTGGAAAGAGGCATACTGTATGTCTACATCATTGTAAAAGTTAATTTAAAGGTTAACTACTCCTTTAAAGCTCTGCTAATAAATCTATTGGCTGATTACTCCTTTAAAGCTCTGCTAATAAATCTATTGGCCGATCATGGTACAACTCCTGGGCACCCTAAGCTGTTGTATGAGAATGAACAATTCTATGAAGTCACATTGATGAGAGGGTGGCCCTTGCTGTAGCTATATTTCCTTCTCTTTTATACTTTCTGCTTTCAGAAGGACACTGAGTAACCTCCAGTAATTAGACTAATGCTTCCATAATTGGCTCTCTGCATTGTGATTTTCATTAATGATAGCTTCAGTCGTTTCAGGTTCTCCCTTGAGGCCATCGGTATATGCTTACCCATCCCATCCTCCGAACAATATATTTCTCCAGACCCACCCACACTATGATACTGCATTGCCTTTCAGAATCCTGGACCCGAATTTAGTTGTAGCCCTGTACAGATAACCCCAGTTAACAGAAATGTTTCCAGTTGTAGATGCCCACAGCTGGACTGCTAGTGACTGCCTTGCCATACCACCATACCATTATATTACTGTTTTCTTTATTTGCACAGTTCTTGTTTCATAGGCCCTTTTGCATTCTCCACACACCACTGGCCACACACTGTACACTTATTTTTCTTACCCTGGTTCTGCTTGATATTCATGATGTTTTAATATTTATTAAACTGTTGTGTCTTCTGACAGTTTTAATTCTGCAAATGGTAGAAGATGGGGACCTGAGTAACAAAATATTGAAGATCACAGACTTCGGCCTGGCAAGGGAGTGGCATAGGACCACAAAGATGAGCGCAGCTGGCACCTATGCATGGATGGCACCAGAAGTCATTCGCTCTTCTATGTTCTCCAAGGGAAGTGATGTGTGGAGGTAGGTCATCTACATTTACCGATGTAGCCTTTATTTAACTCCCCATTCTAATGTACTGTAAATGTCATGCCTTATCTTTTTTGGTACATGCTTCATCGTAATTACCTGAGGCAGAGATGTACCCATCTTTCAACATTAGTTCAAAGAATAGGGCTTGTGTGAAAATTGTTTTGCCTATTGTTTAATTAGGAAATATTTGTGGTTTTTGTTATTCTTTGCACTAAACAGGACAAGACCTGACATTTAGGGCGTTATTAATCAAAGGTCGAATGTCAAATTTTTGTATACCTCGAATGAACTCACAACTTGAATTGATCTTATTTAAGAGAAATCTTGAATGGAAAAACCTCAATTCTGCAAGTTCGAGCTACGAAACCCGAAAACTCAATTTGATGTAGAAAAAACAACTTGAATCTCTCGAACTGATCGAGTTTTTTTGGGCAAAACCCAAAACATCATGCAGTCTATTAACATCTTCAGATGGTTCAAGGGACCTATGCCATTGACTCCTACATGGCCTTGACAGGTTTTAGATGGTGTATTTTCAGATTCATGCTATTTCCAGGGTTGGGGTATAATAAATCTCAATAAATTTAGTTGTTTTTAGGTTTTTTTAAAAAAAACTTGAAAATGTGAGTTTTGACTTGAAAACTCGAACCTTAATAAATATGCCCCTTAAAGGCACAATCTACATTCAGGTCTTATGTGTACAATCACAACAAATCACCAGTCAACAGATAAGCCCTCTGTGTAATGAGCTGTCTTTATCATAATGGCTCACAAAGGATTGCACTGGTGAAAGGGAAGGGTTTGTTACACAGAGGGTGTATTACTTGAACTAGTGATTTGTTTTGACAAAATCATGTTTGTGCTCAGTAAATAGTTTTCTCTCATTCCATAGGGGTACACATGCCTTTCCTATTCTTGTAAATTAGACCACTGGGCACTTCCCTGATGGGGTTCCATGCTACATCATTAGTCTTAATGTGGGCGTCACTACCAACTTAGGGAATATAGGTCAAGTTGACTAAAGTGTGGAAAGTTAATGGCATGGAAGGGAATTCTCTGTGCTCCTGCCTCCTAGTATTAGACTTTCAGCTGTAAAAAAAACCAAAAAAAAACTTTAAACTCTTTTAATCTTAATGGGGAACATATCTATAATCAAGTATACAAAGGTTGTATGTATTATTTTTAATGTAGGTGTGATGTAATACTTTTATATTATACTATTTTTATATTAAAGCTATGGAGTGCTGCTGTGGGAACTTCTAACTGGGGAGGTACCATTCCGTGGGATTGATGGCCTAGCCGTGGCTTATGGTGTTGCCATGAATAAACTGGCTCTTCCAATACCTTCAACGTGTCCGGAACCTTTTGCAAGACTGATGGAAGGTAAGAGATGTGTATATCACTGATAATCAGGGAAGAAGGCAATTGGTCATTCATTTGGTTCTTACAGTTACCCAAAGACAAAGATACCTGTTTAGGGAAAAACATTCACTGCTAAGCGTGACCCTCCTTTTTTTTAATTTTTCTTATATAGGCTGCAGAGCATAGGGCTAAACTTGTAGTGTAGTCAGAACTTTACATCTCTTTTTATCATTCACCCGAATTCACTCCAACCCTGCTGGCCCTATGCCTTGCTTAGAATATGTATTTGGCTTTCAGTGTCTGTCCTATTTGATTCTGTCCCTACTTAGCTATCTACAGCTATGCTCACAAACTATTCCTTTGTTGGATCCTTACTTTACCCCTGCCTATAGTTCCTTTCTCATCTGTGTTGTTCTGTCTCCATCATGTTCATATATCTCAATTACTTGATCCAATGTGTCTTCCTTTTTTGGTCTGGCTAAAATGTTTCCCCTTTAAGTTCCCAGCCTTTGTGCTGTTATCCTTACCCCTTGATCATGTTCATAATATATCCCTCCCTTGTTTCCCAGCTTTCTTTTTTGTATTTATTTACCCCTGACCCCACAATTCTCAGTTCTGAGTGACATGAATAACAACAGTAGCAAAAACTCCTTTACTCTCTTTTACCTTTCTTTCAAGGTCCTCACACACAGAATTAGCATAAGAAACCACAAATGCACTCCGTAGGGGGGGAATCAATACAATTTTGTAAGTGTACAGAAAATGATGGTCATTCAAAGATCCCACAGAGGTCACCAAAAAGATATAGAGATGTTGTCTTGAAATAAAAATTTTGGTGACCTCCCGTATATGTACAGGTTTCTGCTCCCTTGGCTAAGGGTCTAGAACTGGTGTACCCGGACCACACTTTTTTTGGTGAGTTTTCAACATTGGTGGATGTATTTCTGTGATTGACACAGGTTTGTGATTCAAAACAATACAAAATTGCCCCCCGAAAAACTCTAGATACCTGCTAGAAACAATGCATCAAATCCAGGATTTCATCGGAATTCGCACTGGGTACAACACATTGTGCACCAGGCATAAGCAAAATCTATTTATTAGTATATAGACCCTGTGCTGAACATATGTTTTGTCTATTGTTTTGATCAAGAAAAAAAAATTATGTTTTTTGTTATTTCTTGAGCTAAACTGGGGAAACAAAGTAATTGAAGCCACTCCATGTTTGGTCATTGTGAAATATATAATTAGATTACCAGTGCACAGATAAAGAGAAGTCCATTATTCAGGGTGTTATTTGTTTACTAGTGATCTAATTGCCTGCCATGAGAGGACCAAAGATGGAGTAGCTTCAGTTTCCCTGTTTGCCCTGTTTATATAAACCATAGACTTTTCATGATTAAAACAAATAGTAAAACTATATTCAGCACAAGTCAAAAAGGGTATGAGAGAGAGGAGCCCCATCATTATATAATATGTGTGCAGTCAAAGGTGCCAAGCTGCCCTAAAGATAAGAAACCTCACTCACTGTCTGACATGTTTAGGCATACATATTTACTTTGCCACCCAAATAAGGCACATGCAAGCCATATTGCAGTAAAACAAAAAAGAAAACTCTGTTATTAAAGCTCTCTAACTGTAAATTGCTAAATAATATACAATGCACTAACCTTATAATAATTTACTCTCACATATTAGTAGATAAATAAAGATGGTGTGGTTGCAGAACGAGAGGGAAAAATATTGCCATATTACATTTAGTAATCCTGATTTATGCAGTAAAAGCATATTTACCGGCCAAAAGGCCAGTAACACATAGGATATTTTGCTCAGTGACTGGCAGAATTCAGTGCATAGATTACTCAAGAGAGTTTTATTTTTGGTGCCATGGTCTACAGTGACAGGCTGATGGCTGCTGGTAGACAAAATGCCCCATGTGCCGAAAGAAGAGATGCACAGAATTCTGGATTGTGTTTGGGATTTGGCACAATCCAAGCATTTTTAACAGGATTCAGCTGAACCAAATCCTAACTATATAAAGAGTAAAATTTTACATTTTGTGCATGTTCATTAGTAATTTCCATCCGGCATGAGGATTCAGTTTGGTATTTGGCTTAATCCGTACCCCAGGATTCATGGATTTGGCTGAACTCTGAAAAGAAGGGTTTGGTTCATCCCTAGCCGAAAGCATTACAGGGTTGTACACAAGCACAGATAATTTGCCCTAACCCGGTATCCAGTAGCAATTGGCTACTTTCAGTATTCTAGCTACAATAGACCAATAAATGTTAGCCTGATTTAAGGCTGTCTGTATCTGAGCTTCTGAATAACTCCATGTTTTTTCCTTCCTAGACTGTTGGAACCCTGATCCTCATTGCCGACCTCCATTCACCAACATATTGTTCCAGCTTACCACTATAGAGGAATCTGGCTTCTTTGAGATGCCCAAGGAGTCATTCCATTCACTGCAGGAAGATTGGAAGCGTGAGATCCAAGAGATGTTTGATCAGCTCAGGGCTAAAGAAAAGGTAAGACTAAACTTTCAAAAACATTTTTAAAAGAGGATTACCTATATTCTAGTCGAAATTTTAACATTGAGAGATAAACCGTAACAAGATCAGCGATGTTAACTTTGCAGTGGATCTCCTAGTCCTTTTATACCCATTCGGTTTATGCCTGAGGATGGCTGGAAGTTTTCTGCACAAAAATGTTAAACTTGAACTTGCTGCACCACAAGCTTAATCAGACAAATGTTTTATGCATTCAAAGTTGGCCACAGGGGGTCACCATCTTATAACTTTGTTAAACATCTTTGCAAGACCAAGATCTCTACACAGTTCCCGACTGCTCTACAGGGAAACAAACAAAGCTGCTTGAGTTCTGCATGTCTGGGAAGTAAGACGGGCTCCCCCTGCTGTTCATAAGTATGATTGTTTCCATGCAGAGCAGTTAGCGACCGTTTGACAGTTCCTATCCACAGCAGAAAATGAAGGGAGGATTTCACTGCATACAATCAGGTTTATTTTAAAAACGGTACACATTTTGTTAATTAAAGTATATTAGACATAGGTTTCTTTTTAATTAAAGTAAAAATGGGATTTAATTTTTTTGCCATTACATGCCCTTTCAATAGTTGTCAGATTTATACATTTCAGGTTTTTAAACAGGAAATATACCCCTTTGATCAACATGAGTTCAGTAAATCTCAGTAAAGCTTGTACTGAGCTGTGAAATCTGCAGATTTTATACTTTTCATTAATTGGCACGACCTTATAGGCTACAATAGAACCCTGATACGTAGAATTTATGGTGCTTGACACTTGGATCCTTACAGTCAGCACTGTAGATTCTGCAGCAGTGTGAGAATCAAAGTTCTTTTTGCTGAACAACACAGAAATTATTTGCACTGCGATATCTTATATCCGACAGGTATTCTGCTTTCAGTATCTCTGTTGTTGCGTGTTTGTTGTTGTGTATGATAGCAGACAGATTTGCACTGATACCGAGTAATACTCTCTCTGTTTGCATTTCCAGTCTTCAGTGCCATGCTGCACACAGTGCCTAGTATAGTCTGCAAGAAACTCAATTAGCAAGTGATTTCTCTACAGCCAAAAGGCTAAATCCATATTACACTAGTGCTTTTCTATTCTAATGTATTTAGTACCGCCTATATACCCATTTACCATTAAAGCACTGAAGCAAATTTTTACCATGTTAAAATCCATTTTGCTTCTCACATCCTGGTGTTTTATGTCAGATTTTATTACTGTGTGTTTCGCCTATTTGTGTTTTACAGCATACTAAACGCATATACACTGTCTGTATTAATACAAGCACACACACATAACAATGCTACCACAATCCCTAACATATTTGCTGTGATTATGGTTTTTATGAGATAGTGAAAGGTTTGTGTTTTTTCTTTTAACCCCAAGAATTTTTTTCTTTTAACCCCAGGAGTTGCGGAGCTGGGAAGAAGAACTGTCCCGGGCTGCATTAGAACAGAAAAACCATGAGGAACTGCTGAGAAGGAGGGAGCAAGAGCTGGCCGAGCGGGAGATCGACATTCTGGAACGGGAGCTGAACATCATCATTCACCAACTTTGTCAAGAGAAACCCAAAGTGAAGAAGCGAAAAGGGAAGTTTAAGAAAAACAAACTAAAGCTCAAGGATGGCAACATTATCAGCTTGCCTTCTGGTGGGTCTCACGGACATCTAGTCTCTGTATTAAGTTATCATTATTAATATTCACTTTCCTGTGTGATACTAACAGTAGTAGGGGAGACAGAAATAAACACTGGTAATTTTTCGAGTGTGGGCCCCTGCTGGCAAGCTTAATAAGTGTAATTAAATGGACATTAACATTCCGTTAAAAGGTCAATACGTGCCTAGTGGCCTACAGCAAACAATTTCAAGTTTGATTCCATTATTCTAACTGCAGTAGACTAGTATATGCTACCTTCTGTGCTGGAAGTTGTTAACTTAGTCTTGGGGAGCAAGCTCCTCACAAGTCCGAGACTAAATAAACAGCTTTCCTTCAAAGACACTGGGGCTTAATTATCAACACTGGGCAAATTTGCCCAAGGGCAGTTACCTATAGCAACCAATCAGTGATTTGCTTTTTAAAGCCAGCTGCAAGTAGAACAATGAATGCAGCAATTTGATTGGTTGCCATGGGTTACTGCCCATGGGCAAATTTGCCCAGTGTTGATAAATGACCCCCACTGTTCCTTCCACTCAGTACAAAATAAACAAATATGCTTGATAGTTCTTGTATCTGGTCAGAATGTGCTTTAAATAATACACCCTGTCTAATGATCTAATGGCCATTTATGAGCCATGTCTCATTGTAAACTACCTGGGCTACCTACTGCCAATGAAGGAAGGAGGAGTGTGACACAAACTCCTGGAATCTACAGCTGGAAGAATATTGGAAGCAATATGCTGGTACCAAAAAACTTTGTCTTAGCTTTTGTGGAGGCACTTGGGTGCTTATATATTTGAAAATATATAGTAACCCGAGAGCCAGGTACAGGGCTCAGTTTGATCGCCGGAAGTGCAGTTTAACCGGATGTGACGTCACACACAGCAGTCATACCACATGTAAGAACTACATAAGCAGTGCATAGTTCACCTGGCCCATATTTTGCCAGCCTGCCTGTAAAATTGATGCCTGATGTTATTAATAGGAAAGAAAAAAAATATAGGAAGGCTGGTATTTTCTTCTAGAAAAGGTGGCAACCTACCTGTGCCTCATGCATTGGATAGAATGCATTTAGAATTTTATTGACCTATGCTCACAGAAATCCTCATAGATGCATTAATTCCCCTGTTTTTACTCATGTAATAGTCCTTATTAAAGAATGGCCAAGCCACTAATTGATCTAGTTGTATATAGTATGCTCAGGCAGGGTTACATTTACAAGCATTTCTGTTAAAGGAATTGTTCAGTGTAAAAATAAAAACTGGGTAAATAAATAGGCTGTGCAAAATAAAAAATGTTTCTAATATAGTTAGTTAGCCAAAAATGTAATGTATAAAGGCTGGAGCGATTTGATGTATAACATGTCAGTCAGATCACTCCTTCCTGCTTTTCAGCTCTCTTGGTTTACACTGACTGGTTACCCTGGTTACCAGACAGTAACCATCAGATCATATCTGTTGCTTTTGAATCTGAGCTGAATGCTGAGGATCAATTACAAACTCACTGAACAGAAATGTACCATGTGGCCCCCCATAAAGTCACTGACTAACTCAGAGTTATAGAGCCGAAAAGCAGGAAGTTGGATTCTGGCTGTTTTATTAGACATCCAGTCACTCCAGCCTTTATACATTACATTTTTGCCTAACTAACTATATTATAAACATTTTTTATTTTGCACAGCCTATCTATTTACCCAGTTTTTATTTTCACACTGAACTGTTCCTTTAAGGGCTGTATTTACCAGCACACCAAGGGTGAGTCCTCTCCCTCTCCAAGCTTGGGTTTTATATATAATGATTTAGGGTTGTACACAGAATTATTATTTATTGCTATTTTGTTCTACTGCTTGAAGGAACATGAATGCTCAGATACAGCTAAGTAATGCGTGCCAGTGCTTGTTTTAATATTCAAGTGATTAATAGAAAATATACATAAGTTATATTCCTCAACTGTCCTAGGGAAGCAAATTTCCTTAGGAAATTGAGGCACTCCCAGTGTCATATGTGAACTTATCACTGCAGGTTAATAACACATAGCAACCAATCAGATGTCTGCTTTACAACAGGTTCCAAGTTATGGTATAGTATTTATAGTTCAGCCCTCCCTATAGTTGGCTCACTTTGATAGAACTTGTGTTATACTGGACGTATTACTGTGTCAATCCCAGCCTTTCTAGTATGTAAGGAGGTGTTCCACCTTTAAACTCACACAATAATAGGTGCCATTGCAAAACACTCTTAACTATTACAGTAACTGTGCTAAGACGTCAGAAAGGGGACCTCAAGAGGTTAACTGTGGCCAACAAGGTACTGATTAAACCACCTCTATTAGCCTGTGAATTTCCTTGTTAGCCACCTTCCCAAACATCTGATAATGTTCACAGAGCAGCTATGTAGGCTTTCTGTACTGTGCTGCAGAAAGAAATAGGGCTGTGTACGCAAGTCATTTCTAAAATATCAAGTGTTCACATGACACCGCACCAGATCTTGACAAAAGGAAAATGTCTTAAATGGTAAATGGACTCATTTTTGTTTTATCTGATAAAGATTACATGTTGAGCTGTACAGTTCTGCACATAATCCTTTTATTGTGTTTCTTAAAAACATAAGAGCTATTAAACAATGTTCTTTGTACAGCTTTCAAGTCCTCTGATGCCTCGTGCTTTGCTTTGCAGATTTCCAACACAAATTCACTGTGCAAGCTTCTCCGACCATGGACAAAAGGAAGAGTTTGATCAATACAAAGTTCAGCCCCCCTGCAAGTCCGACAATAATCCCACGGCTGCGAGCCATTCAGTGTAAGTTTTCTTGTTCTAAAGAACTGCAATTGTGTCCTGGGTAACCTGCGTCAAATCCTCATGACCATCACAGACACATACACAAAGAACATTTTATTTGCTCTTTAGCCTTTAACTGCGGCTAGAAAATACATTTACTAGGGATGTCACTTTACAATATGCACAGGACATAATCTGTCCCCTATTGTAAAGTAGAAATATATTAGAAGTGAATAGGGTTTAGGTCCTTTTATACAGGTTATGGTGTTCAGAGGAGACTCCTGATATGTTTATACATTGTCAGACTATAAGCAGGGCTCATTTTACCTCCTCTGTCACTATCTATTTGTTTTATAGATTCACCCTACTATTGTGCAGCACTTTGGAATATATTTGTGTTTTATAATTTAATATAATTATAATACACTTGGGGTCTGTTATTTCCTACATATGTATATTTTGATTTGCACTGTGGCACAAGTGCCAACTGAGATTATAATATATTACATCACTGAGCAGTTTTTATTAAAGGAGAACTAAAGCCTAACTAAAGAAGTAGGCTAGAAATGTTGTTCATTATGTTTTGGGCATCTATACCAGCCCAAGGCAACCCAGTCCTTTAGCAGTAGATATATGTGCCTCCAAATATACCCCAGTATCTCCTTATCTTCTTTTCTGCTGATTCACTGCACATGCTCTGTGCTGCTGTCAGTTACTGAGCTTTGGGATTGACACAAAATATACTGTTTATTCAGAATAAAAATGTCACACCATAAGGGTGATTAGTACTTTATACAGATAATTACTAGGTTGGCTGAGAAACCAGCACAATTTGCATTTGAATTTAATACCGTAATCAGCCTTGTAGCATCGGCTTATATTACAGACAGACCTCATTTTCTTCTTGATAATTTGCAACAGCCCTTAAGCTTAGCTTCTCAGAGCCCACTGAGCATGCGAGTGTCGCAGACACTTTCCAAGATGGTGACAACCTCTCAAGTCCCAGATCATTGCTGCTTTTGAGATGCTGAAACTTTAGGCTGGTGCAATAAGTTCAGCATGTGAAATATGGCATTTTTAACCATATTCATTTTTAGGGTTTAGTTCTCCTTTAAGAGGAAGAGTGACCGCTTTCCAGCCTATATAACTGTATTGGAAGTTTTATTGCTAAAAAGCCCTTTAAACTACCCAGTGTGCCATTAGTGTAACATGCCTATAGTCTGAAGTGTTGCTTACATCTATAGCCTGCTCTGTCAGAGCTTGACTATACATATATATGTTTTAAGGCATACAGACCTGTCTTGTATAGAGCCAAGCTTCATCTGGCTTTCCATTCTAAACAGTGACTCCTGGAGATTCTAACATCACAAAGAATTGCAGCACTGCCGGCCTAAAGGATGAAAGTGAAGAGGATGAAAAGAAAGAGACAAAGAAGAAAGTCCGCACATGGGCATCAGGAGCACTGGGCAGCAGAGACTCTGGGGCAGGAGAAGAAGGGTAAGAGCTCATACACCACAAGTAGAGTTGCCACACGGCCGGTATTTTACTGGCCTAGCCGGTAAAACACCTGCCAAGGCCCGGGGCCGGTATTACAAATTTACCGGCAATGCAATTGCCAGTAATTTGTAATACCCTTTAAAAAAAGCCCCTGGCCTGCCCCCAATTCGCAAAGAACTTAACTTTTTCCAGCGCCGTGGACGTCTCTGCGTCCCCTTTTGCGATGCGGACCGCCCCCTTTTGGTGCCCGTCCCCCCACTGGCCGGTATTATTTTTACGTAAAGGTGGCAACCCTAACCACAAGACTTTCAGAGCATTTATAGACCTTCTGTATGTTGAGTATGAGCACAATGACATTTCCCATTAGGAAAGCAATTCTTTATTTTTTTTTATAGACTTGTTTTTTCTCTTTAATAATAATAAGACAATGCATTGTACTGATAACTACACTAGCATAGATCCATATATTTTGTATTTTGATGGCAAAATATTTCTGGAAAAATCCAGGTACTAAGTAGTCCAACAACTGTATTAGGTTTGTTTTTTTTATATCGCAATGTACAGAGCATGAGCTCATTACACTAATGGCCTCCCCCAAGGACACCTCAGAGCCTCTACAGTGGAAAGTATAATGTATTAGATCAGCACTGTAACTCAGATAATCTTCCTGATGCTGCATTTGTCTGCCTGAAAAGATTAATTCAAATTGATCACGTTCAGTTCATTATAATTATTCAAAGAGCCTGGCATTTTTACTATGTAGGTTTATTGTTTGATCCCAGCACAATGTAACAATAATGTGCACTGGATCATTGGTTATTACCAGTGCTGTCCTCTTTCTGAGATATGCAGAATCATACATTGCCACAAATACGTCCTAAAATATTTACCATGTCCTTAATTTCTTCTCTCTCTTCAAAATCCCGATGGAGTTGTCATCAACTAGGATATAATCGATTGACTTATTCAAAGTCATATTCCAAAAAAAGACCACAAGTCTTTAATTTCAATGCTGTATTTTTTATGGTTTATATTCATTTTAGGCATTCTACTGTTAATCTTCCATTTTGATTATAAAATGGCCCCCTGGTTGGTGGGGTTGTTGAGCCCCTTTCAAACATATAAATTCCAAGCATGGGAGCTGCAAACATATAATGTAAATATGGTAGTTAATAGCTATAAGGAATTAAGACTGCTGCATCTGTCATAATGTTATACATTATGTTTTAGGCTTCTGTACCAGCCCGAGGTAACCACAGTCCTTTAGCAGTGAAGATATGTATCACCAAAGATGCCCCATTAGCTCCCCATCTTCTTTTCTGCTGATTCACTACACATGCTCTGTGCTGCTGTCACTTACTGAGCTTAGGGACCCACTCACAATATACTGTACACACAAGAATATAAATGTCACTAAATAAGGCTGATTATCTAGTATAGGTAAATCTAAAACTGGACTTGCTGACTAATCATAGAAGACGTTTCACTACTCATCCGAGCAGCTTCTTCAGTTCAACTGACTAGTGTGGGAAGTTCTCGGCATATACTAGATATACCATGACCTGGATGAATGAAAATCTTCATAGTCATATAAAGCTGATTAGTATAGTAATTAATAAAGATAATTACTACATGACAGCTCAGAAACCAGTGCAACTAGCATCAGAATTTAATAATCAGCCCTGTAGCATCTAATTTTCTGATGGATAATTTGCGACAACCCCTAAGCTTAGCTTCTCAACAGCTGCTCAGAGCCCAGTGAGCATGTGAGTGTCGCATCCAAGGTGGTGACAGGTTTGAAGTCCTGGATCATTGCTGCTATTGAGAAGCTGAAACTTTAGGCTGATGCCATAAAGTCCATAAATAAAATATGGCATTTTTAGCCATATTCGTTTTAGGGTTTAGTTCTCCTTTAAGGTGAACAACTACTGAACAACTGATAATGCAGGGATGCTTGCTTAGCGAAGTTACTTTACTGGAACACAACTGAACCACATCAATCTGACAACAAATTGAGGTCACTTAGGGGTATATTTATCAAAGAGTGAAGTTAATAGTGAAGTTCCGCCACTAGAGTGAAATTCCGCCACTCTCCATTCATTTCTATGGGATTTTTATAGGCGTATTATCAAAGGGTGAACTTTCACTTTCAGCCATTTATAAATACGCCTTTCAAAATCCCATAGAAATGAATTGAGAGCTACGGAATTTCACTCTAGTGGCGGAACTTCACTCTTTGATATATTTACCCCCTAGACTCTAATCCCTTCTTGATTCCATTTTGCTCTATTCAATAACTTCAGTAAGCAAGCACTCTGCATTCGTCATATGGATGAGCTTTAACTAAGGAATAGTTAACTACTTAAATAAAACATAAATATTGTATGGGACATTGGGCTGTGTGCCATAGAAAGTGCACCTGTGAACCAGACAGAGAATAATGAGCTGCTCCCTCTGTGTTGCCTGAGCTCTCAGAACTATATAGGTTGGACTAAGGCATTGAAAGATAAAACCGACAGAATTAAAGAAATGGAGGCACAGAAGCCTTTATCATAATGAGAGAGAGTATAATACACATATACAATTACCATTGTTTGTAGTATAGCATCATCGCTTTATGCAGTTATAAAAAATGGTAAACTTACAATATCTTAACAAATGTCTGTTATGGATTAGCGGCCCTGTCTTATAATATCTTGGATTATATAAATTTAGATATTACTGCAATATGCCTTTTAGATCTTATTTACTTCTGTTTTATTTTCTTTTTTTTTTCTTTTAGTCTTATTAGAGTTTCTGTCGATGGATTAAAGCCCAGTTCTCCTAACACATCAAACCACCGGAAGCCCCTCAGAACTTCCTCAACACCTGGCTTCAATGCTGTAATCGAAACAGGTGAGAAACACATGCATACTTCAGTTTGTAGGTTGACTATACAGCTACTGATAATTAAAGAAGCACCCTGCTATGATAGAGATACTTATAGCTACAGCATAAACTATATAGTGCTCCACCAGTTGCTGTCATTTTAGGATTTCCAGAAGCTGCTCATACATGTCCATATACTCTCTTTCCTGTAGGAAGCCGATTGGATTACCTTTCAGTAGGGATGCACCGAATCCAGGATTCGGTTCGGGATTCGGCCTTTTTCAGCAGGATTCGGATTCGGCCGAATCCTTCTGCCCAGCCGAACTGAATCCGAATTTGCATATGCAAATTAGGGGCGGGAGGGAAATTGCATGACTTTTTGTCAGAAAACAAGGAAGTAAAAAATGTTTTCCCCTTACCACCCCTAATTTGCATATGCAAATTAGGATTCGGTTCGGTATTCGGCTGAATCTTTCACGAAGGATTCGGGGGTTCGCCGAATCCAAAAAAGTGGATTCGGTGCATCCCTACCTTTCAGAGTCACAGTGTTATTCCCTTCCATTGCACTTTGTGTTTGCATTCAGGGTGCAAGCAGTGTTAAGTCTAGCAAAAGTGAGAGCAAGTGACTCATCTCTCACTCAGAGTGGCTGGGTTTGATCTCTGTGTCAGGCCCTTTGGACCTTAATCAAGTCCTTTAATTCCTCTGAGCAAACTCTGTGCACAATAAATAGCACTGTGTAAGAAAAAGAATTGTAATCATTTTGAATTTAAATGGACAAAGCAACTGCATAAAAACACAAACTAAATGTACATAAAAATACACATGCTTAACTGATTAAGCACACAAACAATCAATTGGAATTATCATACCTGTTTAAATGTGCAGTTTCAGGGTTCCCTTTTATGTATTTAAGTTATGTGAACCTGTTTTTTCTTGTTCCACAGGGGTGGAGAATAATGCTGACACTGCAAACCAGACTGACACAAAAGAGGTCCAAACACCTACCCCAAACAAATCCTACCTCTGCATTCCATTCCATAAAGGAGAAGATGTGGAGGGGCCCTTTAGCGACGCCAGTGAAAATCCCACACCTGTGAATTCTGCAAACAGCACCCCACAGCTTACTCCCACCAATAGCCTCAAGCGTGGATCCCAGCATAAGAGGTGCTCATTAGTTCTCCTTGGTTGTGGGTCTCTCCTTGCTACTGTAGGTTTAGGCTTTGACCTTATGGAAGCAGGCAAGTGCCAGTTAGGTCAAGAAGAACCAGAACCAAAGGAAGAGAAGAAAAAAAAGGAAACTTTTTTTCAGCGTGCTGCCCGTCCCAGGAGAAGCACCAGCCCTCCGTCAAAAAAACTCTTTAGAAAAGAAGAGTCTCCATCTCATCCAGCTGAACCCACAACGTCTCTCACTCTGCAGTCTTTGTCTTCCATATCTGAATGTAATTCTACACGCTCATTGCTACGCTCCGATAGTGACGAGCTTATAGTATACGAAATGCCCACTTCTCCAGTGGAGGAACAGCCGCCGGTTGTTATTAGTCCATTAGTCAATGTGCACATAGAAACATTTAAACGGGATCCCAACCAGTCCCTCACACCAACCCATGTAACTATGAATTCCAGAGTCCATCAGGCACACAGAAGGACTCCTTCTGATGGAGCTATTAAGGCAGTCTCTGTAATTGCTAATGGAACATCACCTAATAATTGCTTTGTAAGCTGTACGGGAACAAGTAAGTATCATTGTTGTGTTCATAAATTGCATATTAATATGAAAAGAAGGTATAAAATGTATGCTATATAGGGAAGATTGCAAAAGAAAAAGTGCTATGTGTTTCTTTCACAGGAATAATCTTGTACCATAATCATCTTATCATTTGTGCTTATATATGTAGTTCCATGTACAAATGCCAAGAAGCTGTAATGTGCCTGTTAAGGTTGTGAGCATCCTGAACAAACAAAAGAATAATTCGGAATGTATGAACTTCAAATAGCCTGGTTTCGTTCTCTGTAAACTGGGCAGTAGAAAGTCCACAGCTGCAGGAAGCAAGAAACAACAAAGTGTAGACTACTACATACTAATACTTTATTGCTAAGGCACAAAGTCAGATCTACACCAATTGCTACTAGGGTTGCCACCTTTTCTGGAAAAAAATACCGGCTTTCCTATTTATTTATCTTTTTCCCCTATTCATAGCATTGGGATGAACCATCATTTTTACTGGCCAGGCAGGTAAAATACCTTCCAGGTGGCAACCCTAATTGCTACCCACATTGTGAACCATAAAATTATAAGCAGTTGTTAGTTACTGAGCTTATACCAGAGACTGCTTTGCAAAAGGCATATGGGGAGGGCAGCAGTTTAGCACACCAAGGCACTGTTCATATTAAAGGAAAACTATACCCCTAAACAATGCAAGTCTCTATAAAAATATATTGCATAAAACAGCTCATATGTAAAACCTTGCTTCATGTAAATAAACCATTTTTATAATAATATACTTATTTAGTAGTATCTGCCATTGGGTAATCATAAATAGAAAATTGCCATTTAAAAAAAAAGGGCCGCCCACTGGGATCTTATGATTCACGATGCACACAAACATACCAAACAAACTATACATGTTAGGTCACATGAGCCAATTAACAGACAGAGTTGTGTCTTTTGCTTCATCACTTCTTCCTGTTACAGTTAGAGTTGTAGTATTTCTGGTCAGGTGATCTCTGAGGCAGCACAGAGACCATCACAAAATGGTGGCTCAAGGCAAGAGATGTAAAAGGGCAATATTTACTTAAATATATTTATTATAGTTTGGTATGATTCTTTAATATTCCACTCAATTTGATATAAACTATCGGTTGCTTTAGTATTCATTTTGGGATTTTTGGGAGTTTTCCTTTAAAGATGCAGGTCCATCTAGTTCCACTGAATATTGGCAGAAGAAATGCACCCATCTAGAAGTTTGTTGAGCAATAAGTATCTCTTGTTAATGGACAATTTTTATGTTGAGTTGAAATAGAATAGGCCTATTCCATATTTTTTAAGGAAAATATTTAGCACAGACACAGAGAAAATAGATGTGGAAAATTAGTAACAGATGTCAAAAGATTAAAGCAAAAAAAGATCCCTAAAGATTCCTAAAATGAATTTTAAGCGCTGGCCTAAATTTATCAGAACATGTTTGTTTAGAGAGGTCATTGAGTAGAGTTTTATTGTAAAAATATGATTGCCATTCTTATAATTTCTCGTCTTTTCTGCACAGGTAATGTACCTTCCCCAAGTCGAGACATGCACGATTTCCCACGTCTCCCAGATCCCAACCTCATTTTTCCTCCTACCCCCCGGCGCTGGAACATACAGCAGGACTCTGCTTTGGAAAGGCCTAAGACCTTGGAATTTGTTGCAAGGCCACGACCTTCCACTAACAGGCAAAGACTTGACTCTTGGTGGTTTGTTTCTCCCAGCAGAAACCGCAGTGAGTCTCCTGCTAACAGCTCATGCACTGATACTCCAAGCAATCTGGATTCTTGCTTTGCCAGCAGCAGTGGCAGCACTGTGGAAGAGAGACCTGCCTTTACGGGCTTCCTTCCATTCCAGGTGGCTCACCCCATCATTGAACGGACTCTGCTGGATGCGGATGTAGAAGGCCAGAGCCAGGACAGCACTATTCCTTTATGCAGAACCAAACCTAACACTTCTAAAACAGCAACCTGTGAACAAAAACCAGATTTTTGGTCTTAAAGATTGGCTCATTCATTACGCTAGCCTAAAACAAGATACAGCCACAAATCTTGCACTGAATGCACTTTGAGGATTTGATGAAATCACTGGAAGTCTATATGAGATTTAGTCAATACGCTGCTTGACCAGTTAACCACAGCTGTTTCATTCCTAGGCAGTGACCTCTCTGAAATCCTCTATAGCCTGCAAGAATTCACTAGAAAATCTTTTTTTTTTTTTTTTTTAATATTTTTTTAACCACTATATTATGTTAACGTGAACAAAATTCCCAAATATTCGCCATTTGTCCATATTTCCATTATGTTTTGTGCTTCGTGTTATCTATCACTCACTCTGTGAGCAGCCCATTTGCCAGTGATACACACAGAAGCAGCAGAAGTCAAGTTGACTTTTCAAGTGCCATTTCCTCCACGTGGCTCAAGTCTTTTCTGATATATGCAAATGGGATTATGGGATTTTCTCTGCAGTATTTTTTCTGCATATTCCAAAACAGGTCGCTCACACTGGTCACTGGGTTCCCTGGCCTTGGCCAGTAAACCCTGCACTGACACTCCTAATATTTTCCCTCTGGCAATATTAATGTCGAACATAGCTGTGCATTTTACACTGGACCAACCCCAAAGACGAGGAGCATTAAAATTAGGAAAAGATATTGCTTGGACGTAACTGGAACGTAACCCTGTTTGTGCGTCTGCATTGCCGCTCTCCATGTTCTTGTTGCCCTCTGTCATGCTGTTGTTTGTGTTATCTGTTGTTCAGACTGAGGTTTTAGCATTTTCTCTTGAATGGGCATACATTTAGTGCCATGAAAATATTCTTCTGTAGCTGCATGGATATATTATAAATTAAGTACAAAACATCCATATATGGCCTCTTGGCTACAACAACATAAGAATGATGAATGTGACCTGCAGTGCACTGCTATAATTGAGGGGCCATGTTAAAGGGCAAGTACTCCGGCTCCATTATGGACAGTGCAGTGCTGCTCACTTTTCCCCAGTCTTACTTTATGCTTTAAGACAAACCAGATATTAGCTCGTATGTGTGTGTGCGATTGTTCCTATGTATGGGGCGTGTCATATTTGTTTGTGTGTTGTCTGACCCTTTGGAAATTATTTTCTAAAGAGGAATATTTTCCTTTTTATTTATTTTTTTTTAAAGACCGCTCCATGTCTAATATTCCGAATCCAAATTAGTGTCATTGTGGGCAGATTCTTAAAGTAGAACTAAAGCCTAACTAAGTAGCTAGAAATGTTGTACATTATGTTTTGGGCTTCTGTACCAGCCCAAAGCAACCACAGCCCTTTAGCAGTAAAGATCTGTGTCTCCAAAGATGCCATAGTAGCTCCCCATCTTTTCTTCTGCTGATTCACTGCACATGCTCTGTGCTATTGTCACTTACTGAGCTTAGGGACCACTCACAATATACAGTACTCATAGAATAGAAATGTCACAATATAAGGCTGATTAGTAATTAATACAGATAATTATTACATGGCAGCTCAGAAATCAGCGCAACTAGCATCAGAATTTAATAATCAGCCTGGTAGCATCAGCTTATATTACAGACAAACCTCATTTTCTGCTTGATAATTTGTGACAACCCCTAAGCTTAGCTTCTCAACAGTTGCTCAGAGCCCACTGAGCATGTGAGTGTCACAGACACTTTCCAAGATGGTGACCCCTGTGACAAGTTTGAAGTCCTGGATCATTGCTGCTATTGACATGCCGAAACCTTAGGCAGTATATAAAATATGGCATTTTAGCCATATTCATATTTAGGGGATACTGACATAATTTTGAATTGTGTGCAGGGCCTTCCCCAGCGTACACCATTTTGGGATTGGCATTTTTTCCACTCAAATGACAGTATTTTCAAGGCTACAGCATGCCTCCCATCACTATGGAGAACTGGAAGTCGGTAACCTGCCCTTCCTAAAGTTCTCCATAGTGAACTTGGGCTGCTGTAGCCTCCAGAATATAGTGATTTAACTCGTTAAAGGTTTCAGTATTCCAGGATATGCATTTCAAAATTGAAATCAGCATTCCATTATCTGTTCATACATACTACTTGACTACTAAGAACGTGACTTGTATGTGTTTTTATTAGTGTGCTTTGTTTAATGTATGTTAGAAGATTATATTCCCCAAGTGGATCTGGTGAATGCTAGTAGCCCTGTATAAGCAGCAGGTCAGTGTTAGAATATTCACAAGGGTCACCAAATGCTGTGTGTGGATGGTGAGTCAACAAGTATGTTTTGTGAATTGCTTCACAATTGGTCCCAATAACAGCCAATCATCTGCCTTGAATTTCCACTATGCAAGTCTTGCTTAAACCAGTATACAGGAGGGAGGGGGATGTACTTTATGAAACGCACCCTAAACATAACTAAGAATAATAGTGTTAACACTGTGGTGATATAAGCCAAACCTTAGGATGATGCATATTACCACATTAGAGGGGTACATACATATGCCAAAACTCCCAGTCATCTCATCTGAAGAATGGTTAAAGCAATACATGTTGCTGTGTCTATACCTAGCAAATGTTATTTTTGGGCAGGCTAGAGAAAGTCTGTTGTAACTAACAGTCTACTGTAACTAACTGTGTATGAAATCTCTATGCCCAGCCTTATGTTTAGTTCAGCATTTGCAGATGCCTTGTATGAGTGTTCTCAGGGTTTGAATGTAGCTTTACTGCAAACACTTAATGGAGATATCATGCTTTAGAATGCCCCTGTTAACTACAGCTATCCATTCCCTGTATTGTGCTCCTTGAATCTGTTACGTGCACAGGCGTGGCTCTTAACACACACAAGATAAAACTGCGTCCTATGAACATTTTCATTTTAAAGAGGGAGTTCTGCTTAGACAGGTGTTATCCTTCACGTTTTAGGCACATCTACTTAAAAGAGAACTAAACCTTAAAGGGGTTGTTCACCTTTTTAACTGTTAGTATTAACTGTTAGTATGATGTAGACATATGTATTCTGAGACAGTTTGCAATTGGTTTTCATTTTTTATTATTTGTGTTTTTTTGGAGTCATTTAGCTTTTTATTCAGCAGCTCTCCAGTTTGCAATGTCAGCAATATTGTTGCCAGGGTCCAAATTACCCTAGCAACCATGCATTGATTTGAGTAAGAGACCGGAATATGAATAGGAGAGGCCTGAACAGAAAGATGAGTAATAAAAAGTAGCAATAACAATGTTTAGCCTTACAGATCATTTGTTTTTTAGATGGTCAGTGACCCGCATTTGAAAGTTGGAAAGAGTCAGAAGACAGCAAACAATTTAAAACTATTAAAAATTAAATAATGAAGACTAATTGAAAAGTTTTTTTTAACATACTAAAAGTTGACTTAAAGGCGAACCACCCCTTTAACTAAAGAAGTAGTGTAGAAATTTTGGACATTATGTTTTGTGCTTCTGTAACAGCTCAAGGCAACCACAGCCCATTAGAAGAGAAGATCTGAGTCTCCAAAGATGCCCCAGTAGCTCCCCATCTTCTTTTCTGCTGATTCACTGCACATGCTCTGTGCTGCTGTCACTCACAATATACAGTACTGTATATACAGAACAGAAATGCCACAATATAAGGCTAGTTGGTAAATAATTCAGATCAAAAGTACATGGCAGCATCAGAATTTAATAATCAGCCCTGTAGCATCAGCTCATATGACAGGCCAAACTCATTTTCTGCTTCATATTTTGCGACGACCCCTAAGCTTAGCTTCTCAACAGCTGCTCAACACACAAGGGCAAATTCACTAAGATTCGCCACACTTCGCCAGGCGTAGTTTCGATAGCGCTCCACAAATTCACTAAAATCCGAAGTTGCGCTCAGGGGTAGCGTAAGGTTGCGAAGTTGCGCTAGTGTTGATTCGCTAAGCGAAGTTACGCTAGCGATGGTTAATTTGCATACGGCGCCAAATTCAAATTTCAATGGAGGAATGTGTAGCAGCACTACAAATGCCTGGGAAACCTTCAAAACATCAAATAAAATTTTTATTTTGCCCTACACATGTGCCCACTGTATAGTTAAGTTGCCATGAGTTAGGAAATATAGGGGGGAAGGAGGGGAGCCCCAAAAACATTTTCGATCTTTTTCAGCCTATCACCCATAATATAGAAAAAAACGCCAGCATGTTTTGGGACTTAGAAAAAATTTGAACTTTTTTTGAAGCAATCCCTATCTACTCTATTGCGCTTCGCCTGGTCTGAGGTGGCGAAGGAAGTCTAGCGTAAAAGGTAGCGTTCAGTACAATGCGCGCATTAGTGAATTTGTGTAGTTACGTCTGTTGCGCAAATTCGCCAGGCGTAAGGGTGCGAAGTAACACTAGCGAATGTACGCCAGCGTTCGTTAGTGAATTTGCGAAGTAACGAAAATGACCAACGCTATCGAATTGACACTAGCGTTAGGCGCTTAGTGAATTTGCCCAATAGAGAGCATGTGAGTGTCACAGACACTCCTAATAAAATCCAAAATGGGAAACTCCTGTGACAGCTTTGAACTTCTGGATCATTACTACTACTACTACTATAGATAGGCTGTAACTTTGTTGTACGGCCCTCAAACCAACTGTAATGTAAGGTGTAAGCTATTGCAGAATGTAATGTCTGCCCTGTTGATTTTGGATTGGGTTTATGCTGAAGGAGCTGCCATTGTGCAAGAACACCATCTCTATGTCTCTATGGAGAGGATGAAATTAATGTGCCTTCAAGTAGATATATTGTCACTTGTTTCTGTCAGGCCCGGATTTGTGGAAAGGCCACCTAGGCCCGGGCCTAGGGCGGCAGGATTTTAGGGGGGCGGCATGCTGCCCAACCACACCCACATTGGTTCAAAAACACTGGGTATGCGCTGAAGATACAATTATTTTTTAAATTTCCCATGCGCCAATCCCCATTGCTCCTGTCCCCCTGGAGGGGACAGGGGCGACAAACGGCAGTGGGCCTAGGGGTGCCCACTATGTAAATCCGGCCCTGGGTATAGTGTACTTTAAGGTGATGTTACAAGCAATGAATAATTTATATAGAGGCTGCCATAATGATGCAGCATTCACTCCAGCAAGAGGCAGCTGTCTATATTCCTGAGCCTGAGCCAACTGAGAATGAGACATTTATTAAATGATGCATTTTTAAAGGAAGAGCACTGGAACTGATCTGCCCCATTTGAGACGTTCTGCTGCACTGCTTGCCTGGGTTGCTTGTTTAGCAACGCTTTTATAGATTATTTCGGTTTTGCCTGAGCATTCTGGGGTGGAAATCTTATTTATCATCTATTAACAACATTACACTGTAAATCCAATGAATGTGTTTGTTTTTGGCCTGAACCTCTGGCCAGTTGGGTCCAAGTATCCCAGTGTTTTCCTTGGTGCTAAACAGAATACTAAAGATTTTATGGAGGCTGAACGACTGCAAAGCCAGATCTAAAGCTCGAGATGCAGCAGCTTTAATGGAGAGTTAGATATTGTATATGATTAATGGCCTGGGGTAGCCGCAATGCTCTCACCACTAGCTGCTATTTATCCTACTAAAGACTAAGCTAGTCCGTAGCATTAGATCTGTTTTCTGGTCATAAGCTTTGTGGAACACACATGGATGGTTAGATTGCACTTAACCACTGGTGAGGCTAAGAGTAAACAAAAGTCTGTATGAGGGAGCCTTGGTCCCTACTTTTTCCTGGCAGCCTGTGACTCCCTACGTTTTGTATTAGGAACTATTGTCACACATTTCACTCCTAGAGTAATGAAGGCATGGGGTCAGATGCCCGTCTTTTAGAATAGTTGGCAGGAGGCCCTTCTTAAAGCAGTTGATCACCTTTTAAAAAAAGTTAACTTTTAGTATGCTATAGAATGGTCAATTCTTAGCAACTTCTAATCTGGTCTGTAGTTTTTATCTTTTATTGTTTTTTAATTATTTCCTTACAGCTTCTGACTCTTTCCAGCTTTGAAATGTGAGTCACTGACCCCTGCAGCTGAAAAAAATCTATTGCTATGTGAGGCAACATTGTTTTTGTTCATTTTTATTGCTTATCTTTCAATTCTGGCCTCTCGTATTCGTTTTTTGATCTCTCTTTCAAACCACAGCCAGATAGCTGCTGAAATGCCAAACTGGAGAGCAACTGAACAAAAAGCCAAATAACACAAAAACCACAAAAAAACTTTTAAAAAAAGGAAGAACAATGGCAAACTAAAGTTCATTGAAAGGTAGACAACCCCCTTTAAATATAGAAATTAAATAGTCAGTTAGACTCTAGTAAGTAAAAGCTCCAAAGTTCTATTACACCTGGTATATATACAGCTGCCTTCTGCTCCCTGTGTGCAGTAATGTAACTAGAGGGGGGCGGGCCCTGTCGCGGGACGTGCAGCTGGGCCCCCCTCCGTACACCCAGAACTCTGTAGAAGACAGTGGCGCGCGAGCTGCCAGGGGGGCCCGGACCCTGGCCCAATTGCACTCCCTGCTCCCCTGGTAGTTACGCCACTGCCTGTGTGTGTGTACTGGGTCAGCCCATCACTGAATTTTGGAGTGAAATTGAATAAAGGTGTCCATTTTGAAATCCACTTTGTGTGGGCTGATTCAGTGCCTGTCGGTAGTGAAATGTAGTGGGTCACCTGGTGTATATACTATATAAACTGACCTGTGTGCCAATAGCCTCAATAACTTCCCAGAATTGTTTGTAGAAATAAAAGAACAGAAACTATATGTTTCGCTTTTATCCTTCCAAAAAAACCTAAATCTATAGACAAAGTAATAATATAAAGGATTTGTTACCCTTTTCCTCGCCAAAACTGATTACGCTGATTATAGAAAAGGACTATGATCATTTCCCTTTCACAGATTTTGAGTGTAAAGAAAAGGTAGGTTATTCTGTACACTGTATTACATTCCAGGCCTTCATATTAGAGTGGATGTATGTGCATAGCCATATTACCCTGCATATAGGTGTGTACTGAGCATTTTGGAAGCAACTTGTTACTTAATGGGATTAAAGTTAAATTTATACATGAGTATGATCTCATAGCTCTCTCGCCTGTTATTCCTATGTATAATCCGTTTAACTTACTTTCCATCAGATGTTGCACTGAGTCTCCCATGAGCATTCCAACTGTCACTTTGTAGTATATACAGTATTTAAATGTGCTGCAAATGTGTACCCCCAAAACATGATGTATTGGCCAGGAGGGGCTATGCATCCAACATCTTTGGAAACATAATAATTCTATCCACTTTATTCCTTTTATAATGAAGGTAAATGAACAGCGCTTTAGATGGTTTGTGTATCATTTGTGTGTGTTTATGTTTTGCCCCACGTTTGTGCTCTAACAACATTGTAGCGAATGGATGACTGTGTTAATTGTGCATCACTGTTAGAGAATCAAAACTGTCACCCACTACTGGTTTCCTCTTTACCTGTGCTATGGCCTCATTGTCCCTCTTCTTCGGCCCGGGTCGCACTGCTGGGAAAGTACATCAGCACCTACAAAGACGACAAATAACAGTTTAATAATGTTATTCTTTCTAGATTAAATGTTATTGGCTTCAATATGAAAGTGGATGTGACTCCAGTTGAGAACATCACCTCATGTGCCTCTTCTGCTGGGCCAACAACAACATCCACCACCGGGACAAGGCACCTGCACTTGGTGGAGTGTCTGCAGGAGATTTGGCTCTGCTTATTGTACACGAGCACTCTCTATATTAGTGAACCTGACCCACCACTTGTTCTTAATCCAGATTAGGAAGCAACTGGGTTTCTGCACATGGAAGACTCGGCTCTGCCTTCAGTCAATCAGGGACGTGATCATCATGTATTACTCTGCTTTGTAACCCAGTTCTTCAGTTACCCAGGTTTATTAAGAATGCAGTTGTTTGTTTTAGTAGTTCAAAATATTGCCTTAGCCACACTAGTGTCGTTGGCTGTGCCCACCAGGATCACCAGACTCACTCTTTGTGAATTGGCAATATTACATTTGAGCTCTTGAGGCCACTGATTGGCTGGAGGTAGTCTTCTCTCCTGCACGTAAACAACAAGAAACTTTAGAGCACATCCTCCATCTATTGAAAGGCTCCAAGGATTGTCTCAATAGATGGAGCATGATATAGTGGCCCATGGAGGCTCATTTATTGGCATCAGCCTATAGCAATCCGTGATTAGCCAACTGCAAGTGGGACAGTGAAAATAAAAAATGTTTCTCCTTTCCATAGGTTACTGCTGGGTATAAATGAGCCCCACCATCTTTAGAGTATATATCATAGCAGATAGAATGTACAACACTAATCTGGCCAAGGTATTGAATTGCAACACATTCCAAGCATTTCACTGTAGGATTGGGTTTAGAAGTAAGGTGACAAATGATGATATCCCTTAAATTCCAATAATGTTTTATTTCAAAGAATTTCTTTTAAGCTTTAAAAATGTCATATCATTCTTTTACCTTCAGATGTTCCATTGGTTCTGAGCCTGTCTGTGTTGGACCCTCAGGTGTTGTTGACCAATGTATCTTATCAGCCCAGTCCTGTTGGGGATTGGTGGAATAATGTGTCAAAGCTCATGGAATCTGAGTAGAAATTCTAGGAGCGTGTGCTTTATCATTTTTTATAAATTTACCTGTGTATCTTTACCCGGCAAACGAAGAAAAATGGAAATAACTTCTGATTGAATGTAAAAGCTGGAAGTAAGAGGAGCATTCAGTGGTCAGCTGTGCAAGTCCTACTGTTTTATCACCCTGTTTACTGTGAGTGTATCTTGTGTATGTGACTTGGAAATGTTTTCTCTTTGAATTAAATTATTGTGTCTCAAACTATTTAAATTGGAGCCAGAACTGAATGGAATTCATTTTTTTTTAAATTTTGGTTTGTATATTAATATTAAAATGAAGATTACCAAGCCGGCTTGGTGCGACTGGAAACTTGTTCTTATATGATGAGCTGCCCTAGGCCTGGTCTGACTACTAAAGCACACAGACCATAAATAAAATGTTTAAACACACCCTTTTCTGACTTTTGGTCTTTATTTTCAAACTTTTTAAAGCATACATTTAATTCCTGGTTACTTGAGATTTTTTTCTCAACCTTCTTGAGGTTTTAGAGGTCCATCCTGGATTTTAAGAGGAAAGTGGAGATGCCTGACAGTAGTACTTTCCCCCTCTTTGCTGTCATGGTTTTCATTATCTTTCAGCCTTCTGAAGTTTTAGTGGTTCATCCCTGCTTCCTTTAGAGGACGGTGAAGATGGCTGATAGCACTAGTCAATAGTGTCTCCCATGTTCTTTGCAATTCCCCCCCGTCTTTTGCCCATTTTGCTAAGTTTCTAGGGGTCTATCTTGACTTCCTTAGAAAGGAAAGTGAAGATAGGTGATAAAAAAAAAAAAGCAGATTGATGTGGAAGGACTGATCCTCCTTGATGAATATGCTACACCACTCGCTTAAGTTTAAAATAGGTATGCTGGAATATGTTGCTTAACTGAGTTTACTAACAATATCTGTGAAGAACTCCCAGGAGGGAAAAACAATAAAAATTAAAAAAAATCAGACTAGTCCCTGGATCAACTTGGACTATGAGCTATTTCCCATAACCCTGTTTCCCTCACTTGCTAAAAAGCCATCCAACCCCTTCTTAAATCTATCTAATGTATCAGCCTGTACAACTGATTCAGGGAGACAATTCCACATCTTCGCAACTCTCACTGTAAAAAAAAAAACTTTCAGAATATTTAGATGGAACCTCCTTTCCTAATCCTATTCGGAATGGATGACCTCTTGTCATTTGGAAGGACCTGGTAAATAAAGCATTATATTATTATATGATCATCTTATATATTTATACATAGTTATATCACCTTCAAGCACCTCTTCTCCAGCATAAACAACCCCTAGTTGGCCAGTCTTTCTTCATAACTGAGACTTTCCATACATTTTACCATCTTAGTTTGCTTTTCTGGACCCTCTCCAATTCAATAATATCCCGTTAAAGTGCTGGAGGCAGTGCCTTCTGTATTCTTTGTTACCCCCTACCACTACCTTTACTTTCCACTGTCTACCCAATTATTTTTAAATCTGTCACTTCCTTCCGCACTAGTTTCAAATCTCATCCAACCTTCTTACCATCAGCCTCTGAGTCATTGAAGTTGCCCTAACAGTGAGGCAGCATGTTGTTTAAACCTAGTTTTTATTGGCTTCAATCAAACCACAAATCTTTTTCTAGATTTGTAGACTGTATGATATGTATTTGTAGCTGCCTATGGAAACATGTCTCCTCTTTGCAAAGGGGAAGATTTGTTACACAGGCAAACTAAGATGACCAGGAAAATACATTCAACAAGTGCCTCTATATGATGTATCCAAGTGTATCCTCACCTTGTTACATATGTGGAGGCAACCCAGAAGCTTCATGATGGCACAATACTTTTTTCCGTATTATCAGAAGGGAGCACTGTTTTATCCTTGAAAATGGTCGACACACTGATTCATTAGTCTCGAGCATCAGATTATAATGTAGGTTGTTGAACTATAAAAAGAAACCATGCAGCAATTTAGAGGACAACCCGTTGAAGAGACCTCAACTTTAGGCTGCATGCAAGTCTCTTCATGTTTGTGTTGGGACATTGTCTTGTATTTGGCAACTATGTCACACAAAAGCAAAGAACAATGCTGAGAAAATCAGCCACCAGGTAGCGCCTTACCCAATCCTGGCTGGTTCTGTGCTCTCCAGTATATCTCTCTGCCTGTTGAGTTCTAAATATAGAGTTCTGCCCTGGCATTGCTCTGTGATGATTTCCCTGGAGTGTCCGGCAGCCTGCCCAATTGATTCTCAGCATTCATGCTCTTTGTTTCAAGGAGAGATGCAATTATGAATGATTTCTTGGTTGTTACTGGAAATGCCTGCTCCATCACTGCTACACTCATACCTTGCTGCAGGTGAGCGAGCTGGTTTTTATAGAGAGGCAGATTCTGTGATTTCAACCTCATAATATTTTTGAACACAATAACTATGAAGTTAAGTAGCATCTAGGTGGCTATAAGTTGGTCATCTGCGGTATGTTACTTCTGGTGTTCAACCCGTAAAAGTAATAATGCAGCCCTGCTCATGAGTCAAGGATAATCACTTATTATATCTTTTAAAACACTGTTCTATTAAGAGCCTCATCAAGGCAAGGTTTTTTGTTTCCCAGCATAGTCATACAGTTAAGTAGAATTATAACCGTAAAAAGCTATACAAACAGCAGGAATTTAGGGATACTTACAACCCCGCTCTACCTAGGCCAGCTGGGTATCATTTCATATTAATAAGAAGCCTCCAGTAGCAAAACAACACCCTTCATGGTAAAAGTTCTTACTCTGCAGCCCTGCGTAGAGTCTCAACTGAGAGGAGGCAGTGGTATAAGTATGGGTTACCAGGCCCCACAGGAAGATCTCCAAAACTTCCAGGAGAAGATCCTTTAGGACCGTCACTGTCCAACATTCATTTGCACCTTGATAGTAACCTGTAAACTGGCAACCAATCTGTTATGAGCTTTGTTTAGCAAGCTGCAAGTGAACAGTATATAAGGATTGGGTGCATTGGCTTACTGCCCAGTGTTAGTGAATAAAACAATTTAAGGAGAAGGAAAGCTACAGAGGCATTTTATTGCCAATAGATAAGCTGCAATAGTGCAAACTAGAATGCTATATTTATTCTGTAGAATGTTTTACCATACCTGAGCAAAAAGCTTTAAAAGCGCTCCGTTTGTTTAGGATAGCAGCTGCCATATTAGCTTGGTGTGACGTCACTTCCTGCCCGAGTCTCACCCTGCTCACTTATAGCTCTGGCTCAGATTACAGCAGAGAAGGGGGGAAGAGGAGCAAACTGAGCATGCACAAGCCCTAGCCCTGGAGGTTTATGCTGAAGGCAGGAAGTCTGATACAGTAGTCCATGTGTACACAATATAAGGAAAGAAATGCAGTGTTTCTTTTGACACAGGACTGAGAGCAGCTCTACTTTGAGGGTTTACTGGTATATTTAGGTGGACCTTTCGGATAAGGCTTACTTAGTTTTAACCTTTTCCTTCTAAGGCCGTGTTATGAATTCTGACCAATAGGGCTTAGAAGGGGCGAACCATTCAGACGTGTATCTAAGTGGCATGAACTAGAATATGATCCCTAACAAGCACGGACATGCTGTAACCAATGGATGCAGAAGGCTGGAGATATTGATCCTAATCATTATATTGGAGGGTATGTTATTTCTTAGAATTTATCAATGATCTTTCAGTAACGAATTACACTGAAAAAGGGTGTTGGCAGATGTAATTTTGAAACAGCAAGATGACTGCTCATTAATCACCCATGTCTTAAAGGAGAAATAAACCCTAAAAATGAATATGGCTAAAAATGCCATATTTTATATAATGACGTTATTACACCAGCCTAAAGTTTCAGCTTGTCAATAGCAGCAATGATCCAGGACTTCAAATCTGTCACAGGGGGTCACCATCTTGGAAAGTGTCTATGACACTCACATGCTCAGTGGGCTCTGAGCAGCTGTTGAGAAGCTAAGCTTAGGGGTCGGCACAAATTATCAAGCAGAAAATGAGGTTGGCCTGTAATATAAGCTGATGCTACAGGGCTGATTAATAAATTCTGATGCTAGTTGCACTGGTTTCTGTGCTGCCATGTAATAATTATTTGTATTAATTACTAATCAGCCTTATATTGTTACATTTATATTCTATGTGTACTGTATATTGTGAGTTGGTCCCTAAGCTCAGTAAGTGACAGCAGCACAAAGCATGTGCAGTGAATCAGCAGAAAAGAAGATGGGGAGCTACTGGGGCATCTTTGGAGACACAGATCTTTACTGCTAAAGGGCTGCATTTGCTTTGGGCTGGTACAGAAGCCCAAAGCATAATGTACAACATTTCTAGCTACTTCTTTAATTAAGCTTTAGTTCTCCTTTAATTTCATATATGTAGACTGTGTCAGAATGTTCATGCTTGGGCCCACCAGAGAACCTGACATCTGGGGTCAACTCGTTAAATATAAAATGTACTATCTGGATTAAACAGCTCTGTGGTAGAAATAAGAAAGCTGATGGGACTTGTCATATACAGTAGCGGAGCCCACTATTCCCTGGTGTCCTGACAGGCCAGTCCAAACCTGCATATAAAATACTGGGTGTAAAATAAAATGTACATTGCACATAATTCTAGAAAAACATACCTCAAAAGCATCGACAAGTGAACTGAGAGCAGAATTTTTTTTTATTAGGCATTAGAAGAGATGGAGATGAAGTTCTGGATCAATAAACTTATTTAGACTTACAATAGACTTACATGATTCATGCTTTTTAAGCCCCGAAAATACTCTCTGTGATGCTGAATAGGAAATATATATATTTTCCTGTCCTAAAATAGTCTAATGACACTAACTGATTCAGTGTTTGCAGATTATAGAGCAGTTGTTTACGTCAGTGACAGATAACCAAACAATTGTACAATAGGTGAATTGTTATTCGCTGAGCGGAAGAACTGCAAAGCAATTAAGTAGACTGGTAAATCCAAATACATTAAAAAAAAGCACAACATCACTTGCCAAGATTTCCCTTTGCTTTGTAGTCCTTTCTTTTGCTACCTGATGTTTTCAAAGGAAGATTCTCATTGTGCATTGGCAGAATTAAACTGGCGAGGCTGAGACAGTCTCTTCTACTATGGAAAATTGCCTTTGTATCAGCAAGCAGATGAATGGAAGGTGTGTGTGTGTAATTAATTCCTGGAATTCACCCTAGCGGGCATTGGAGACAAGATTCTGCCCAAATCCTTATCAGAGCTTGAGCAGCTGTGCAGCCCCTGACACTATCTCAGCAGCAGTGCTGGAGCCATAAACACAATTAATGACATTGACTTCCAGAGGACACAGGGAGATTGCTGCAGTTGATGTTCTCAGCCCTTGCTAAGGATTACAGTTCAGCCGGCTAATGCCTGGTGGGGACACCTTTCATTGTATTCTGTTTAATGATGAAGACTAACTCAACACATGGCTAATAAACTCTGCAGTCTTTGAAATGAACTTACCTTTTTCACATGCTAAAGGGATCCTGTCATCGGAAAACATGTTTTTTTTCAAAACGCATCAGTTAATAGTGCTACGCCAGCAGAATTCTGCACTGAAATCCATTTCTCAAAAGAGCAAACAGATTTTTTGATATTCAATTTTGAAATCTGACATGGGGCTAGACATTTTGTCAATTTCCCAGCTGCCCCAGGTCATGTGACTTGTGCCTGCACTTTAGGAGAGAAATGCTTTCTGGCAGGCTGCTGTTTTTCCTTCTCAATGTAACTGAATGTGTCTCAGTGGGACATGGGTTTTTACTATTGAGTGTTGTTCTTAGATCTACCAGGCAGCTGTTATCTTGTGTTAGGGAGCTGTTATCTGGTTACCTACCCATTGTTCTTTTGTTCGGCTGCTGGGGGGGGGGGGGAGGGAGGGGGTGATATTACTCCAACTTGCAGTACAGCAGTAAAGAGTGATTGAAGTTTATCAGAGCACAAGTCACATGACTTGGGGCAGCTGGGAAATTGACAATATGTCTAGCCCCATGTCAGATTTCAAAATTTAATATAAAAAAATCTGTTTGCTCTTTTGAGAAATGGATTTCAGTGCAGAATTCTTCTGGAGCAGCACTATTAACTGATTCATTTTGAAAAAAATTTTTTTTCCCATGACAGTATCCCTTAAAGACCACCGATGCATACGATGCATACGAATGCGAACAGCCCCCACCCACCGCTTCAGGCCCTCCTTCTTCTGCCACAACCCCCCTACAGGCCCCCTGCCACAGTCTAAACTCCCCACCCCAGGCCCCTGAATCTACCTGTCCTGTAGTTGCGGTTGCCTAGGGGGGCTGGCCCAGCCATGATGATCAGGGGCAGCGAGGGTCGTAGACAGGTGCGGGTCTGGGTCGGTGGGGCCCACCAAATTTTTACCCAGTGTCCCGCTGGCCGAGTCCGGCCCTGCAAAAGTATGCAAAAGAGGAAGAATTCTTAATTCTAATTAGGGATGCACCAAACACAGGATTCATTTGAGGATTGACCGAATCCAAACCTTTTTCAGCAGGATTAGGCCTAATCAAAGAGCCTGACCAAACTAAATCCATACCGTACAAAACGTAAAAAAAAAAATTGCAGTGCATGCAAAAGTGCTCAGAAGAAGAACACTGTGAACAATTCTTCTTTCTAATCAGCTTTGCTAAAAAACGGTTTTTCACCTGTAGCAAGGGTTTGAATTTTGTTTGGTATTCAGCCAGGAATCGTCAATTGCCCAAATCCAGAACCAGTTTGGCTCATCTCTAATTCAAATGTTTTGGTCTTTAGATCCCCTTTTAAATGTTATGGGGTAGTGAAAAGTAACACAGAATTAATAAACAGAATTCTGAAGTTACTCCTGTTCAGCAGGAATCAAGATTATGAGCTACTATAAAATTATTTTAAAAAGAGTTTGATATTTTTTTCCCCCTTTACATCAATGTCCCCTTTGGCAACGTCTGTCTGATGTTCGGCTGTACTTTCATGGATTTTCACAGCACTGCTGGTAATTGGTCTGAATTAAATTCCTACCATGGCTTCCAAATTTAATTGCTTTTCCCCTGACAAGAAACATTCAAGGTCATATACTGCCAGTTCTGCTGGAACGTATCAGTCCGCAGTGCACCTCCAGCACCCGACTCTTCACTGCTTGTAGAAAACACTGCACTCCAGGGCCACAGGATGAAATGGAGGGACCCTAAGTATGGAAGGATCATTGGGGAGTAATGGCCCTTGATTAGTATCATAATTAATAATCTCTTGGGTGTCAATCTGTATAGGGACTCTGTGTCGACAGATATAGGAGCAGAATGTTTTAAACCCAATGAGAATATCTGATTTAAGTGCCTTAAGTGCCTGAGCATGGTAACTAATATAACCTACTGCTTTGGTATGCAGCTGATCCGTGCAATTAATTGCCTATCTACTCATTTTTCCTGGGATATTAAATTCCATTCTGTATTATAAAGGAATTCTACCCCCCCATGAAGTAGTGCACACCATTACTATATGATATACAGTACCTCTTCTAGTTATGGCATGTAAGAGGTTGGGGCAGTGCAGTGGATATCAGTTCATGCACAATTTCAGTACATGTATCTTTGAAAAACTGATCCCCTGACAAATGCAATTATTTAGGGAAGCTGTCATTTCCTTCTAGTGAACTGGGCAAAATATCATTGGAATTCACCTATATATATACAGTATATATATATATATATATCTGTCTCCTAGCAATCAGCCAGCACGTTTAGAAACTATAGAGAAAGATTTAGGCATATATAACCCCTCTGTTTGATTGCTGGCTTGCCAACATCCATACTGGCATGCTGCATAGTCATATAGATTCTTAGAGAATTCAGCTTTTTTTATCCATGAAATATCTGTAGGAAACAAGCGCTCTCTCGATTTGTGACTCATCAGATTTGAGTCGGTACTTTCTATTCACTTTAGGCAATGCAGCAGCTCTGTGATGGCTTCTTAAGGTCCGGGGAGCGCTGTCTTGCCGCAGTACTTCTGTTTAATAATAAAACAGTATTAGCCACAGGATGGCATTAACATCGAGGCTTAAAATCATTAAAGGGCTTATAAATTGGAGCACAAAGCCCGGGGTTGGAAGCTAACACTAATTACTGGTGGAGCAGCAAATTTAAGTCTCCGTTTGAAATGGGAATGAAAAATGAAAGTCAAATCGTTTTGTTGATCTTCTGCTAAATATTTATTCATTTAAAGGGGTATTTGTGTATCATTTGTGACTCTACAGCATGCAGATGGCAGATTCCCAGCTTGGCAGGTGGCATCTCTGCATTGCCTGGTCCTTGCAGGTGCATTCTTGGGTTGGCAAGGCATAACCATACAACAGACCATCTCATCTCCTAGGGAAGAGAGGACCCTGGAGGACTGTTGTATGGTTCCACCTTGCCTCAGTGTCTTCTTTGTCTGTAGCTGTAAGCTAGCGTGGGAGAGGGAATGCGGGTGACAGTTAGGGTGCAGGTCATCACTGGTGACGGGGGCCCTGAAAATATATCCTGCTGGGGGGAGGGGGCTGGCTAAGTCACATAACACTTTCCAGGTCTCAAAAGGGTGTCACTGAAACCAGCAGCCAAAAATCTTTTGCTCTCTGAGGCTACAGTGCTATTTTATTTATTACTTTCTATTAAGCCTCTCTCCTATTCATCTTTCACTGCCTGGTTGCTAAAATCATTTGGATCCTAGCAACCAGGTAGTAAAAATTCCAAACTGGAGAGCTGCTGAAAAAAAAGTTACGTTTAAAATGACAAAAAACAATAAATGAAGACCAACCGCAACTTGACTGTCTATCACCATATGAGAAGTAAATTTAAAGGTGAAATACCTCTTTATGACCCAAACTGGGCACAAACATAGGCCTGTCAGAAGAGCAGGAAGCTAATGGCATTACAGTGTCATAACTAGGATTGCACAGGGCTGGGTGCAGGATTTGGAACCCAGGCCCCCCTCCAAGGGCATATCATATACAATCGCACCTAGTTGGGGGCCAACTATGGGAAGCCCTTTCTTATCTCCTGAGTCTGAAAGAAGGGGAAGGCAGGCAGATAAGGTTCCCCTCCCCCATGCCTCTTCTGCCTACCCTTAGTTCTGGCTATAATTGAACCCTTGGTAGTTGCACCACTGTGGTTTTATCCCTTCCATTTAATGCTATTTACTATGTTCTTCACAATATTTAGATCTAGGAGCAGATCACCAAAATAAATAAATGAACACGTCAGATGATTATACAGGTATGGGATCAGTTATCCGGAAACCCGTTATCCAGAAAGCTCCGGATTACAGGAAGGCCATCGCCCCTAGAATCCATTTTAATCAAGTAACTAGAATTTTTTTTTTTAAATGATGTCCTTTTTCTCTTTAATAATAATAATACAGTACCTTGTATTTGATCCCAACTAAGATATAATTAATCCTTATTGGAGACAATTGGTTTTATTTAATGTTTAAAGTGATTTTAAGTAGAATTAATATATGGATATCCAAATTATGGAAATATCGCTTATCCGGAAAACCTCAGGTGCCGGGTATTCTGGATAACAGGTCCCATACCTGTACCTATATGCAATGTAGTTACTAATAAAACAGCACCCAGTTTCCCATGGCACCAAAACATCATTGTGCTAATGTAATGTTAGAAGCAGATCTTGGATAGAATAATGTAGAAGCTCTCTGGGTAATTGTCTGTGTCCCTCTGTTTATCACACTTAGCAGCATAGGAAAAGATTGGAAGCTTTCCACAGTGGGGTTCATGGTGCCTGCATTGTTTTATTAATGATATCTTTGCATACATAGGCTTTGATATGAAATACATCGTAAATAGTATAGGTCATTTATTCATTAGTGTCAACTTACAGAACATTTCATATATTAAATCCTATATATTTAATTATAAACAATAAAAAAGAAAAACACCAACTGTAACGTTACTGTTGTCAGACATACTGTAAGTGTAGTTAAAGGATGGAGAGATGAGTGAGGCAGCCAGCGTATAGCTTGCCTTTCCAGTCTGCTCAGGAATAAAAACAATTGCACATTATATGTACCTGCAGTACGAGGGCATAGTTTATTGTGCATAGAGAATATTGTCTCTGCACATAATCACATTCACATTTATACATGGGTTGGGGTTGCCATACAGCATCGATTAAAGTAAAACTATATACCCTCCATTGATGGAAAATTAATCAGAATATGTATTATTAGGAAGTAGCTATATGCAAGCAATAACACTGCCCCTATCTTTGTGCATGTATATGAATGGAATTCCTGCGCACAAAGCTATACCCTCATAATATACAATATACAAAGTGGTCCAGGTAGATATCCAGGTAGCTGTTTGAATGAGAGACTAGAGATAAATAGGAGTGGCCTGAATAGAAAGCTAAATAATAATAATAAGTAATAATATCAGATGTTTTTGGCTGCCGGGGAAGGGGTGGGGCAGTGACCCCAATTCAAAAACGATAACAAAAGAAAATAAAGACTGAATGAAAAGTATAGAACATTCTATAATCTATAACAGTGATCCCCAACCAGTAGCTCGTGAGCAACATGTTGCTCTCCAACCCCTTGGATGTTGCTCCCAGTGGCCTCAAAGCAGATGATTATTTTTGAATTCCAGGCTTGGAGGCAAGTTTTGGTTTCATAAAAACCAGGTGCACTGCAAACAGATCCTCAATGTAGGTTGACAATTCGCATAGGGGCTACTAAATGGCCAATCACAGCACTTATTTGGCACCCCAAGAACATTTTTCATGCTTGTGTTGCTCCCCAACTCCTTTTACTTCTAAATGTTGCTCACGGGTTCAAAAGGTTGGGGATCCCTGATCTATAACATACTAAGGGGCAGATTTATCAAAATGTGAGTTTAGCTCTTAATAAATAAAAACTCACCGTTCAATTCATTCCTATGGGGTTTTTAGAACCGTATTTACCGATGGGTGAAAGTTAGAACTCACCATCTGATAAATACGTTTCTATATACTGTATCCCATAAGAAAGAATGGAAAGCAGGCGAGTTTTTATTTATTAGGCTCTAAACTCACATTTTGATAAATCTGCCTCTAAAGGTTAATGTAAAGGTGAACTACACCTCTAAAGAAAAAAAGCAAATGGAATATAATCCCTGTAAACAAAGATGTGTATATCCTGTTCAAAGGCCCAAACATTTTGCTCTGTTAGTTAGTCTTCTTTCTTAAAATAGGAGCATCTTGTGTTACGTTATTTCATCCTCGTATTGCACAGACACCAGTCAAAGCTGCATAAATACACGTGGCAGTACAGGCAAGCAAGTGTATAATACAGCAACATATGTAGTTTGTGCAGGGGCCCCCAGTACTGACCCAAAAGGGACAGCTTTTATAGCCAAACATCCAGCACTTGGTTCTCATATCTTTATTAAGGGCCATTAACAGGGCCACTGTTAGCAAGATCCTGCTACATCTAATTAAAAAAATACTTCACTTAAACTCACCTAAGGCAAAGTGACATGTTAGAGGCCGGAACTATTTTTTTTTTGTACTACGTTTTGGCATAATGCTGAAATGCATTATTGGGATGACAGATACAATATATATATATATATATATATATATATATATATATATATATATATATATATATATATATATATATATATATATATATATATATATATATATATATATATATATATTTATTTATTTATTTTAATTTTATTTATAACATTTGGGGACATAAATGCCTTTTGTTGTGTGTAATATGAGTGCAATAAACAGGCCTTGCGCTAGGCATACATTGTTTTAATTAAGAAATACCTATGGTTTATGGCTAAAAAGGGCAAATGAAAGTAATTTCTTACATAGTCCTTACATAGTAACATCCTCGAATTTCCTGGCTCTTCTGAACAGTAGAAAGAGAAGATTATTCATCAAATCAACATTGCACCATGCCCTCTGCATAATGAACTGCTCCTTATCTGTAAACTAGAGACAAGCACAACAATAAAGCTATGGCCACACTGGGCCGATTCTCAGCCTGCGGATAATCACAGGCCCGAGAATCAGCCCCTGTGCTTGGCTCTGTGTGGAGACACAGAAGAGAGCTTATTTTTTTTATTGAAAAACAAATTAAGAATATATGAATTTATTTTTAAATTAAAAGAACAGGCTTGATACATTTTTTTAACGTATATTTTATTTATTGTACTCGTGTTAAAGAAGGGGCTTGCCTTTTTAAGGCGCTAACAAAAAAACATCATCTATAATGGAAAACCTGCAGTCAACATTTTATTTATTGGGGGTAAGGGGGAAGCACCCTAATCAAATACAGAAGAATGTTTAATATTTAAAGGGCCAGTATAGCTTTATCTATTATGAGTGCATATTTTTTTGCCTTCACTAATCTGCAGCAGGTTTTTAAGTGGGCTAGACACAAAATTCCTTATTTACTCTCAGAAACCTCCAATTGTGTTATAATCCCACGGCAAGAGCCATAAAGTGCATGGCCTAGCAACTGAGAGACATAGTATGATGTCAAAGTGGCTCTTGCCCAGCCAAAAGAGAACCCTCTATAGTAGGGACTTTTAAGGTTTTCTCATAGCATAGCTTTGAAGGTACAGTGGCCCTTTAACACCCTTAAGGTTTTCTGTACCCAAAGGAGGAAGATTTGGGTGCAGCTAAAATAGAATTTATCCCTTTTAAAGAATAAAAAAAAGCACTGGCAAATTCACAAATAATCATTTCTCACATTTAACATTTATATATATATATATGTCTATATAGAGAGTGATCTGTAAATGATACAATATGCTCTTTTGTATAACAGTAAAGTGTTCTGAAGCATTACAGCACCATAAACCTTAGAGGTACAAACCAATACAGCCATTCTGCTAACCAAGGAAATATAATAAGCGTTCCGTGAGAACTCCAGCTATAAAAAAATACAAGGAAAGTCCTGTGCCTCTCTCGCTCTCTGTTATATTTATCATCTCTGCATTGTAAAAAGATCACATCTGAAAACAGCGCCAGGCCTATCTTTAGTAAAGCACAAGCAATTGTTGATTGATTACAGCTCCCAGCATTCCGCAGACAGAATATGGCGCCTACCGGGGAATGGTAATTCTATAATATTGGGAGATCGGCTCTCCTGTAATGAAGCATCGACACCCTTTCAGATTCACAGCCTTGCAATTCACAGCTTCCACCACACGGCACAGAGATGCACTTTCAATGGCAAATGGAATCGTAGTTTTATAAGCAGAAAAATCAGCATTGCACGGCCTCAGCTCCATCCACCCTTTCACGTATATAAATGGCTCGATGCAAGATCAAAAAGGTTAGACAGGTGACGAAGAAACAAAAAACAATATTTTCATTCCAGACAACTGACACAAAGACATACTAAGGAGAACCGAGCGCCATGCATTTGTTCAGCTTCCCACCACTCCAGTCCGACCTGCTGTCTATAAAGGAAAACACAAAACCAAAATACAGGTACTTCCATCCAAAGACGCTCTTTGCACTAGCCTGTATTTGTGCTCGGTGCCTTTGCATCCGTCCCACTTCCTATTCCGAATACAGCCCACGTTTTCCTATTGACACAGGTGAACACTGAAGCAACTGCCACTTTAATCTGGTGGTGACTCCATGATTGTCTCTGTGGACTGTGACAATAAGTGCAGCAAACTTGTGGCAAACACCAGAAATGATGCCATCCCAAATTTCTGCGCAACTGCAAAACACTTGTGAACTGGGCACAGCTGCATCAGAGGCAACTTCCCCCTTGTGGCCAAAATAATGTTGGAACTGTGTAGAAAAATGCTGCATTATTTGTCATAAAAAACATGGCAAATTGCATCCAAAATTGCACTTCACTGCGCAGAAACCTCTGATTTCCTCATGTAGGCCAAAAACCCTGGCTTCTGATAAAACACACCTTATCCGCTATATATATATATAACATATAGACAGGATTTAAAACTTTAAATTAGTACAAATCAAAGTTCTGGCCAAACAAACAAGGGCAACATAACCCCTTCTACAACTGTGATTTCTTCACACCCCCTACAGAAAATCCCCATGTTGACACAGGCAAGTCAAAGGGTCAGTATTATGTTAACAGGTAGTATTTCTCTATGCCTGAATGGCAGTGTATTAAACCATTATAAATAGGACTGTATAGACCTATACATACCCAACAGTGTCTCTTTTGGCTATTTCTTTTAGTGATGCACTTTCCAAAGCTGAGCAGGTTTGCTGCATCTGGCACCTCTGTATGAGAACCTTCAGTAACAACTATATCTCTTAACAAGGTGTGTAGTTAGTATGGCACATGGCCCAGAAAGAAAGGTCTACAAATGTTGCCGTTTGTTATGATTTAAATCTCAAGCATAAAAAAATACACAGGTATTTAGATAACAAAACTGTTCTCAATGAATAGGCTGCCAGACTGATGTTAGTGCCATGGGTTAAAGGACTGTAAGGGAGGTCAACATAGCTTTGGATTTGCAGGTATAGGGGTGGGAGAGAGAGATGTTTATAATATATTATGTTTGCCCCCCTCCTAGTAGGGTTGCCACCTGGCCGGTATTTTACCGGCCTGGCCAGTAAAAATTATGGTTGATCCCAGTATTATTAATAGGGAAAAAAGATAAATATATAGGAAGGCCGGTATTTTTTTCAGAAAAGATGGCAACCCTACCTCCTAGAGAGTCATAGGTACGATCACTCCATATACTGGAATTACTTAAGTCACTGTCTGGGATGTTAACGAGTCAAGTGGCAAGTTATGCAAGGAATCAATGCCATGGTGTATACAGACAGAACCCTCGTCACTTTCACTGCATCAGGTTTATAATCCCCTGTGATCTGCCAAGGTGGTGATTATACCTCTGGGTACAGAGCAAAAAGAGGAATTGGCAAGACAGCATTGCACAACCCTATACCTATGAATATAATTAGAAATAAGATTGAATCTGGCTAAATTGGTGTTTGGAACTGCAGAGCTGCAGCTGCTACTGAACTACAATTCCCATCATTCCCTGTCATAGTTCAGTGGCAGCTGATTGTCCAAACCTGGTTTGGAGGGGTATCCATTACAAACAAGTCCCATTCAATGTCAACAGTAAGAGCCATAATCCATTAAAAAAAATAAAAAGACATTGTGTACAAGAATATGAAGCCAGTGACCCGTTTAACCCCATCGCTGGGTGCAAACTAATGGCAGAGCGCTTTGCAAGAACACATGGGATGATGTCAGTCTTTGTGTCGGCATGACTGTGGTTCAGTATTGAGAGATTCCAGTTCCTTTGTGTCTCCTGATCCTTCTCTAATCAGAGCTCTAGGGCACTTAAGCAGAGATGCATCCAAAGCTGGGTCAGTTCTTTTCTTAAAGCGCAAAAAAAAAGGTCAATGAGAAATAAATCACGACCCACTCAGCTTGTAGTGAGGAAACAGTGGCACAATCCCTTCTTATAGTGAAGTGGTCCTTTTCTATGACAGCTCCTTCTCTCTCTGAGTGCTTCTGCTAAGCTTCATCTCAGCCAGTTGGATGTACCTGATCACATTGGTGTCTGGAGAAACACACACATATATAGATACAGTAAGAGACCTTAACAAAAAAGTAATATCACATGTGCAGAGCTGCCATCACTAATTATGGGATGCCATACTAATAACTTACCAGGGCCCCCCTGGGGTCGCCAACTGGGTCCACTGGACAGCCTCTGCCACAGGGCCCCAAACTGGAGTACCCCCTGTACCCACCACCCCCATGGTGACCCTACACAAGTGGATGTTTTACTGCTTCCTGAGACATGTCATGGAAAAATCTCTTGAAGCAAAGCACATGAGAAGTACGTTACTTAGCTTCAAACGTCTTTGTAATGGAAAGCAGTATCTCTCTGGCCCTTGCTATTCTCTGCACTGCTGGTTCTGTCTCTTGAAACAGTGTACACGAGGTCAGCGTTGCATGCTGCTTTTGTTTATCCACTGGCTTCTGCTAGAGATTGTTTCAGAATTCAGAACCAGCAGTGCAGGGAACAGAAAATAAGAGGCACATACTGTTTTTAATTAGAAATGACATTTACAAAACCACTGAAAATGTATATGAATATATATTGGAAATGTGCTTACAATTATATTTCCTTTCAATAGGTAAAAATATATTTTTGGGTTAACATCCCGTTTAACAATCCTGCAGGCATATAGGGTTTTGAATTACTGTAGACCGAATGCTCTGTTACAAAGCTAGAATCTCAGCCATAAAGCATGACAGAGCTGCTGTTATGTAGAATTTTGAATTACTGTAGACTGAATGCTCTGTTACAAACCTATAATCTCAGCCATAAAGCTTTTCTAGAAAGACTGTCGCCTCTCTTATTCTGTGTGTGTGGGACTATGATTATATATGAAGAGGAGTCGGCAGGTTTGTTTTCACAATAGGTCAAGGATCGTTTCAGATACTAAAGCAAGTTAGCAAACACCATGAAGCCAAATCAGGACTTTGACTCCACAGACTACATACTTATGCAGGAGAGGAATGACAGTCATGTCAGTCCAAATGAATGCCTTTCTTTTTATGACATCACGGGCCCTTTAACATATTCTGTAGTGTGAATCAGATGTAGCAGTTCTTTGCTGTTAGCAAAGAAAATCTGATCTCTGTGCACTTCTACTTGTGTATCCCTGTAAATATCTAGCAATTATAGTACAAATTTTGTTTTATAATTGCCCCAAGCTCCATTTATCTCAAAAAGCTGTAGTGTTGCAACTGAGCCAGGAGGCTTATGGTACCTGTTGGCTGTCGGCTCTTGGCTTCCTTCAAGTAGTGCAAAGCTTTGTCATAGTCTCCCAGGTGGTAGAAGGCCACGCCGGATCTGTACAGGGCCTTGAAATTCTCCCCTTCCTTCTTAAGGACTTTCAGGCAGTACTCCTTCACCCGCTCGTAATTCACCAGCTCCGCTTGCAGTAGGCATGCTACTTGACAGATGGGAGAGAGACAGGATTAACCATACGAATGACACAGACATGACCTTAGTCCTTATCAATTTTTACAGCAAGCTATTATATATATATATATATATATATATATATATATATATATTTAAAATGGCATTTGCACATCATGTCAACTGAAAGTGCTGGGTGGAGCCGTAGCATGTGGCACTTAAGTTTTATCAAAAGCACGGAAAAATGGCCTTTTAACCCCTTGGTGGAAGACCCCAAAACCACATCGTTTAACTACCGCACAAGTGGTTATATATTTCATTCGATTTAAAAACTACTACACTATATTGTGTTTGCATTTCTTTCTTGTGTCTACCCTGAGCTTTTAGCGCTGGTATATCTTCAATTGAAGAAAAGGTTGTTTGCACTTAAGTTTTAGCTGACCAATGAAGAATTGCACCTCCGAAACGATAACTGCTCTCCCAGCTAGGAGTGTAGGGAATTTGGGTACCTGTACTTCCAATCCACCCACCCTTATTTTCAACATGGAATTGCCTTAAAGCAAAAAGAAAAGAAAACATAATTCTAAGCAATTTTGCAATATGCACTCATTACACTTTTTCGATGGTTTTTAAGTTATTTGTATATGTATTACTAGTAAAAGCAGTGTTTTAAGACAAGGAAGCTGATTAAAAGACCTGACTTTCCTGGGGAACTAAGACTTTTGCAACATTGTTTAAAAAGTAACAACCGGGAGTTGAGCAAATGCTGCTTTCAATTGGAATTGTTGTTCACTAAATCACTTAAAAATGACTGAAAATGTTTAATGCCAATATTTTGGAAAGTTGCTTGGAATTATGTTTTCTTTTATTCGGCAAACTTATTTTTGGAGTTGACTTGCCCTTTAAGAGTGTGCCCAAGGTATCAGATTTTCCAGTGGGTCCTAGGAGACCCAGTTCTACACTCTATGTCTGTTTAGGTACATAACTATCATGAAACGTAGGCCCAGATTGGCAATCAGTGGGTTCTGGCAAATTCCAGAGGGGCTGCTGTAAGATGCCATAGACAGTCACTATTTAGTGGGCTGGTGGGGCTCTGTGTACTTGAAATGCCAGGTCCTATTTTGTATCCCAGTCCAGATCTAATGAAGCCCCCAATCTCCTGCACAGAGGCAGTAACCCCAAGGGATGTTTTATTATAGTATCCCCAAAGTAAGGGTAAGTTTGGCTTGATCCAAAAAAGCCTCAAGCCCCTAATATTGCTAATAATGATGCATGTAGATCTATCGACTTCATTTATATCACAAATGTATCAATTTATTGGAAAATGATAGGGATGCACCGAATCCAATATTTTGGATTCGGCCAAACCCCCGAATCCTTCATAAAAGATTTGGCCGAATACCGAACTGATCCTAATTTGCATATGCAAATTAGGAGTGGTAAGGGGGGAAACATTTTTTACTTCATTTTGTGAGAAAAAGTCATGTGATTTCCCTCCCCACCCCTAATTTGCATATGCAAATTCTGATTCGGTTCAGCTGGGCAGAAGGATTCGGCCAAATCTGAATCCTGCTGAAAAAGACCGAAGCCTGGATTCGGTGCATCCCTAGAAAATTACAAAAAAAACTTTTTTCCTCCACGACACGATTACATTTTACTGTACTCGCACGTGAGGTTTGGTATATGTCTGCACAGCAAGTCGCTTTGGTGACAATCCAAATCCCCAGACTGAGATAAAAGCTAGGCTGAAGCTGGACAGATAGCAAGGTCTATTTATATTCACTTTAATACGCTATCGTTTCTCTCAGATCAGCACAAAGTTATTACCGGTACCTAGCATTACTGTGGCTGCTTATTACTTCAGTGGGCACTTAGCCGCACCATGGTTTTCTGGGTAAGCAATGTGTAATTACACAAGGATACGAGGAGCCTCTGCTTCATGTTTACTTTCCTGTCACATTCCAAATAACAGGATTCAGCTCACATTCAGGCCAGCCTGTCATTACATAGTATTATGGTGCCTGACAAAATGTGGTGGGTTCACAACAGACACATCTTTCCCTCCCCATGATGGCATTATCCTAAATATACGTTCAGCCCACTGCTACACACCAGTCTCACACACTGCGGCTGGTAAACTGGGAACAAATCCACTTTTTACGCTTTTTCTTCATTTACTGCATGGGTTTTTGCTTTGTTCCTATTGGTTGATCTAAATTGTAAAGTGTAGTATTAGATTGCATCACATAAAGTCACAGTATCATAATATTAATGGGTTATTTATCAAAGGTCGAATTTTAAAGTAATGTGAATTTTTTTTAAACTCTAAAAACATTTGATTTTATTCAGAATTCGAATGGTATTTATGAAAAAATTGGAACATCTAATATTTGATTGAATAGTCACGACCCAAAAACTGGAAACGAATTCTGAATCGAGTTTTTGCGAGTAAATTCTTTGTGCAACATATATTTTTTTTTTTTTTTGACGCGTATCATTTTCTTCTCCCATTGGAGTCTATGGGGTGTCATTTTCAAAGCGAAACTTGGCAAAAATTTGGCTCATTACTACTATTAACATCTTTAAATAGTTCAAGGGATCTCTGCCATTGACTTCTACATGAACTCAGGTTTTAGTTGGAGAGTAGTCAAATTAGAATTTTGAAGGGTCTGACTGTAAAAATTTCGAGTTAGAAATTCCCCAGCTTGAATTCAAACTCGAATGTGAGATTTATTACAGAGAATTCTAACCTTAGTAAGGGGAGAGACACACACGGGAATATTCGGGGAGACTTAGTCGCCCTTCCTGCCAGCTAGAATCTAAATTGCCGGCGGGATGGCACTCTGAGCATTGCCTGATGAGGAAACTTCAGGCGACTTCGGAAAAGGAAGCGTCCTAGTGCCATCCCTCCGGCAATTTAGATTCTAGCCAGCGGGAAGGCTTTTCAGGGAGATTAGTCGCCCGAAGAACAGACGATTAGTCGCCGGGTGACTAGATCTCCCCGAATCTTCCCGTGTGTCTCTGCACTAAATCTACCCCTAAATGTATATATGATCATGCAGCCTCTTCCCTAACTGTATATACAAATACAGATATCTACAAACAGCTTTTCCACAGCACTAAAGAAAGGCTGTAGGCCTGTAGCCATATAAGTGTATATGAAACACAGGTATGGGATATCCGGAAACTTGTTATCCAGAAAGCTCCGGATTACATGTGTTGCTTCAGTTTTTCAAAATTGCTTGAAGTTTCCTCTAGAGGCAACTTCAAGCTGTTTTGGGAGACTGAAGCAACAGTTGGTGGTTTTACCACCAGAGATTCACATTATTGCCTATGGGAAAGCTTTTACCGGAGATTAGTCTCCCGAGGAAGCAGAGATTTATAGCTGGTGATTAATCTCCTGGTGTACCATGCTCTTAGCGGACATGTTTGTAGAAGTGCTGGCATGACTAAAGGAAAGCTTTTTGATGCAGGCAAATATAGTGTACTGCAAGGGGCATGAGAAATTCAGTTGAAGTATGGGTTTGGTTCCCCTTGTCCTTTAACTATCAATTTTGTTGCCCACCTGCCAAACTGGATTACACATGCGAGGCAAAATGCTGTGTGTGCCATACAATAATGCAATATACTGATATATCTCAAATCTGAAAAATTCAAATTAGACATTGGATTCAGGATTCATATAGGGAATTCTATATCTCTGCCTGAGCTCTCTAGGAGAATGACTTTGTAAAGAATGGAATGAATTGGGAGGTCTCCCTAGAACCTCTAGAACAAAGGGGTTAGGGTCAAGAATTTCTTAACCCGCACACTACTAATAACCAGTCCTGCTTCAAATGCTGGAGGCAAATTAAGGTTTTCTGCCTTAGGCGGCAGCAAACCCCAGGCACCCCTGACAGTGGAAAGATACCATAAATCTATGCCTTTACAGGTATTCTTGTGTAATAATCACAACTCAGTAGAAAACTCAGATGGTGGCCCTTTAAAGTAAACAACACAATGCATTTTAATGTAAAACATCTCTATATCAGTCTATCTATCTATGCATTGTTCATCTTAGATAAATATTGTTAAGTCGCCACATCTCTTATTATGTCTGAGCTTTGGAGGGGTAATCTGGATTTTACAGAACCTCTAACAGGATAACCGGCATTACCTGAAAGATTAGGCATTGCAATTAGATGGCAACTACTTTATCCCATTTGCCGCAGGAGAGTAATGAACAGTGGCTGATGGGGAGGGAAGCTAATGGCAGCATCACACTGACTGTGCAAAGAACTCTCTCAGGTCCTACTCCACTAATTTCTCTCCTAGCAACCGACTTGCAAGATCTAATGGGGCAGTTAAAGAGCAGGGTGTAAAAGCCAGCCTTGTTATTCGTACACTCGCTCACACACCAGGGGTGTCCTATTTGCCCTGTGTAGGATGGATTACAATCCTGGCTCAGCTTCACAGAACATCAGAAGAGGATACAAACAGAAAAAGTAACCAATAACGACAAAGGCAAATAAATCAGTAGATCAAAAATCTAAATAAGCCAACTGAATAACTCTTGCCTGCAAAACACTAAAATAATATGCATTTCCCCTTTAAAGCCAAGTGTGACAGCATGGAGCACCGAAATGTCCCTGGCTTTTGCATTTTTGCTACCATTTTGCCTTTTGGTAATCCTGACAAAACACTATAATGCAGGAGAAGAATGACAGCATGCAAATATTGTGTTTATAAGTGGTGGAAGATTATCTGTAGTAGGTTGAAAAAGTACACATAACACCCAGACACTGATTATTGCTTGGAAAATTGGAGGGGAATGAAGAATTCTTATTAGAATCTCATTTCTGATTGAGTTGGATTCAGATGAAGGAGTTCCATAGCCAGTCTATGTTACAAATACAATTCTGTTTTTTAATTGCCAGAGACATATTTACTTAAATTGTAAGTTATAGGGAATTACAAAGCGGCAGCCCTGCCACGCTTTATGGCTAAGCGTTTTTCCATCTTTTTCAAAGATCAATCAGGACCACCATGGTCAGAAGTTCTACCTGAAAAGCACTGTTTCAGTAAATCACTCCCTTAAACAAGGTTAATAGTGGCTGATAAAAGAAACAGCTGCACAGCAATTTAAAAACAGAACTGGAGCCCCCAGGCTCTCAAATAGTTTGTTATGGCCCCCTCCCTAGCCACAAGCAACTCTGACCTCTTTAGATGACATCAAAATGATCACCATAATCTGAACATACAGTACGGGTATGGGACCTGTTATACAGAAACCAGTGATCCAGAAAGCTCCGAATTATAGGAAGGCCATCTTCCATAGACTCCATTTTAATCAAAAAAATTCACCTTTTTTAAAAATGATATCCTTTTTCTCTGTAATAATAAAACAGTACCTTGTATTTGATCCCAACTAAGATATAATTAATCCTTATTGGAAACAAATCAATCCTATTGGAGATCCAAATTACAGAAGGAACCCTTATCTGGAAAACACCAGGTCCCGAATATTCTGGATTACGGGCCCTATACGTGTATACTGTATGTTAATGCAATGTAATGTTACAACCAGTAAATATAGAGACAACTAAACAATTATTAGTGTATGGAGTTGGAGCCCTAGGCTGGATAAAACAGTGCCAATCAAGCTAAGGTTGCATCAGCAAAACAACACAATATGATGTCTGACAGTCTGGCACGTATTTAATTCCAGACTGGAAGCGTTCTGTGCCCCATGTTTGCTGACTCACCCCTGCAGCTCCAATGTGCAATGTTCTCTATGAATCCTCCTGTGTATATTCAGTAAATGCCACCAAATTCTATAGGTATCTTCACCTGCTTACTTTGTTACATTAGAAACCTTTGCATTGCATTCTCAGGAACTCCCACTCCCTGCAGACACAAGGTGGTTAGGCAGCCACATGTATTCACGCTGGGAATGTGCTATATACTGAGTAAGCAGATCCAGGCCTGAGATAGCAGCTTCACAATATTTTGTGCACATGGGGTTTATGCGGAGATTTGCACCTATTAATTTAGCAGGGAAGATTTGCTTGTCCCACAACCAGTCTCACATTTTGATAAATCTGCCCCAAAAGCATGTAAATCCACACACATAAAGATGTAAAGCCACACACATAAGCATGTAAAGCCACACACATAATCATGTAAAGCCATACATATAAGCATGTAAGAGAGACATCTCTTTCAGTACCTGCCTTTCATTGCACCGTGTTGCATTTTTATTTATCTCCATGAATGGGCATTGACGTGCAATATTAATGGTACACCCCACAAAAGAAAAAACAGCTAAACATTATTTCTCACTAGGTTTAGTATCCTTTTAAAGACACAGCCCAGCCATTAATATTTAGGGTCGGTTTTACCCTTAGGCGATGCCACACTTTGTTGGGATTGCTTGGTCCTGAGAAATAAACAATGACAGCAAAAATGTCATTTGTTACCATGGGTTCTTGCCCAAGTGCAAATTTGCCCATTGTTTATAAATGAGCAGCAAATGAATTATGTTCAAAGCTACTCCACTCCCAAGAGTTGCAAAACCAGGCACAGACTGAGACTATACTTTAGACAGCCCTGCTGTAAAACAATACTTGGATATCTGGCTTGCACAGTAATACCCTTTGACAAGGACATGTTCTGCTGCCTTTCCCCAGCTTCATATTGGCAATGTTCCTGGGATGGTCCATGCTGCCAACACAGTTTATGCATTTATGGAATATGCCCGCACATACTGCCTCCTTATATCTAAGTGTGAAATCAGATTTTGGCACTGATGACCACTATATGCTGCATGAACACTGTTTCCTAACATTACTAGACCCATTTATGACTTACTTATTTCATTCCATAAGGCATACAGCAAACATGGCAGAGCTGACACTTTTCCTGGAGAAAATAATTACAAATAGCAAACCAATAGGGTAATATAATAGAAGGAACAACAACAAAAAATTGTACCAGCTCTAGTAACCCATAGCAACAAATCAGATGTTTGCATTGAAGCAAACTGGTCATTAAGCAGGTGACCAGTAAATGCTACAAACTTATTGGTTGCTATAAGTTACTAGACCTGCAAACTTTATGACTCAACATACCCGTGCCTCCTTTCATTGATATGAATAGAAGCCACCTGGGTTTTTATCCTGAAAATACGCATTTTAGGGCTAAAAAATGTCAAAGAAGGAGAGAGAAGACCCCACTCATATCAATGACAGGAGGCACAGAGGGCTATTGGGTGTTTCTCTCCTGGCTGCAAATACACTGAAATACTGCGTGTGCCAAGCCTTAGAGCTGAACAGCAAACAATCCTTTCTACTGTTAGCTTGTAATGAGCCTGTGATAAGCTACGTTGAATAGAAACAGAGAGAAAATAATCACTTCAAATGAAATGGAGGGATTTTAGTTTCTTATCAATTAGAAACTAATTGCCACTTCTACCGGGCAGAAGCTTCTCACTATGGTGCATGCCGAGGAGGCTTACTGGAGACAATTTCAAAGTGGATACATCACATAACGCTGAATAACAAACTATTTTATTAAGGATTATAAACTCTTTAACTAAACTCAACCAGTCTAATATAGTAACTATTATTCTATTTGGGAAGAGCTGGCTATATATTAACTGCCATCCTTCCCTGATAGTGATGATCCAATTGGTTCCATTTCCCTTTGGCAAATATTTGCAAGATGCATTAAAGTCAATGGGAGTTTTTTCGCAGTGATCATTTTTGCACTATAACAGATTCATATTTAATCAGATTTTTATCAGAATTTTTCGCCTGGTTTTGAAGCGAAGAATTCTGCTCATTGCTATTTCCTGATAAAAATCTGAAGGCTCATTCAAGTATAAATTGGAAAGATTGAAAAATCCTGTAGAGCAAAAAAATGTTCATAACCTATCGGTATTTTAATGGAATTTTCGTCGATGGAAGATTGACAAGTTGAGGTAATAAGCAACAGAGAGACAGATGACACAAAGGTATTCATTGCTAATTGCCTTTGGTGGAGAAAGGATTTTATACCCTGCTCTATATCCTTACACCACATTGGTCTTGCCTACAGCAGCCATTTGCACCATAAATCACTACCTTACCAACGTTTACATTTCTGTCTGTGCTGCGATTTACAAAGAAAAAAAATCTCATTAGTAAATGAAAATTGACCAAAACGTCTTCATAATAAATTGGCCTATAATCTTCTTAAAGTAGACCTGTCACCCAGATATAAAAAGACATATAATAAAAGTCATTTTCAAATTGAACATGAAACCCAATTTTTTTTATTAAGACATACCTGTTATAAAAGCATTAAAAAAAATCTTAGCTGTCAATCATTTATTGCCTGCCCCTCATCTATGCCTTAGTCATAGAGGTGGGCTGGCAATACTTTCACTTTCCATTATACACTTCGTAGATTCACAGCACTCCTCACTTTCCCCCTCCCTCCTCACCATCTCATTTTGTAGCCTGTGCATGGCATGAGCATCAAGTCCTCCATTCTGGGACATAAACAAGATTTTGGCACAATGTAAAGCTTGGCTTAATAGCAGTGTTTACAAAATGGTGCCTGCCTGCTTGCTGCAACTGTGAATTCCCAGACTAAAGGGTACACAATTTAAATAATTTATATAGCGTAAGTAAAGTTTATTCTGCTCGACTAACTTGATAAAATAGGATTTGGAATTATTTCTTAAGGTGATAGGTCCATTTCATGGACAAGTCTTGTATTCTGCCACATGATGTTACTCTGTAACACTATATTCCTTCCTCTTGGTGCCCTCTACAGTTTCAACCCTTTAGTAACTAATCCCTGACAATGGTGTAGGCTTACATACTACATAAACCTACTCAGACTGTACTTTAGAGTCTATTCCACTTCTAGCAGCAATGTTGCTCACCTGACCCCTTGCTTCTAGTCAATCAGCCCCGCTTCTACATATTTCTTTACTAGGAAAGAACTGGGGTGTAGCAGCAGAAACAACAAACATTGCTATACATGCTGATAGTCTATATGCCGAGAACTTCCCACACCAGTCAGTTGAACTGAAGAAGCTTTCGGATGAGTAGTGAAACATCTTCAATAATTTACTCAGCAAGTCCAGTTTTTTTTAATTACTTATATTATATGTACCATGACCTGGATGAATGCAAATCTTCATAGTCATGCTGATAGAACATTACCACACTGCTTGGGTGCACATATTCAGCTTCTGTAATATGGGGTGCCCTTCACCCCCAAACAATTATTGAACAAAATGAAACTGAAAATGTGCATATATACAGAAATTGAACTGTGGAGACCTTCATGAGGGCCATAAACTAGTTGACAAAATAACTGCCTTGGAATCAGAATGGGCTTGCAGCTTGAATATATTAATGATCAGCTGTTTCAGCTTCCCCAAAGCCCCATGAAAGAGACATGTCTCCCTATTGTAGTAGGCTTAGCACAGAGGTGAAAATGAATACAGCAGTAAAGTATAGAGGCGACTGACTAAAAACACACAGTGACAGCACTAAATCCTACAGTAATTATTCTCTGACAGGCTTAGCGCTGTGCTATTTGTCCTGGAGCTATAAAGTGCAGCAGGATGTCTGTGGGCGGCAGTTTCAACACCTACAAGGAAAAAAAAGTTATTTCTTTTGTGTCCATCTATTGTTATTTATTGCAGTCGGGACCTGTAAAACCATTCTGACATTTAAAATTGAACTAAAATGACATTTTAATTTGACACTTTGCTAAAGGCAGTGTTTAAAAAAGTCCCTGAGCTAAATCAGGAAGAATTATGTCACTCCTCATTCTGGCCCATACCTGGCCTTAGATCCATTAGCAAATAACTGAAGTGAATGACCTGATCTTTCCATGTATGCCCAACATTAGTCCCAGAGCCTATCTATATCAAACATTTTTTCCAAATGTCCCACTATGCCTTGATATCAGTACAGGTATGGGATCCATTATCCACAAACCTGTTATCCAGAAAGCTCATTATTAGGGGATGGCCATCTCCCATAGCCTCCATTTTAATCAAATAATTAAAATTTTTAATAATGATTACCTTTTTCTGTAATAATAAACCTGTACTTTGTACCAGCTAAGATATAATTAATCCTCATTGGAGGCAGAATAATCCTTTTGGGTTTATTAATATTCATATTTTTAATAGACTTAAGGTAAGGAGATCCAAATTACTAGGGATGCAACAAATTCAGGATTCGGTTCAGGATTCGGCCTTTTTCAACAGGATTCGGATTTGGCCAAAACCTTCTGCCAGGCGGAACCGAATCCTATTTTGCATATGCAAATTAGGGGCGGGGAGAGAAATCACGTGACTTTTTGTCAGAAAACAAGAAAGTAAAAAATGTTTTCCCCTTCCCACCCCTAATTTGCAAATTAGGGTTCCCGATTCGGTTCGGTATTCGGCCGAATCTTTCGCAAAGGATTCGGGGGTTCGGCCGAATCCAAAATAGTGGATTCAGTGCATCCCTACAAATTAAGGTGGCCATACACGGGCCGATAAAAGCTGCTGACCAAGTCGTCATGTATAGTGTATAGGGCCCCCCGACGGGCTTCCCCCGATTGAGATCTGGCCGAAAGTCGGCCAGATCTTTATTGGTTGGGACTATAAATCCCGTCGGATTGCGGCCGCATCTGTTCATTGATGCGGTCCCGCAATCCCCCATTACTATTCGTAAGGATCCGATCATTGGGCCCTAGGGCCCATGATCGGATCAGCCCGATATTGCCCACCTCAAGGTGGGCATATCGGGGAGAGATCCGCTCGTTTCTATTCGTGTATGGCCACCTTTACATAAATATCCCTTATCCAGAAAACCCCAGGTCTCGAGCAATCTGGATAACAGGTCCCATACTTGTATATGCCTCAAAAGGACCAAGGTGAACAGAACACTAAAGAACAAAAAACAAACACAAAACTAGATTGTAAACTTTAGTAAGGACCCTCTGATCCTATTTTATTCTTTAACCATTTTTTAAATAATTGTAAGATCCCTGTTTGTTATAAAGTATTGTAAAGTGCTGCATAATAACAAAAGTTAGGCTGACATATAGCATCTCTCTCATATATAATAAGCGTTAGGCTAACAAATTATGTATATGGAACAGTTTATTGTCCAAAGATACAACTAAATAGTATTGTCATTTATAAACCATCACTTGAATGTGAAGTTGTAGCAAAATTATGAGTGAAGAGTGAAAAAAAACTATGATAAACAGACATAAAAAAGAAACAAAGCTTGCTAAACCTATTTCTGGTTGTCAGGAATACAAGTAACTCCTTTACTGTAGTAAAAACCGACTAAAGGGAAAATAATCCCTATTTCATACTTCATTGTCTTTACATGGAGGTTGAGTAAAGCATAATACAGTTCGTCCCTGCCTTTCTTCTATACACCAGCAGTATATATATTATATATATATATATATATATATATATATATATATATATATATATATATATATATATATATATATATATATGGTAAGTGGAAGACGCTATATTGCTAGCCTCATGTGATTAGATCGCCACACTTATATAATAACTCTAAGTCTGGTCCACTTTGAGGTTGTGAGCCATAAAAAGGTCCCTTTAAACACAAACCTACAAATTCTTTGGTTTTTGCTTAGTGGTGCACCTGGTATAAATTATTTATATACACAGTGTCAGGCCTGAGAATTGTGACACAGTACAGCAAATACACACTACAATACATAACAATACACTTTTTCATCCACGCTACAGAATACCTTTAATTTCTGGTTAAATTAATGTGCCCTAGAGACAAACACTTGCTGAAAGTTCAGTCAGCCTACTTTCCCCTATATGGAGACAAAACTATTCCCTTCAGACTTAATATCTAATCAGGGCTCATTCAGATGTTTATAAAGCAGTCTGGAAAACTGGATCAGCACAGAACCACATCAGGCCCTGACGGAATGAAACCCGCAGCCAGCTAGATATAAAGGGCTCTATGTGGACCAACTGCCAGAACATCCATTTGGCACCCCCACTTGGACCCAATACTGTGTGTCCAACTACAGTCAGTCAGAGACATGCAGCAATTGAGCCAGACCAACAATCAGTGTCAGACTGGCCCACCGGGATACCAGGAAAACTCCTGGTGGGCCCAGGTGTTAGTGGGCCCTACAATTGGCCTATTTCATGGTCATTCCCTATTTCTTTATGGGGGGAAATGTTTAATAATGGGAGAATATTGTAAGTATATATAAAAGACTAGGAGAATAAAGTGGTTGAGTGATTAGAGGAGGAATAATAGTTTGGAAAGGTCCACTGTCTAAGGTTTTCTGGTGGGCTCACGGTTTTAGGTTTCCTGGTGGGCCCAAGGTCTAATAGACGCAAAGATTTTTCTTGCCGAACTACAGCTGAATCACCATTCTTGGTATCTGCTGGTCAACCTTTGTTTTGTATACTGTTTGGGCTTTTCTTATTATAGGGTTTAAAAAACTCAGTCTCAAATTAGCAGTTAGATCATAAACACAGAGTGGAGCTACATATTAATTTTGGCAAGCTCAGGAATGAACTCTGGAATGCTGCATGCTCAAGGCAAATACTTTGGTTTTCTTTCCATTGCTGCAGGGAGGTTTTTTACCCTTTAATCACTAGATGATCAAGGTGTAAGGAGACCATCTGGTAGCTGTGCATTCTCATTGGTAAAGTCAATATTTATGTCAGTTTGGGATGGTCAGGGATAAGGAGTCTTTCCATAATTTGGATCAAAATACTTTAAGTTTACTAAAAAATCCTTAAAACATTAATTAAACCCAAGAGGATTGTTTGGCTTCCAATAAGGATTAACTATATCTTAGTTTGGATCAAGTACAAGGTACTGTTTTATTATTACAGAGAAAGTTTTGATTTAATTATTAAAATTGAGTCTCTGGGAAATGATCTTCTCTCATTCGGAGCTTTCTGGATAATGGGTTTCCGGATAAGAGATCCTATATACATTACATGTATACATTACTCGCACTTGCTTAAAATTTTTTAAAAAATTGCTTTTATTGTGCAAAATCTGATTTTGAGCTTGCTAAACCAGGCAACTGGTGGCCCTCCATTAGTATGGTATACATATATTTATTTATTCACAGGGCAGAACAGATTCAACATATAAGCACACTACCTAGCATCAATAAGGGGCAGAAATAAGGAAACAAGTTATTTGAGCCTTTGGCCACCTAAAACAACTCAATAACACTAACATATTTGACGTCCTATTCAATAATGGAAGGTGGAAAATAAAGTTTAAATGAGAGAGCCAAGCACTGTTGGGAGGGTATCTACAAACAGAAAAGACCAATGAAATTTGGAGCTGAAACAGCAGGCGTAATACATTTAATTAATGTTAATGAAGAGTCTTACAAGGCAGTAAGAAAGCTTGTAGTTCAAATGGCACAGTGCTACTACATTATTAAAGTGCACATACTGTGCTGGAAATACTCCCCCGCTCAAGCTACGAACTAGGGGCACCTGAACTCTTGAAAATACCATTTATCTGTTCGGGAGATAGTTTACATTATCCTCTCTGTGAAATGTGAGCTCTGGCCTATACATATTAGCTTTGTTGCCAGTTGAGCTATGATATGTACTTGCTTATCCGATAGCAAATGACAGCTTTGATGGGTACAGATTTAAGGGGTGCAGTATCCCTCAGATTATTATTTTGTCATCCGACAATGCAAAATGAGGTTTGGGTCTCCAAAAGTTTCTGCTTGTTAAAGTGTGATGGTTATAGTGGTATTATGTGCCATTTATCTTGTGCATCGCAATACTTACTTCAGATAACTGTAATGACATGTCCATCTGGACCTACTTATACAAGAGCCCCAGTTAAAATCTATCTGATGGAAGCCCTGTATATTTCTGTTTAAATGGAACAGTTACCGTTATCTCTAATTCTACAAAATACAAACAGGGATCCATACATGGGCTGGCTATACATGGGCTGATAAAATCTGGCCATACATGGGCTGATAAAAGCTGCTAACTCGGCCCTCCAGAGACCAAGTTGGCAATTTAGTGGCCATTATATGAGCGGACAGCCTGCTGGACAGATATCTGGGCAGAAATGTCCTAGATATATAAAGGATGAGTTTGAAAGTCCCACTGAGGACAACATCAGCATGTTAAAAGGAGTGGTTCACCGGTAATTTATAGAATGGTAATTTCTAAGTAACTTTCCAATTGGTTGTCATTATTTATTTTTGTAAAGTTCTTAAATTATTTGCCTTCTTTCTTCTGACACTTTCCAGCTTTCAAATGGAAGTCACTTACCCCATCTAAAACACAAAAGCACTGTAGGGCTAAACATTTATTGTTATTGCTACTTGGTCCTTTCCTATTCATATTCCAGTCTCTTATTCAAATCAATGCATGGTTGCTATGATAATTTGGACCCTAGCTACCAGATTGCTGAAACTGCAAACTGGAGAGCTGCTGAATAAAAAGCTAAATAACTCAAAAACCACAGATAAAAAACCATGAAAACCAAATACAAATTGTCTCAGAATCACTACAACAGGGGTCCCCAACCACCAGGCCACGGACAGTCCTGAACTTGGCCGCCGAACAATGAACGCGGTCTGACGAATTTGACACTGGCGCACCCAAATTGGCGTGCCCAAATTGGACGTCGACCCCTCCCGACCCCGGGGGGGTTGTCATTGCTGGAGTCATTATAACTGTTATTTATTAAAGAATTACATTATTGTACAGTAACATTTGGAATGAAACAGGACAAGTTAAAAGGCATAATTAACATGGCTAGTTATATTCATATACATCTTGGAGCTGCTACTGTCCATTATACCAAAGTGAATTGCTGAACCAATAACATTCCCAGCTGCCTTAAGAACGTGGGACAAAGTAATATGATGCTGTTTATTTACTATTTCATTCATCAGAGACCCCCCCCAGGTAACAAAAAGGTCATATCAGTCCAAGAACATCCAGCCATAAAGAAGCACCTGTTCACAAGCTGGTGCCTCCCAGTTGCAGGAATTTAATTGGTATCTTGTTTAAAGTGAATTATCTGGTGCCAACAAGTCCGGCTGTTATTCCAAATATAGGGGCTTGTATAGTGGGTAAGGAGGGATCACTGAGCTGCTTTAGATTCACAGGGAAAATTGAGCAGATCCTCAGGGGACAGTTAGTGGCACCACATGCCCAGCTGCCACTGGCAATGCCAAGATACAGTATGTACTGCCAACTACCATTCAAGGTACAGGGAAGGTTTTCCACAACTGCCAGTGCCAAGGTGCTTATTGCCCAGCTGCCACTCAAAGAACAGTAGATTTCTTGGCAGTGCCAACAAGTTTATTAGCCCGCTGACTGCACAATAATGTGAAAAACCCATGTATTGAGAACGGAAAGGTACTTCTGACTCTAACTGCCATGATGCCAGCTCTTCTGCCCAATCATTTACACTGCATTACAGACAAAAAGGCAAGCTTAGCAACTGAGGGGGCTTGGAATTGTGCTGGAGCTCAGCAGGTTAGAAGATGATGGTAGGGCTGCAGAGAAGAGGTGGATTACCATTACTTTAACGGTAACATTAACTGGCAGTCATGCACCTGATAAAGAAGTAAACCACATTGGTGGGGCAGGGTATATAACTGTGAGACTGATCCAGTTAGTCAGACTGAACTGGCACCCAATCACGGACCTTCCTTCTAATAATTCAGGATTATCTAATCCAATTTCGTAAATTAAGGTCCAACTGATTCCCGTAGACAACAGAGGCTCCAATGTCTCTTGGAAGAGCGTAACTTGGTCTGAGCAAACTGCATAGCAACTGGCACAAATAAAACATTGGCGTGCATGAGGCCATTTGGTTGGCAGCCGAATCCTTGTGACATTGGGCCATTCCCTTCAGCAAGTCATGGGCAGCAAAACTAGTGGAATTGGGGCACAGCTATTGGCTGAATCTAATGCTGCCTCCTAGTCTTATTATAATCTGTTATTGCTACAAAGGCTCAGACAGAGTTGCATTTAGTTCTATACATTTAGGAATGTGACACATGCTAGGGCTGAATAATGTTCAATGGAAATGCTGCCCTATACCCTGCACATCTGGCCACTTTATACCATGTACAGACACCAGGCAGCTCTCAGGCACATATTACTGTAGGCAGGGGCATAACTATAAAGTAAGCAGATAGCCAGGTTTCTGATGGGCCCCTAAAATCTAGTGACTGTGGGGCCATGAGTGCAGGTGGCAGTTAGTACAAGAGACACATGGGCATCTCATCCTCTATATACGGCAGTGACACTTGGGCATCTCATCCTCTCTATATGACAGTGAGACGGCCACAGTGAGATTTGCCCCGGTGCCCAGGCAGTGACCAGACTGAGCCAATCGCTGAGCTCCCCCCACCCTGTTGCCCGTTACAAACATGGTCATCGCTCACACACGCAGTCACCGTGCCCTCATCACCCACCTGCCAGGCTGTTGTAACAATCCACTTCTATGTTCTCCACCGCCATTCTCTGCTCGTCCGTGAGTCTGCCCGGCTGAGTTGCGCCTGTAGCAGCAGGATTGTCCCCATCATCCCCGGGCAGTCCCTTCAGCTCCAGCAGCGCCCGGTGGTACTTGCCGATGGCCTCTCGGTACTTCTTGTCTTTGCAGCACTGCGCCCCCTGGCTCTTGAAGTCCAGAGATCTGTGAATGAGCTGCCCCGGGTCCCTTCGGAAGCCTGCGGTCACGCTGCCCCGCTCCATGGCTGTCAGTGGGAGGAGGAAGGATACATGATGTGTCTGTCAGCGGGAGGAGGAGGAAGGATACACGCTGTGCCTCGGCGGATGAGCCCGGTGCTCGCTGCAGACTGGGAGCGCAGTCGATAAATCAGCAAAAGGCGAATCCGTCTGCAAACAAAGCGGAGACAGTTCCCTCCTCCTTCTCCCAGCGCAGCCCCTTCCTGAGCTGTTAAAGGGACACACACTGCCTCAATCTCATAGGACGAGCCTGCGCCCGTCTCAAAACTGCCGCCCTCCAGCTGTTGATGCGCTACAACTTGCTGCAGATTGCTGGGGAGTGTCAGATGAGAGGCAGGCAGGGGTTAGCAGCCTGATTATACCTTTCAATTAAGGGTTATTATTATTCCCAGACTGTGTAGTACTGGGATGCCACGGCCCACCAGAAAACATTAGGCTTAGGGCCCACATTCCAAACTATTATTCCTCCTCTCCTTACTGAACCTCTTTATTCTCCTAGTGTCTTTTCTCTACATACTATACACTATTCTTCCATTATTAAGCCTCTCTGTTCCCATAAAGAAATAGAGAATGAACATGAAATAGGCCAAATGGTCAGAAGCAAGAGGCCCACTGACACCTGGGGCCACCGGGAGTTTTCCTGGTATCCCAGTGGGCCAGTCAGACACTGTCATCCCATAAATGCTCAAGGGGAAGCTGCTGTAACAATTGGGTAACAATGTAGGTACACTTGTAATGCCCAATGTCACATATTGCCCCCCTAAATAATTACTGGTAGAAACTTAGCGAAATTGGCATTTAGGCTCAGCCCCCATCCACTGACTGTGATCCCATCTAGGAAAACTAACCTTGTTTTGGGGGGCCCATGAGGCCCTAATTAATGAGCAATTTCAATATATAGTGGTTAAAGTCATACTGACACAAAAAAAATTCTTTTGAAAATATTAATCTACATTAAAAGTTGGCTATAGGTCATGTCAGGGGCGATCCTGGTAATTTTGCCGCCTGAGGCGACCTTCCTTTTGCTGCCCCACCCCTCTCCATGGCACTCACCTCTTCAGTGCCCGAGGGGGGTCAGGGCGGTCCACGTTGAACTAGAGGGGTCGGGGGTGGTCCACGTCGCTAGTGCAGAGAACGCGATTGCACTCTCTGCACTAGAAGAGCCTAATTGCCGGGTTGAAAAGCGGAAATTTGTCTCTTAGTTACCAGGAGAGCCATTTTTGCTGCCCAAACAGGGGGCACTGCGCCTGAGGCGAGTGCCTCAACTCACCTCATTGGTGGAGTGCCCCTGGGTCATGTTGATCGTTTTTCACTGATAGTTCTGCTTTTGTAAATAATTGTCACTTGAAGTCCCTAAACCTGACTGTTTTGCCAACCTGACTGTCTGCTCTTAACCTGTCAGTTAGAGCTTCTAATGCTAACGGACTCCTGCTGCACAAATATAGCAGCCCCCTCATAGAGGAACATGGGGATCAGACGGGTAATGTAAAAGCGTTGTGCACATATTCAGTGTTGGACTGGCCCAGCGGGACACCGGGAAAAAACCCGGTGGGCCACGACCCTCGTGGTCCCCGCTGGGCCAGACCCCTTCTCCAGATGTTAATTTTTTGGGGAAAAAAAGGATTTTCTGTGACGCGCAGTGTGCACATGCGTGCCGAGGGGGGCGCCTTGTAGGGGGACAAAGGGGCCTGTAGGGGGCCCTGGACTGCAGTCCTGGTGGGCCCCGGGTCCAGTCCGACCCTGCACATATTTTTATGGCAAAGTTATAAATAAAATTCAAAGACAATGTTATGATAGATATAAAAAAAGGTTATTTTCTGATGTCAGTATCTCTTTAAAAAGGACAACCTCTGGATATGTTGGGGGCCCTAAAATTAATTTATTATTATTTGCTGTGGGGCCCAGTAACATCTAGTTACACCACTGAATACGATTGTTCTTTGGCTGGACAGCATATGTATTTTGTTACTACACAGGTAAAACTAGTTACCAGACTGTGATATCTATTTACCAGACTGTGATATCTAATATACAGCTTATGCAATGTAAAGACTTTTTTTGTAACAAGCTGGAGTTCCCTAAGCCAAACCCTTTACTGATAGTTACCTTTCTAAATTGCACTCCCCTGATCCTCAGCTTTCAAGGCTCCCGAACCCCTGGGAGTTTCTGGGTCAATGGCTACTTTTATGTGATGTAACATACAGGAAGGAAGTGCAAGCATCAAGAAATTCTGCAAAAATGCCCTTCCAAGTTATCAGTCATGCCACCTCTTCGTCACCTTTTTTTATCGATTACTGGTCACTATATATGTCATTCTGTATCTTCTTTGCATTAACCCAGTGTACAGCACTGTGGGATATTTTGGTGCTCTAAAAATACACAATGATAATAATATTAATAATGATTAATTTTCAGACACTAGGTGTAAGGATTCGAGTCCGCGTTCTATCCGGCGCGGGCGCGTTAATGCGCGCCGGCGCGTGACGCTGGACGCTGGCGACGGGCGCGAAGGCGCCGGCGGCGGTCGCTGGCGCAAGGACGCGGGCGAAAACGCCTAAGACGGCGACGCCGGCGAAAAGACGCCAGTTGGCGCCAAACTAACAATATTTAAACCTGGTTCAGATGGAGATGCATTGCCTGGTTATTAGGTTGTTTAACTGAAACCCTAGCGTCTCTATACTCTTGAATTCCTGTTGTTGACCCTTGCCTGTTCCCGGACTACGATTTCTTCTGCCTGTCTCGACTCTTCGGCCTGTCTCATCGTTTACGAATCTCGCTGCCTGCCTTTTGACCTCGGACTTCCTGACTACGACTTTGCCTAATCCTTTTGTACTTCGCTGATCGTCTCATTGGCTACTCTCCACAACCCTGCTCCCTGTTCCACTCCAGGTGGGTAGCGGTTGTGTGAGGCGCTTGTTGGTTCACCATCTACGGCTCCAGCTCCTTCTACGACTGGATTATACTGGTAAGCTTGACACTAGGGGACCACAAGTGCAGTTACAGGACTGTTAAATTGGCTGCAGTCAGTTGCATAGGAAATCTAAATCAATAAAGGTACTTGTGTACCATAACACCTCTCCTTGCACTTTCCTATAGTTGCTCTTGGCACCATTTGGCCCTTACTACCTCCTGTTCCAAATATTATACAGTTACACCTATTGATGTAGGGGAACCCTGGAGCTGCTGCCATATCTCAAACAGCTGGCAGCTCCCGGCAGCAGTCTGCATTAATTACTGCAGCATAGTTGTAGTTGTGTCAAAAGAATTGGCAGCACATGCCAAATACTGGAAATAACACCAACAAGACTTTTTCATAGCAGTTGCATCCGATTTGCATTATAACAAGTGCAATTGAACAAACCAAAGCACTGGATGCAATTGCATCAGGGGCATCTCCCCATAATAATAACATAATATTCATCATAAAAGGACGTGGGGCCTATTTATCAAATGTTGATCAAAACATTTTTTTCACTTTTTTTGCACCACTGAAAAAGATTGGAGTAAGTGAAAAAAAAATGTATTCTGCACTGATCATTTCATTTTTTGCTGAAAAGATGCAGAAACATTATATCAAACATATCAAACATTTTAACTGTTTTCGGGCATTTCGACTTTGTTTCGGTAAAAATAACAAAGTGGGAAGTAAGGGAAATGCTTTGATATGTGAGCCAGGTTGTAATTGTGTATTTGATTTTGGTGAAAGGCTAGGAACATTTTTATTTTTTAGGAGACCTAAAGCCAAACTAAAGAGGTAGGCTAGAAATGTTGTACATTATGTTTTGGGCTTCTGTACCAGCCCAAGGTAACCACAGTCCTTTAGCAGTAAAGATCTGTGTCTCCAAAGATGCCCCAGTAGCTCCCCATCTTCTTTTCTGCTGATTCACTGCACATGCTCTGTGCTACTGTCACTTACTGAGCTTAGGGACCCACTCACAATATACAGTACTCATAGAATATAAATGTAACAATATAAGGCTGATTAGTAATTAATACAGATAAATACTCCACGTCAGCACAGAACCCGGTACAACTAGCATCAGAATCTAATAATCAGCCCTGTAGCATCAGCTTATATTACAGGCCAAACTAATTTTCTGCTTGATAATTAGCGATGACCCCTAAGCTTAGCTTCTCAACATCTTCTCAGAGCCCACTGAGCATGTGAGTGTCATAGACACTTTCCAAGATGGTGAACCCCTGTGACAAGTTTGAATTCCTGGATCATTGCTGCTATTGAGAAGCTGAAACTTTAGGCTGTTGCAATAAGTTCATTATATAAATTATGGCATTTTTATCCATATTCATTTTTAGGGTGTATTTCTTCTTTAAAAAAATGCAGAATTTAAATGGGAAAAAACTGTTTGGTTTTTGATATATTTGCCTCTATGTAATGAGAGTATACGCAAAGGGGAGATAAGCTGTCATTTATATGTATGTCCTTAAGTTTTTTCACTAATTAGGTACTTATTTAATGATGACTCTCTAAGATACATAAGGAGCGTGGGAAATGTGACTTCTTGTCTAACTGGACGACCTACATAACTTATGTTACTTATCAGTGAGATTAAGGATCAGGAGAGCATGTGTAGGTCAGATATGCAGGTAACAGAAGTTAAAAGGATGCATGAAAATAATTGTTATATACATTAATTAGAGGGATAGTTTACCTTTAAGTTAAAGGGGTTGTTCACATTTAAATTAAATTTTAGTATGATGTAGAGAGTAATATTCTGAGTCAATTTGCAATTGGTTCTCTTTTTTTAGTATTTGTGTTTTTAGGTATTTAGATGTTATGTTTATTTAGCAACTCTCCAGTTTCTCCAAACTCTCAGATTGCTTGGGTCCAAATTGCCTTAGCAACCATGAATCGGTTTAAATACGTGACTGGGATATGAAGACGAGAGGGCCTGAATAGAAAGATGAGTAAAACATTTGTAGCCTTACAGAGCATTTGTTTTTTAGATGGGGTCAATGACTCCCAATTGAAAGCTGGAAAGAGTCAGAAGAAGACAAATAATGCAAAAACTACTAAAAAGCCTATTGGAAAGTTGCTTACAATTAGCAATTTTATAACATACTAAAAGTTAACATAAAGCTGAACCGTCCCTTTAACTTGTGGTATGGAGAATGGTCAATTCTTAGCAACTTTTTAGTTAGTTATAAATGTTTTTATACTTTTTTTTGTCTCCTTTAGCCCCTTTCCAGGTTATAAATGGGGGAACTAAGGTATATTGCTCTTTGCAGCTACAATGACTACATTGATGTTTTTACTGCCTGGTTGCTAGGGTAAATTGGACCCTAGCAACCAGATTGCAGCTGAAATTTCAAACTTCAGAGCTGCTGAACAAAAAGCTAATTCATTTAAAAGCCTCAAAAAAATAAAAATTGTAGATTGTATTAGAATATCACTGCTTACATCACAGTAAAATTAATTTAAAGATGAACTACCCCTTCAAGGTTATCAGTGGTTTTCAAGTTATTTGCAAATGTACCGGTAACTGTCAAGTCATTTTGTGGGCATTGATGTCTTGCCTGGAGGAGAGCTGGACTAACCTGGAAAAACTCGAATTTTTCAGGAAAAACACAACTCGACCTTTGATAACCCCCTAAATAACTCGAAAACAACAAATAATATTAATAATAATAATTAAACCAATTGCATGCAGTTTTATGTGTACTGCAGGAGATGCTGATAAATCTCTGCTGACTTTGTCTTTTCGTTGTAGGCTCTTGGCGGTCACCTGTCAAATGCCAGAACATATTGCTTTTTGTTTTTATCTGTTAATCTTACTGCCTTTAAGACAATGTCGTATATTTCTTATTTACAATCTTTTGTACAGCTGAATCACCATTCTTGGTATCTGCTGGTCAACCTTTGTTTTGTATACTGTTTGGGCTTTTCTTATTATAGGGTTTATAAAACTCAGTCTCAAATTAGCAGTTAGATCATAAACACAGAGTGGAGCTACATATTAATTTTGGCAAGCCCAGGAATGAACTCTGGAATGCTGCATGCTCAAGGCAAGTACTTTGATTTTCTTTCCATTGCTGCAGGGAGGTTTTTTTACCCTTTAATCTCTAGAAGATCAAGGTGTAAGGAGACCATCTGGTAGCTGTGCATTCTCATTGGTAAAGTCAATATTTATGTCAGTTTGGGATGGTCAGGGATACTCTTAAGCTCCCCATAGATGCGACGATTCTTCTTTAGGGAAGTCCGACCAATCCTCCGAAATTATCGTGCAGTTAGTGGGATTCGAACGATCGTACATCTTACGATTTTTCGGCCGACATCTGTCAGGAAATTGATCGGCCAGGTCAAAAAATCTTTGTTGGTCCCAGTGCAATCTATCTATGTTTGCGGGGCCAAGCAGGAAGCTCCCCTTTGTTTTCCTGGCAAATTGGTCTTTTTAGTTGATGGTCAATTCATACGATCGTATGATTGTTCAGAGAAAATCGTGGTCTCACGATGAGGATCTTATCTTTTAAAAATCTCAACATCTATGGGCAGCTTAAGATTGGTGTCAGTTTCAGGTCTAGTAGGTTGTCCTAATAAAAGTAACCCACATTGGTGAGACCATACTGAAAATTAGTCTTAAGGTCCCCATACATGGAGAGATCCGCTCGTTTGGCGATGTCGCCAAACGAGCGGATCTCCCTCTGATATGCCCACCTTGAGGTGGGCAATATTGGGCTGATCCGATCGTGGGCCCTAGGGCCCAACGATCGGATTCTAGCGTTCGCAAACGGGCGATCGGATCGCGGGACCGCAGCAACGAACAGATGCGGCTGCGATCCGACGGGATTTTTAATCCCATCCGATCGAGATCTGGCCAACTTTCGGCCAGATCTCGATCAGGGAAGCCCGTCGGGGGCCCCCATACACGGGCCAATAAGCTGCCGACTCGGTCTGTCGGCAGCTTTTATCGGCCCGTGTATGGCCACCTTTAGAGATAAATAATGGGCAACAGGAAAAAGGAGGTAAAAAATATAATACAGGTATATATCAAGTTAACTAAAAAAATCAGTTTCAAAACATACACTTATTATGCCCACAGAACTGATTAAACCATTTATGTAATTAAACTTTCCCTTTAAACAGCATGTAGATCGCCTGGGAGGTCCAGATACATTGTATATGGTACATTGTATATTGTATTTGGTTTGTATAAAATATTCCCATGCGTTTAACATGGAAAGCAGGTGTGCTTCAGTTTCAAGTGTTTAGTAAGGCTGAATGAAAAGACACAGATGGGCGAAACTTGAATGAAATGCATTTTTTCTTTTTTTTTTCAAAATGTTTTACATATGAATCATACGCATAACTATTTATGCCCACAATACATTGCTGGGACATGAAAGGTAATGTCAAACATTCAAAGCAGATATGTCAGTAGAAATCACATGGGATTAAGTATTAAGGTATGAGGCCTGTGTTCCTCCATGATGGTTCTTGTAAAGATTATAATGTATTTACTTGTCAGTCACTTCAGTGAGAGGATCCTAATTCCAATATGGGATTAAAGATAGATTTTCTTATTAAATTGACACCCACTTCATCATGGTGCTCAGTGGTTTTTGTACTATATAATATGGCTGGTTGTCTTTAGGGACTGTACCAAACTACAGAATATTGTTTTTTATACAAGGCGAATCAGTTTAGTAATACTTGGGGCACAAAGCTGAATTTTTTAATTTTATTTTTGCATTTGTTAGATGAACCAGGCCCCCTAATATTATTAAGGCAAAAAATACTTATTTTTGTCCCTGAATATCTTTTGTAGCCTCCATAGCAAGGAGGAAATGCAACACTTTTATAAAGAGAAAAGAGTTCATCTTTATCAGAAGCAGCGTTGAAACCTTTGAATATCATGGTAAACTTGCTTGTTCTTAGTCGCTGACTCCCTTCTAAAAAGCAAATGCTCTGTAAATCTACAAATGTATTGTTATTGTTACTTTTTATTACTGATCTGTCTATTCCGGCCCTCTACTATTCATATTCAAGTCTCTTAGTCAAATAAATGCATGGTTGCTAGGGTAATGTGGACCCTAGTTACCAGATTGCTTAAGGTGCAAATTGAAGAACTGCTGAATAAAAAGCTAAATAACTCAAAAACCTTCAATAATAAAAACTGAAAACCAATTGCAAATTGTCTCAGAATATCACTCTCTAGATCATTGTAAAAGTTATCTCAAAGCTAAACAACCACTTTAATCCATGCTATCAACTAGAGTCATGGATAAATCACTGAAATGTCACTGTTGCCTTCCCTAAATATCTAACAAAAATAACAGAGGAAAAACAAATCACTAGGTCCGGAAGTGTTCTGCTTACATACTAATACCAGAATTGCATATCGGTTAGGACTCCTGGGCATAATATACTAAGAAGCCTACAGAAACCCCTGGAGTTATAGGCTCAATGATTTTACTGTGATTCCATTAGCAGTGTGTATCCATGTGCAGTGCTGGTCATTTCTAGCAGAGCACATAGGCACCTCTAAGCAACAAGATAGTATCATTGCAGGTGAGTGTTCTAAATTTATTTTCTCTGATGACACCCGCTGGCGTACCTGCAGTCAAGGGTGCCAAAGAGTTTGCTGCACATTATTTTCAGGTTTTCTTTCAGCTTTAAAAAGGACACAAGACACTGCTTGGCTGACCCTGGTTTTATACTCAGCAAAAATTTATTTTTTATTACTTGGTGAGCTTGGAAATTAAATTAAAATATGGAAATCAGCAGATATACATGCATCCTCCTTTAGTCAATCGAAAGTCTTTCTTCCTCTTTAAATGACTTGTCTGGGCTTTATTTCAAAGTCTATGGCAGGGGTGTGGATGCACAAACATTGGCATAGAGAAGAATTACATGTTTTAAGAAGATATTTGTTTGGCAGTGATCCTTTGCTTTAAAGAGGCATTTTATGAACAAAACAATTTTTACCAAGTAAATTAATACAGGTATGGTTATCCGGAAACTCATTATCCAGAAAGTTCCGAATTACAGGAAGGGCATCTCCCATAGACTCCATTATAATTAATTAAAATGATGAAAAATGGTTTCCTTTTTCACTGTAATAATCAAACAGTACATTGTACTTGATTTTAATTAAGATATAATTAATCCTTTATGCAGGCAAAGCAATCCCTCTAATGCTTGAATTATTTTTTAATAGATTTACTGTATGGAGATCCAAATTACAGAAAGACCTCTTATCCAGAAAAAGTCCCAAACATTCTGTATAGATTTATTTAGATGTCACTGTATGCCCGTGCTGCCACAGTGAAATATGTTTGGAACATTAGACAGTAAAAACTTGAAGACCAACGTTTTCTTTATGATGATGTGGTAAGGGATAATTATTTGTGCTTAGTTTTCAATTCTTGTTTATTTTTGCACATTTATACTTCATTTGCTCTGTCTGTAACAGCTAATAGCCTCTCTCACACCTAGAGTCTAAATTCTTTGGATGAGTCAGTTCCGCTGACTGTGGAATGACTAAAATGCAAATATTAGTTGGATCTGACAGTCCTTTTCCTCCAAGTAGGGCTGTTTTGCAAGTACAAAGCCAGTTCTGTCTGGGATTGCTCTCTCCCCCGGATACTGTCTTACCCACACCTGCGTTCTTCCAATTGTTTGGCTCGGTATGACACGACATGCTTTGAATATATTTCGTTCTTTAATTTATGTTATGAAAAGAAATTCTGCTATGGCACAGTATAGCAGATGTAAGATTCCAGCTTTCTTACAGAGAAGCTGACACAAACTGAGAAGCCATGGAATACTTTCCTGATTCCCTTTCAATTACAGTAGAACCCCTAATTTACACCCCTTGATTTCAAGTTTCCCCTCATTTTACATTGTTGTTTTGTGGTCCCATCTATATATTATGTATAATACATTTCCCTGATTTTACATTTTCCTGGATTTTACATCATTTCTTTCTGGTCCCCTGAAGAATGTAAAATGGTGGTTCTACTGTAGTTATCTGAAACGTGAGTCAAATGAGCAAATCATGTATAATATTAATTACCACATTGCCATGATCTGCTCACATCAATTGACTTCCCTCTGTTTTTGACCAGTTTTACTTCTTCACAATGGCACCTTAATGCTGGTGATGAGAGGTTTAAATGCGTAGTGCAGGTGGAATGTTGGTATATGTTGAAAGATTTCCTCCATCCCCAATTATTGTTTTGCAGAATGAAAGAAATAAAAATGATAAGCAGCTATCCATTATACACAAATGACATATTTTCAATGTTTCTAAACGTATTTCTAAATACAAATGCTAATAGAAGCCATATCTGGGTGTGTACAATGTCTGCCTTCTTGGCTCATTTAACAGACCTGGAGCAGAACTGATATCTGTTACTTTGTTCTCATTATTCATCTTTCTATCCAGGCCCTCTCCTATTTATAGTCCAGTCTCTTATTCATATCAAAGCATGGTTGCTAGGGGAATCTGGACCCTAGCAACAAAATTGCTGAAATTGTAAACTGCTGAAAAAAATATAAATAACTCAGAAACCACAAATAATAACAAATGAAAACCAATTGCAAATAGCCTCTCTCTACATCATAATAAATGTTACTTTAAAGGTAAACTACCCCTTTACATGCCATGTGGTAACAGAGACAGTAGTAACAAGGTCCCTGCCCTGTAGAGCTTACAGTCTAAATGGTGTTTGGGGGCATGAGAATGAAATTTCTACTAAGTTCACCAATACCAATGCTCAAGTGTTACATGCCCTTCATGGTAAAGACAATACATTAAAATGCTTTGTAATTTAAACTATTTAAAAAAGGAAATGTGTTAATTTATAATGCAACATGTAGGTTGTGTGTTATGTAGGGTAGGGGGAGTGCTGCCACAAATTTTGTTGTTGGGGCTATGGAGGTTCACTAATGGGATCTTTACTCTGAACTCACCAGTGGCATAAAGTGGCCAAAAATACATCCACCGAGATTCCCACATAGAGTGTCCCTTACTTGTGGCATTCTTTGTTTCATCATCATCATATGTGTATGCCGTGGTCTCTGATGGGCTATATAACTACTGCAAAACAACTAAACAGGCACAGATGTAGTCCTCATATCCACAAGATATTCCTTCTGTAACATGCCACTGAGTACACAGCAGGAGTGTAACTACGCAGACCCTGCAGCTGCAGGGGGGCCTGTAGTGTAGGGGCCCTGTAAGCAGGGCCGGATTTACATAGCGGGCACCCCTAGGCCCGCTGACGTTCCTAGTCCCAATCCCCTCCTTTTTATTATGCAAATTTTTGTCATTGGGACAGGAGCAATGTGGATTGGCACACTATTTTATCTCCTGTGCATCCCCAGTGTTTCTGAACCAATGTTGGTGTGGTTGGGCAGCATGCTGCTCCTAAAATCCTGCCGCCCTAGGCCTGGGCCTTGGTGGCCTTTCCACAAAATTTAAAGTTTCCCGTGTGGCAATCTCCATTGCTCCAGTCCCAATGATGAAAATTTGAAAGAATAAAAGGGAGGGGATGGGGCGACGGATGACAGTGGGCCTAGGGGCGCCCACTATGTAAATCTGGCCCTGTATCTTGGTATACTAGCACATCTTTGGATGTCTTGGGCGCCTAGGGTTGCCACCTTTGTCAGAGGCTAAACCAGAAAGAGGAGGTGGGGCAGATAGCATTGGGGGTGGGGCAGTAATGTTGGGGTGGGCATGATGACATCAGAGGAAGGCCCAATGATGTCAGTGGAGTTATGACGCCGGGGTAGTGTTAGTGAATCACTTAGATGCAAATGGTTCGATTTCTGTTCAGTTTTCTGAATGTTTTGGGATCCATTATAAAGAAATCAGTTATCAGGAAAGCTCTGAAATACAGAAATGCTAATTTAGATAAACAATTGCTTATTTTTGATTGATTGGACATTGGTCTTTTTTCAACCCAACTTAACTATATAACTATGATCTGCTTTTTTTTCTGTAATAAGAAATTAACTGTACTTGATAATAACTAAGCCATGTTAAGTTGAGTATCTTAGTATTTAAATGTTTTTATTTATTGGCCAGATTATTGTTCAGTTTCATAAAGCTGAAAACCGAACAGAAAGTTGAGATCTGAACAAGCCTTAGAAAAACCGAACTGTTCGGGTCAAAACAGAACCCTATGGGCACCGGGCCCCACAGAAAATTCATTTTAGGGCCCCACCGCCGGGCTACACTGCTGGTAAACTGTCAGACAAGCAGTATATGGAAATGGTTATCACTACTGAGAGGATTAACTTGGGACACAGTTCGGTTTTAATTATTATGACTATTATTATTACTTTATTTATAAATAGCTGTGTAATAAAAGTGCAGCAATAAGAGTTCCTAATGGTGGTAGAAGTGTTTTCGAACTACAGCATGATTATTACATTGTGGGGATCCAGCGTGAGTACATCATAGTAAATATATCCCTGTTATGATTTCCTTCATTTTGATTTTCAGAATTACATACAGGGCCCCCAGCACAGGGGGTTCGAGTTTACCGGGCCTGAAAGAGGGCCCGGCAGTGCTGAAATTTTAGAAAGGGCCGAAGCCCAAAGCCGTGCTGCCTCCTTCCGAAGTCCTGAATGCTAAAGTGCGAAAAGCTGAAGTCTCGAATTCACAGAAGTGCCGTAATGAAGCGGCGAAAAGACCTAAAGTCACTAGAGGGGGGGCGGGACGTGCAGCTGGGCCCCGCCCCCTCCATACGCCCGGAATCTGCCCAGAATCAGTGGCGCGCGAGCTGCCGGGGGGCCCTGAGGGGGTGCAAGCCCTGGCGCAATCGCACCCCCTGCTCCCCCGGTAGTTACGCCACTGAAAGGAGGTGAAGTTGAAGTCCTGAAGCCACTAGTTCAATTCCTCTGAACACCAATGTATGTTTTTTTATTTTTTTAATCCCCCTGGCCACCAATGTATTATTTGAATACTCTATAGGCCCCTGCCATCAATGTTTTTTTAAAAAAAAATATTCTTTGGGACCCAAAGTTTTTTCAACTTGTAAGGGGGGCCCTGGCACCAATGTGTTTTTTTTTTTTTACATATAGGGTAGGTAGAGAGAGGTTTTTTTAACTTTGATATAGACAGCGGTGATTCCGGTGAAGAAGCCGCCTGAGGCGGTTCCTCAAAATGCCGCCCCCCTTGCCAGCTTACCCATCTGCAGGGGAGGCAACTGCACTCTCCCGCACTAGTAAAGCCAAATTTCTAGTTTCAAAACCGGAAATCCGGCTCTTAAAAGTACAGGAGCTGATTTTTGCCGCCCCTGGAAATGTATCTGGCGCTGCCACCTGAGGCGAGCGCCTAGGGTTGCCACCTGGCCGGTAAAAACGATACTTGGTGCCAATATTATTAATAGGAAAAAGCTGCAAGAATGTAGGAAGACCGGTATTTTTTTCCAGAAAAGGTGGCAACCCTACGAGCGCATCAGGCAGCCTCATTGGCCGAGCGCCCCTGGATATAGAGTGGGCGGGATCTGTGGTGGGGCTTGGGGCGGGGCCACAAGGGGCCCCAAAAATGTTGTTGTACAGGCCTCATAATTTCTAATGGCGGCCCTGATTACATATGAATAACACATACATTTTATTCTGCAATCTTTTATACACCATAGGGAACAAACACGGCGCGCTTTTAACGCTTTCCATTGAAAACCTGCAGGGGGCACCGTACGGCATTCATTCTGGCCGAAAATAGAGGTTTTTCGTCATCAATGTGCACCGGAAGTTAGTCTGGGGGACGCGTCTTGTTTTAGCGACTTCAAGAAATGGCAGCTGTGGATATTCGAGGTATGGAATACATCTTAGCGATCGTGAGAGAAATGATATCTAATATCTTTGTTGTCAACGTGCACTTTATTGGGATACCGCTTGCTTTTTATTAGCTGTCTGTTAACATATCTGTCTCTCCTATATATGCAGATAACTTACTTGGCATCTCCTGGGTGGACAGCGCCTGGATCCCGATATTAAACAATGGTACAGTCCTGGACTATTTCTCCGAGAGAAGCAACCCCTTCTACGACCGAACCTGTAACAATGAGGTGGTTAAGATGCAACGGCTGACACTTGATCATCTGAAGTACGTGTAACTGGAACAATGGACTTGTATTATCATTTATAGAAAGGTTCTTGTTTTGCAGTATCCCTCGTGAAAACATACCTGGAAACCCAGTGCAAGATTGTTCACTTTTAAAGGGCTAGTTCACCTTTAAAGTGACTGCTCTTGCTGTAGACTGGTATTATGGGACAATTTGCAGTTGGTAATCATTTTTTTGCTTTGTTTGAACCTTTTTTTATTAGCAGCTCTCCTGTTTGGTTTTTAAAGGACAAGTAACACTAAAGAAATTTAAGTAAAAAATCCATTCCTCCCCCTTCCAATAATACTGCTATCCTGGAGAAAGTTAACTCTCTTTAATATTTAATACATAAATAGAGCAACAAAATCCAATTTCCGGTTTGTTTTAAAAAGGCAACGTGGAGACCTGCACTTACATACACACTCCAATGTCCTGCTAGCTGGCTTCTTTCTAAAACCTGAAGTTACTGATGTTGCTGCTGTTCAGCCGGTGACTTTTTATTAGCTTGTCTCATTCTCTATCAAGCTTGGTAGCTGCTCAAACCCCCCTCCTTCCCTCTCCTTTCCCAGCCACCTTGTTCTCCACAAAGACTCACACAGAGCAGAACGGGCTCTGCCACAGTACTACATATCACATAGTGACTCACTGACGGAAGTTACTGGGGCAGCTGCTGTTCAGCCTCTGCTCGGTGCACAGAATGGGGCCACAGAACAGTCTGTGGTGTGTGTGCAGAGAGGCTGAACAGCAGCTGACCCAGCAACTTCCGGCAGCAAGTCGATATGTGGTGCTGTGGCGGAGCCTGCTCTGTGTGAGTCCGTGTGGTGAACGAGGTGGCTGGGAAAGAAGTGGGAAGGGGGGAGTGAGCAGCTACCAAGCTTGACAGAGAAGGAGACAAGCTAATAAAAAGTCACCGGCTGAACAGCAGCATCACCAGTAACTTCCGGTTTTAGAAAGAAGGAGGTTAGCAGAACATTGGAGCGCGCACGTAAGTGCAGGTCGCCACATCGCCTTTTTACAACAAACCGGAAATTAGATTTTGTTGCTCTATTTATGTATTTAATATTAAAGAGAGTTAACTTTGTCCAGATTAACTGTATTATTGGAGGGCAAGGAATGGATTTTTTACTTACTTGCCCTTTAAGTAGCTATCTGGTTGCTAGTGTCTTACCAGGCAGTGGTTTTAAGTGAGAGACTGGAATATGAACAGGCGAGGGACTGAATAGGAAGAAAAGTAATAAAAAGTAGCAATAACAATACAACTAGCCTCATTCGTTTTCAACTCCTGAAGTCCGGGACCCCCATTTGAAAACCTGAAACAGGCAGAAGATGAAGGCAAATAGCTGAAAAAAAAATTATACGAAATATATAATGAAGCCCAATTGCAAAATTGCTAGGAATAGGACATTCTATAATATATTAAAAGTTGAACCACCGTTTAATAAGGAATATTTCTTTTCACTTGTTTACTCTACAGTAAACAAATATGAAGGTTATGTGAACGAAGAACAATACTTATTTCTGTGTTGTTTTTGTGTGTCTTCATCCACCCTCAGTGTCACCTAATCTACTTCTGTTGCTGCCCTTTAGGAACCAATAGCTTATAGTACATGCCTAAGAGGAAAGGCTACCACTGTGTGTTTTTTAAGGGCTGCATAGTGTTACTGTAGCATCCAAGTTTTTTTGAAAATGATTATTTTTTTTTCTTATTTGTGTTTATCAGTCAGATGGTTGGAATAGAATATATTTTGCTTCATGCCCAGGAACCTATATTATTCATCATTCGAAAACAGCAGAGGCAGTCACCTACACAGGGTAAGGAAAACCATATAATAAAGTAAATTAAAATCTATTCTAGTCTATTCTTCCCACTTTTGGCCAACTTGATAAAAACTGTAATTCATTTTTTTATTTCAAAATAAAATTTGTTTGTGATTCGGATGTCACCAACAACTCTGTCTCTTCTGTCTCAGTTTTCAATACCATTTTCTGTTTTAATATTTTTTTTTTTTTTGCAGTTATTCCACTGGCTGATTACTACATCATTGCTGGAGTGATCTATCAAGCACCAGACCTGGGATCTGTTATCAACTCCAGAGTAGTAAGACTGTTACTATGGCTAATTTATTTAAATAAAATATCCTTGTATTTTATATGTATTAAACTGTCTGCATACCTTCTTAAATTCGGTTGATTGAGCCTGTTAAAAAGAAATATATATGTTTTTCATTATTTGTTGAATTTAACAGGGCAAACAATTAAAAATGATTTCTTAGAACAATGGCAGACCAGAAGATTAGTCATCCGCAGTAAATATTCACTTCCGTTGGCGACTAATCTCTGCATGCAACAATATAATCACCGGTGGGAAAATATATGTGGCACCTTAAGGGACAACTTGGGATGACCTCAGAAAGATGAAGCACTGCATATGTCTTCCCTCAGGGGTTTTACATTATTGCATGTGGTAAGAATTTACAGGAGATTAGTCGGCCACGGTAGAGAAGATTTATTGAGGGCAACTAATCTCCTGGTCTGCCATTGCCCTTATGGCAACTTGTTCTTCAGATCAATTGTTGGATTAGTAAGAAGTTAATCAAATTACCATTACCTTGTCTAATTAGCTTTAGGGTCAGGGCACACGCTCAGATTCGGGGAGATTAGTCACCTGGCTACAAATCTCCTCTTCTTCAGAGCGACTAATCTCCCCGAACTGTCTCCCGCTGGCTACAATGTAAATTGCCGGCAGGATGGCACTCGGATCGCTTTGTTTTCCAAATTTTCCTTGTGAGGCAACTTCAGACAACTTCGGAAAACAAAGCAATTTACATTTTAGCTGGCGTGAGGCTGTTTTGGGGAGATTGGTTGCCCCGAAGAAGAGGAGATTTGTAGCTGGGCGACTTATCTCCCCGAATCCGAGCGTGTGCCCTGACCCTTAGATACAGGCTTCAGCTGGGGAAGGACCTGGATCTCTATTTAAACAAACTGATTACAGGGGATGAATTGGAAGGTAGTCAATTTAAAAACAAAACAATGAACTGTTTATGTTTTGTTTTGTTTGTGCAGTAGTCAAGTTGGGCTGTTGGTCTTGTCTATGGCTGCAGTTACTGCTTACATCCATAAATATCCTTTCACAGACTCTCACCAGCTCCCAGCCTATAATAAAACCAGCCAAGAATCATGCTGGTTTACAAGGTCATATATGCCCCTTTATTTTCTAATTTACATATTTAAATACTGCGCTGTCTTTATTCGAAGAGCTTGGTCGTTGCTTTATAGTCAGGAGATTTGATTAAACTGTGATCATATCACAGCAGTTGGTGATGACCTGTCATTTGTGCCTAAATGTTAAAGTGCAGGAACATATAAACCAAATGTTAGGCAACACAAATTATTATAATAGTTACCTGATATCCTGGTTCTGTACTCCTGTTAGCAGAAAACTGCACTAACCTGGGGTTCTTCGGTAGGAGCACCATTTTTAACTTTACTGCCCATATACACCCTGCCGAAAAGAAGGAAGAAGCAAAGAAGATGGCAACATGGTGCTTGCACAGAAGTACTGGCCCAGGGTATTAGGAAAGTGATTATAATCACTGAGGGTGCCTAACATGTGGCACTGCAGAAATTTTAACTTTCCTTCTCCTTTAAATTGAAATATCGTTGCACACTAAGTCGCATACTCTGTTACTTTGCTTGCATTTGCAAAGGAGGATTAAACATTTTAGCTGGAACATTAATTTTTGTGGCTACTAGACATGGCATTTTGCTAAAGTTTCTTAATGCCTTACATATGTTTAAATACAGCTTCTAGCATTTCTGTGGAGATGGGATAACTACTTACCAACTCTGTAACACACTCTGTGTTAATTGTTACTGACTTTATATAAGCTGGTAGGCTGCATTTAATATTAAGATGGCCCAGCTGTTAGTGTTTAATTCATTTTGTAATCAGTGCAGTAATATGAAAATATTTATTGTGTTAAATATTTTGTTTAATGGAAAATTATTTTTTTCTTTGTAGCTAAGTGCAGTGCATGGGATTCAGTCAGCATTTGATGAGGCCATGTCCTACTGCAGATATCACCCATCTAAAGGCTATTGGTGGCACTTTAAAGACCAGGAAGAAAGAGGTATAATGGGCAATGCATTCACACTAATTTGCCTGTTCAGCGCATCTGTCATTCTTTAACATCCATACAGTTGCTATTGTAACATGTAAGCACATGACTTTATTTTTCAGATCTTTCCAACAACTCCTAGTTCTTCAGGTGTTCATTGTTTCAACAATGTGTCCTATTCACATTCATGAAGAAAACAAAATTAAGCGTAAAATATCACTCAGTCGCCCAGTGGTGTTTGCAGGTGTTTGTTGTGCTTGCAGTGATCCCATTATTGGAGGTTATTTAGCATTCAAGTGTTTATTCCAGGGTCTTGTGCAAAATGCTATTTTCTATTGTTACAAGTGCATTTCCTCTTTTGTCTTGGGTTGCCAAGATTTCCCAGGACCTTTATACACTTTGAGGGACTATATTTTTGTACAATTATAAATATTTACAATAATTATGGTTCGGAATGATGCCATCATTTCACATAGTTACGGAAACCAAAATGATATTGTTTGAATTTAGTAGATGGGTCATCTCCATTTGATATGATGTACCAATAAAAAATGTATTATTGTTCTTTTTATCATTTTTTTGAATATACTATATACACCTGCTGATGACTTGTCTATTGTGGGATTGGTTTATATTATATTTGTAAGTGGTACATGACTGAGGCAAAGAATTGTTGTCATTTACTAAAACTTGCACTGGAGTTATAAATCAGACACAATAATATAGTGTTTCAGAAGCAGTACAACTACACAGGGTTTAGTGGCTGTGACATGAGTGTTGTCATTGGCACACAATGATTTATTATCAAATCAGAAGAAAACAAAACTGCAGCGCGAGAGGCACAGTCAAGTATATGGGTGGAAGATGAAGAATGCAGTTATGGTTTGATTTTTATGGGAGTTGTGGCAGTCAAGATATCGACTATAAACCTCTGTGCATGCCACCGTATTTCAGTGCAAATTGGCAGTACAGGATTATGGGAAACAATATCATGCATGAATGGTAGATGGAGTTTAATAACTGATGGGGTCGACGTGGTGAATACAAGATCTAAATTACATTGATTGGCAATACAAATCTTTTATATTTCTGTGTTGTTGGCCCTTTAAGCACATGTGCCATTTTTTTGTTCCAGACAAAACTAAGCCTAAACCAAAGAAAAAGGAGGAAGCCAGTTCACACTTCCAGAGACAGAGGGTAGATGCTTTGCTTATGGAGCTTAGGCAAAAGTTCCCTCCGAAATTTATTCAGGTATGTCTGGCTTGGAAAACACTGTTTATTAGTCAGGTTTATGTTTTACCACCAAAATGTCAAGCAGAATAGTGCTTTGTAATGCAGAGCTTCTTAGAAAAATTGTTATGGTGCATAAAACTTGCTGTCTTCTTTACGTTTCAGCAAAAGACTGGAGAAAAGCCTGTACCAGGTAAGCGAAAATCACCATATATTATCTTACTCACCCTATACTGTACACCCAACCAAGCTTGAGCATGACTTGCATCTCTGTCACCATGTAATACCGCTAGGGCTTCTGCTAGATTGCAGCCTTACACCTTTATTCAAGTTCCTTCCTGTTTGTTTTAGAAGTAGAAGAGGAAAGTAATTTCCTTGCTTTGCATAGAAAAGGGCAGCGTCATCTGATGTAACATCCGAATACTTTCCCTTTCTTGTAAAATTTCTCCCAACAGTTGGCAGAGCAGACCAGCAGATGTCACTGTTTGTTTTATTATATTTGTAGTTTAAAAACTGCTAATATCTTGAAAACTATTAATTGCAAAAGTGCTCAGAGGAGCACTCTGGACAATTTTATATGAATACATTTTGAGGGTTTATATTTCCTTTAATTTTCCCTATTCTGTGTGTCACGTCCCAGAAAAAAACAAAAACTTGGGTCATCATTAATGTTCTCACTTATTTATGTTCCATTTCACAACATACCAATACCTTTCTTTTCAACTGTTGCCAGATTTACAGAGTAAATCTTTATTTATTTATTTTATCTGTCAGGCAATAAATCCTGAATAGGCTGCAAAACCGTTTTTTTTAGTGTAAAAATAACCTATTTTGTCGCATGGACTTTCCCTTGGGCCTACATTGTGAATCTTCACGGTCTCAGCAAAAAGAGTGTTGACTCAGCAACAAGCATATATATATTTCAGGCATTGTCTGTCAAGGCCAGGAGTGATAAAGACTCTGTATAGGAAGGAAGCCGTTTATCTTAAAACACCATTCTAATTCCGGTCAGGCTATTAGAGTTACGAGGATGAAATAAAAGCTAGAGGACAAATCTAATGGTAAAGAAATAAAAAGAGCAGCTGTTTTATGAATAGAAATCACAAAACCCATATTTTAAAGAACTATAAAAGCCTATTTCACGTGGGGTGCCAGAATATATACACTAGAGCCCTCCTTAACCCCCTGAACTTCCAAACCCACAAAAACTCAATTATGATGTACGAGTTTTGGGATTTGGGATTTGTTCAGCAGTAGCACATATCAGACTGGAAATAGTTTCATTTGGGGATGCCTTAAGGGTTGTAAAATATTACATGTAGATGCAGAGCCTGTATGCTTCTAATATTGCCTTTTTGGCATAATGGAATGTACAATGCAGCTGAGGTGTACATTTCTCTGTGTGTGGGAGTAAAACTCTGAATCTGGCCTGTAGGAAATCTACAAGAAAGATGCAGAGTACAATGCATTCTCTTGAAAAAGATATAGTGCACAGAGCTCCATGTGTCCAGGCTACACAGCATTCTCATAGAGGGGCGCAGAAAGGCTTAAGGTGCCCATACACTGAGAGATCCGCTCGTTTGGCAAAGTCGCCAAATGAGCGGATCTCCCTCCGATATGCCCACCTTGAGGTGGGCAATATCGGGCTGATCCGATCGTGGGCCCTAGGGCCCAACGATCGGATCCTAACAATGCCTCGCGGGACCGCATCAACGAATAGATGCGGCCGCGATCCGACGGGATTTTCTGTCCCACCCGATCGAGATCTGGCCGACTTTCGGCCAGATCTCGATCGGTGAAGCCCGTCGGGGGGGCCCCATACACGGGCCAATAAGCTGCCGACACTGTCTGTCGGCAGCTTTTATCGGCCCATGTATGGCCACCTTTACTTTTAACCTATACGGAATGTTCCCCACTTAATGTATAGAATGCTTCCTTGAGATTTATGCTTGATTTGTATGCAGTCTTATAATCTTCTTTCGCTTAAGATGGAGTTTAATGAATGCTAAGAAGAAAGGATTGTGGTCATTTTTCCCAGAAATTCCAGGAGCCCAAACCACAGATCCCTTCCAATATCCAGTTTTTGACTTTTCATTTGCTGCCAGAAATGTGTTTTTGATGTAGGCAGTGTGGAAATATAAGGCACACCCAAAGGGGAAAATAAACACTATATAAGAACCCAGAACTTAGTGTTAATACAGTTCAAATTACATAACCACAATAAATAAATACATACCCAGACCAGTTAGAAAATGGTAGTTCGTTCTACATAAAACTGTTTTATATGTATACATCATAATATTGTACCATTATATGGGGTATAATACTTTCCTGAGCTGCACTTTTCTTTACAGTCTCTCCATTTTTGGTTCTGTAACCCTTTGGGGTTCTTGAATAGGGAGGTTTGCATTTTTGCTATGTAAGTTTGATTTGCGTATATACTGTAGATAATACAATGTAGATGGAGCTGTGCAAGTAAGTAATATGCTGTGATTTTAGCAGGGGCATTGCACCTTGCAAGCAAGTACTTAAACAAAGTGCAGACTGAAATGCTGACGTCCTGAGAGTGAGTCCTCTCTGATTCCGGTACCCATTTTTTCCTACGATGCTTCATTTTAATATTTTGATTAAAATTTTAATACAGCACATTCTAATGTTGGATAACCGTAGTATAAATCTGCACAAGTGATACACTTCCGACATATTCTGTTGTGGATGAGGATAGATTATAACCTGTATTCTGCTTTCTAATGTGGTAGGACAGTAATGTAAGCAGCTGCAATTACAGAAGTAATAATAATGCTACTGTAGGTGCATTGGGGTTTCCTCTAACACTTGGAGATCTTTGGATGTCAGAACGATGACAGCATTTATTGCTTGCCCCTTTTAACTGATGTACTATTTTTGCAAGAACTGGATGAGATGACAAAAAAATCCCTTGTTTCGTTTATTGCAGGGGGTAAGTTCAGTTACTCGTGATTTAAGCCAAACTGAAGCAGAATATGCTTTTTGGGTCAGAGTCTGCAATGTGACGGCAGGGAAGAATTGCCATTGATTTTATTAAGAAATATATGTTGATGTATGTGTGATAATGGGATATTAACATAATGTACTTTTTTCCAGTGGAACAAATAAAGAAGGAAGCAGAACCACCCGCTGAATCTATAAAACAAGAAGAAAAAGAGCCAGTGAAAGTAGCCCAGCAAGGAGCAACTCCTAAGGGGCCCCCAGAAAAAAGAATGAGGCTGCAGTAGGAGGCTAAGCATCTGTCAGGAAACCTCAGGAATCCCTATTGGTTGCAGATAAACATGGATACCCATTGCAGTCCATACATTGCTAATATGGACTTTGTGGTCTCAGAGGCGGTTGCAGTGTATGGAGAGGTTACAGACTTAAAAAATTACAATTTGGATGTATAGAATGTCAGTTTTTTTTGTATTGTTATAAAACCACAATTTTTTCTAAATATATACGACTTAAATACAAATGAGTCTGTTTAAAAAATAAAAAAACATTTTTTTTCCATTCTGGCATACTGCACTGTAAAAGAGGGTCTCCCTGGGGGTCCTAGCCCTTATGGACTCCACACAAGGGGGTTTTTATTTTCAGAATATCTCTATTTAGATTTCCCTGTCAAGGTGGACCCTTAGAGGCCCATTTATCAAAGGTCGAATTTCGAATTCATGTGATTTTTTTTTAACTGTAATAAAATTCGAATATACTCAATTCCATTGGGAGGTTGTTTAATAAAAAAAAACTAATATCTAAAACTTGAACTAAATATTACTGACCAGAAAACTCAGATCGAATTCGACTAAACTCAAATTAAGTTGTTTTTCTCCCGAAAAAAAAAAAACCGCGAATGTCAGGAAGGCTATTAACATCTTCAAATGGGTCACTGAACCTCTCCCATTGACTTATACATGAACTCGGCAGGTTTTAGGTGGCGAATAGTCAAATTTCTAATTGTTTCAATGATCAAGGTTTGATAAATCTTGATTTTCTAATTCAAATTAAAATTCGAATTGAGCTTGGATTATTCATAATTCGCATTTGAGAGTTTTGACCACAAAAAAATGTGAACATTTTAATTTACAATTCGACCCTTAATAAATCTGCCCAATAAAGTCAGGTTTTCTGTTGTATTAGGCCCCATGAGACATGTTAATTACACTCAGACTTCAATGCGTTTTGCCACCGAATTTGCCAGATTATCAGGTTGACTGAATGTGCTGCTTATGTATTCTAACCCTGTGCCAGACTACAGCTCAAGGAACAAGGCTTATGCTTTCCATTTTATGCCCCGAATATCCGACCACATTTCATGGCCGCTTGCACTGAATATGCATTGTATTTGTATGCTGTTTAGATAATTGATTTTCTGTGTTATTTGCAGTCAGATGTTCTAGCTATTTGTAAAGTAACAGGCAATGTATTCTCACTTACACGTAGGGGCCCATTTACTTAGCTCGAGTGAAGGAATAGAATAAAAAAATCTTCGAATTTCGAATGTTTTTTTTGGCTACTTTGACTACTTTGGCTAATTTAATTGGCTATCTCGACCTTCGACTTCGAACCGAACGATTCAAACTAAAAATCGTTCGACCATTCGATAATCGAAGTACTGTCTCTTTAAAAAAAACCACAACCATACTTCTCCACCTAAAACCTATTCAAACTAATTTGCGGGACCATTCGATAATCGAAGTACTGTCTCTTTAAAAAAAACTTCGACCCCCTACTTCGCCACCTAAAACCTATTCAAACTATTTGCGGTAAATCCTTTACATTTGGCTGTCGATTATCGAGGGTTAATTAACCATCGATATTCGACCATATGTAAATCTGCCCCTTAATATTTTAGTCCAGAATTCTAGCTATACATTAAAGGGCCACATTAGTGCAATGGTGATTCATCTAAATTTCTATGCCACTGAAAGGAGAATCTACTTCAGAAGAGGATGAGTAATTGATACAAGTATACTGCTACCTTACTCTTTGAGCTAGTTTTTTTTTTTTTTTTTTACCACACAGCCATTTATATAACTCCTCAGTATCACACAACGGAATCTGATGTAGCAGAAGGAAGTCCAGTGTATTATAAGAAATATGAGAAATCATTTCTTGAAAGCCAGATTGCACTGATAGTGTTAGGGATCACATGCCCCGGTTAATGATGACCATCTGGTCTGGCAGCCAATCCTAGTCCACAGAAGTTTATTTAGGGTCTGTGATCACCCGACACTGTAGCCTGAGCAATAAGTTTTCAGTGGAGTCAGAGCTCTGTGAGACAAGAAACTAATTTTAATTGCTAAGCCAAGCAGCTAAAACTTAAGTTTCCTTATTTCAGCGAGTTGCTGTCTTTAAGTTGTCTGAAAGAGACTTGTTGGGGAAACCTTGTTGCGAGAACAAGGTCCGACTGGATACTTGTGGGGTTGATTACTTATTACTTGCCGGCATAGATTAAGTGTGGCCATTTCCCTCCACTCTGAGCAGCAGCTGTTAGAGGGGAAGCCGAGAATCCTATCGGGCCAGTACAATGCTGATTCAGGTTCAGCCGCCACTAGACTTTTTCCCCCCCTGCAGCGCTTCCTGCCATCGGGTCCTTAAAGTGATACTGACACTAAAAAATGAATTTTAGCATATGAATGTACATTAAATGTTACCTATAGGTCGTGTTGATCATTTTTTGCTGAGAGGTTAGTTTTTGTATATAATTGTTAGTTGAAGTTCCTAACCCTGACTCTCTGACACTCTGACTTTGCCAACTAACGGAAAAAATTGTTGATAGAAAAGATAAAAACTATATAAAATCAAAGGTTGGTACATGTAACTGCTGTACGTTTCCCCATCAGTCCTACAATATGGCTCATAATGCAGGTGGATTACAGGAAAAGAAACTGTGATAAGTATACATTTAATTTCTCTAACCATGTAAAATGCTAGAATGTGGACTCCTTTTAAGGGGGCTATGTTTTTATTTATTGTCTTCCTGTCCAGGCCTTTTCATATTCCTCTTCTAGATTCCTTTAAGCCACTGTTTATTGCTGGGAGAATGAAGATTTCAATTTCAAAGTAGAGAGGTGCAGAAAAAATAGCTGATACCATGCTATATTAGAATGCCATTGATTCAACATCATGCTACATTTACTAAAATGTAATTTTAATGGGGGTATTTGTAATCTGATCTTCCAGTATCTTTCTCTACATAGGCATGTTTCTGCCTATATGCCTTCACTCCCACGTGAGAAAGCGCATTTGAAAGTCAAGTTTAATTGGAATTATTTGCCCTTTCAATCATATCACTATATCAGCCATCCAAACGGAGGGTTGATATCAAGATCCAACAAACAGAACTGTGTGGAAACTGCTTAAAAACCACCAATATCTTGTAAACTAGAAAACTAAACTGCTCAATATTACATAACTTTATTTGATGGCTTTATATTGCCTTTAATATGTTATTTGTAGTAATCTTTCAAAATAACAGTGATATTTTTTAGATTATCTCAGAAAATGTACAGCAAAAAGAGAAAATGTTCCTTCATGTATGGTGCGAAGTTTACTATTTATTGCTAAACAGTCAGTCGATTGGCTACAGTGCAGTCGATATTTTGTGTTCTAGGAGAGAGTTTAAAGGGGCTTTAGTTTAGTATGATGTAGAGAGGGATATTCTGAGACAATTTGCAGTTGGTTTTCATTTTTTTGTTGTTGTGGTTTTTGAGTTATTTAGCTTTTTATTCAGCAGCTCTGCAGTTTGCAATCTCAGCAATCTGTTTGTTACAGTGGCGGAACTACCGGGGTAGCAGGGGGTGCGAGCGGGCCAGGGCCCGCACCCCCTCAGGGCCCCCCCGGGCAGCCCGTGCGCCACTGAAAATGCACCCATACGGAGGGGGACGGGGCCCGGCTGTGCGTCACGCACCAGGGCCCGCCCCTCTCTAGTGACGCTACTGGGTTGTTAGGGTCCAAATAACCCTAGACGCCATGCACTGATTTGAATAAGAGACTGGAATATGAATAGAAGAGGGTCTGAATAGAAAGATAAGTAATAAAAAGTAACAATAAATGTGTAGCTTACAGAACATCTGTTTTTTAGATGGGGTCAGTGACCCCCATTTGAAAGTTGGAAAGTGTCCGAAGAAGAAGGCAAATAATTCTAAAACTATGAACAAATAAATAATGAAGACCAAATGGAAAGTTGCTCAAAACTGGCAATTCTATAACATACTAAAAGTTAACTTAAAGGTGAACGACCCCTTCAATAAGCCTTACCTGCCAGTTGTGTTTGGATCTTATGTAAGGTGCTCCTTGAACAAAAGGGAATTTCAGAGGGGTTTTCAACCTAAATACAAAAATAAGGGATCTTATTAGTTTGCTAATAATTTATGAACCATCCATTTGTCAGAGGATCCCAAAGATCAGCACTTAGTTGGCTGTGCTTCTCCACCTCTAACCTGTGTGTTTCTGCTGTCTCTTTCTAAAAGGACTCATTATAGGAAACAAAACTTAACCTACCTAAAACATAATTCCTTGTTATTATTTCCCAAGAAACCAGAAAATCCCCGAAGTGGTGGCTTTAGCTATATAGATTTGCAAAAGGAAATTCTATCCTGGAGCCACGCGGATTCTTGAGCACGTCTTGGAATAGACCTTATAAACCTTAAACCCATGTATAAAGTGCTCAACTTTGTAGGAGCATTACCTTGTGCAAAGCTTTATAAAAGCTGCCCAGAAGATAAAACCTTCTGTCTTCAGTCATTTGCCTCAATGATACAGTGTTTGAAGCCTTATGTGATCCAACTTTTGAAACCATCGGAAGCACTGGACTTAAAACATTTATCTTTCAAGACAGTTTTCTTAACCGCAATAACACTGGCAAAGAGTATTACTGAAATCCAATATTGTTTTTTCCATATTAGGTTGTTCTGAGAACACTTCCAGGGTTCAAACCTTAAGCAAATTCAGAAGCCAATATTAATCAAGAAGTAAGACTGCCTACATTGTATCCCTATGCCTCTTCTGTAGAAGAGAAGAGATACCATTCTCTTGGTATTTGGTATACTTTGTCAGAATTGGTTGCAAGGAGTGATATGCTGTGTAACTACAAAACATTCTGGGGCTTTACACAATCCGCTAAAGCAAAAGGTTTAAAGGGGAACTCCACAAAAACATAACGTTTTAAAAAGTAAACACAATATCAAGTAACTTTGCAATGTACATCAATTAAAAAAATGTGCAGACTTTTCATGATTTGTAATGGTTTGAACCCGTTCCCTAAGCCTAGCCCCCTGCTCTCCTGCTGATCTGTCTGACTACTGTGTTGAGCTGACTGACTACTGTTACTTTGTATCAACAGCCAGCTGTCCTCAGCCTGCATCCTCCAAACCCCACAATTCCCTGCACATGTGATTTCAATAAGGAAAGGAACATCACAGTGCAATGCATTGTGGGTTATGTAGTTCCTGCATGATGTCTGTAAGCTGTGGAGAAGTTGTTACAATTTGTAACATCAGTGTTTAGTCCCTCATTCCCTGCCAGCATTTCAAATGATGCACAATGGCATTTATTCATACTTTTTGAAGAAACCGATAATGGTGATGGGTATATTAGGGGTTTCTTTGTTATGTGGGCCTCTTTATCAAATTTTGGTTTGGAAGCCGGAGTTCCCCTTTAATAGTAAAAAAAACCCCAGAACCACGGGAAGCTTATCAGGAAATACGCCATGCTTTGCGTGGCAGAACTTTTTTGTCCCTCTTTACGATTTTTGAATGTTGGGAGGTATAATATTATTAGCTCAAAGTCTTTACCACCTTTAAAACTTGTTTAAACAGGCAGACTTCCCACACTGCCAAGTCTTGTGACACTTTTTAAGCTGAAATGAGGATTTTATTATGTGGGGCTATGGTTGCCACCTGGCCAGGATTTTACCGGCCTGACCGGTAAAAATTATGGTTGATCTCAATGTAATTAATAAGGAAAAATTATAAATATATAGGAAGGCTGTTATTTTTTTCCGGAAAAGGTGGCAACCTTATGTGGGGCTGAATAAGAAACCAACTTCAAAGCTGTCCAATAAGAGACCTATCTAGGTCAGATTGGTTCCAAAAACCTTAAAAATCCAGTCAAACAGAGATTATTTTATAATGCTTTATATTAGAATATTCTGCTGAGTTTAACAGAGATGATACATCAATGCCTGCATCAATGGAGCTTTTTATCTAACTCCTTATTCCTTTCAAACACACACTCTATGGTCGATTCCACCAAAATGTCTGGAGGTTGAACGATTTTACCAATATTTATTGAAATTGTATATGAATTAGGGCCTTATGTGGTCCTAGGGTTGCCATGTTTTCTGGAAAAAAATACCGAACTTCCTATATATTTATCTTTACCAGCCAGGCCGGTAAAATACCGCCAGATGGAAACCCTATGTGGTCTCTATACCTCCTGGGCCCCCCTCTGTAGTTACGCCCCTAGTGATGGGCGAATCTGTCCTATTTTACTTCATGGGAAAATATGCAAATCAGTGAAAATTTGAAAAAGGTTTATTTTAACATATATTTCATACCCCAACTGTCCCTTTTTCGCAGGGACAGTCCCTCTTTTGACAGCTCAACCCGCAATCCCTCATTTGTACTGGAAAGTCCCTATTTTCTCTGCACTGAACAGCCAGAAAAAGAAACAAAGTTTCTCACTTAATTGGCTTTCAGCAGAGAGCACAGAAAAACTAACAAAAAAAAACCCAGTTTAGACAAGGAGAATTATTTTCAAACTTTCATAACCTGCCCAATTTTGTAAAATGAACATGGTAATTAGGGGGTGTGGCCACATAAAGGGGCGTGGTCAAAACATTTCACTGTTCTACTTCCAAAATGTTGGGGGAGGTATGTGATTTTTTTAGATTTTTCCACTGCACATATTGTGCTATTTTTGGGCTACTTTTGAACTGACTATTGGCTAGTTTTGTAGCTGGTTTTGGAAATTAGACCTAGGAACCCTGACCCACACAAACATTGGCAGAACATAAACTCCCGGCATAATTTAGTGCAGGCAGCAGGGGCGTGACTAAAGGGGAAGCATATCCTGCAACTGCTTGAGGTGATTCTAATACATAGCGGGATCGCGTGGAACTACAATTCCCAGGATGCAGCGGGAGTGCGCTGTCCCACGTGGGTCTGGCTGAGCGCAGAAACTGAAAGTTCCCCGGCTGCGTCTCACCTTCAGCCCTTGGCTTGATCCTGCAGCAGGGGGGACAGGTCTAAGATGAGTGCGGGAGCGCGGGCGGCCGTGGAGGAGATCGCTCTTACTCGAGGGCCCTCAGGTACAGAGGGGAGGTTATTACTGGGGGGCGGAGGGAAGTTCCCCCTCGCTTGAGTCACTTGTTCGGAATGGGAAGCAGTTTCACTGGACAGATGTGTCATGGGAGCCTCGGGCCTCTGCTTCCCAATAGCTTCCTGCACTGATTTGTGTGTGTGTGTATTGGCAGCGCTTTACGGCACGTGGCACTGCTGTGTATAGGGAACTATATACTGTATTTACACTCTCAATTCAATACATTCTTCTCTCTATTGGCCTGTTAACTGCCATTTCATTACAGATGTCATTGGTGTAACAAGTCTCACTGAAACTGGTCAAAAATCTCCTTGGTGACTTCTAATAGGCTTAAAATTGACACTCGTGGCTACATCATTCTCTATTTATATTTTGGAGGGGGTGGAAATGATTTGTGGTTACTTTGGCTCCACAATCCCAGGGAGCAATTGCATTCCAGATCCTTTCATCCCACTTGTGTTCTGTAATTCTCATCAATTATTGTTTGTTACAAATTAATGTAAAAGCTTTGAGTAAATGTTTGACAGTATTACAAATGATGATGTAGAATTATAAGATTGGAAGATGAAAGGTCATTTTCTGCTAGTACAGCTAAGGGACCTATTATCCAGAATGCTCGGGATCTGGGTCTTTCTGTAATTTGGTTCTTCAAACCTTAAAGGGGTTGTCCGCCTTCCAAGCACTTTTTCCAGTTCAGTTGTTTTCTGATTGTTCCCCAGAAATAAAGACTGTTTTTCAAATACTTTCCATTATATATATATATGTATATATTTTTTTTTTTTTACTTTTTACTAAGTTTAAAGTTGAATGTTTGAGTCTGGCAGCTCAGTAATTCAGGCGCAGACTCTAAACTGTTACAATTTTGCAATATTGAGTAGATACATTTCTCAGCAGCATCTCTGGAGTTTTAGGGTAAGGTCACACTGAGCGTTTAGGTGAGATTTAGTCGCTTGGCGACTAATCGCCTCGTCTTTGCGGCGACCAATCTCCCCGAACGCCTTCCCTCACTCTGTGCTGGCTAAATCGCATGCGGCGATTCGTTTTCCGAAGTCACACGAAGTTTCCTTGTGAGGCGACTTCGGAAATCATAGCGCTGCAAGTGCCATTGCACTGGCGTTTTCTCGTTATGTCAGGGGGAACGCAGTTCAGGGAGATTGTCACCCCGCAGAAGAGCCGATTAGTCGCCAGGCAACTAAATCTCCCCAAATCTGCCCGTGTGCCCCTGCCCTAAAGCAACTGGGAGGTAAAAAAAAGACACTTTTATTAGAAAAACAGTGACACATAGAAAATAGAAAGTAATTTGAAAAAGTCGTTATTTCTGGTGATCTATCTGAAAACAACTAGTTGTTTGAAGGGAGATCCTGGCCCCTCCACCACCTGAGGCAGCTTGCTGCTTGCCTCCCCCTTTTTTGTGCCTGAGGGGGTTCTTTCACACAATTGCGCTCTCCGTGATAGAAGAGCCGAATTTCCAGTTTGAAAACTGGAAATTCGGCTCTTAAAGTTACAGGAGCTGCATTTCTGCTGCCCCTGCTAACTAGTGGGGCGCAGTGCCTGAGGCGAGTTTGTCAACTTGCCTCATTGAAGCAGTGCCCCTGTATAGTATCTGTTATCCAGAATGCTTGGTACCTGGGGATTTCTGGATAAGGGATCTTTCTGTAGCTTGGATCACTATACCATAGGTTGCTAAAAATAATTAAACATGAAATAAACCCAATAGGATTGTTTTACCACCAAATATGTGTGTGTAATATATAAAAGAAAGATCCAGGAATAGTGGAAACTGAAGTGCACTTTTGGTTTACACTGAATCCTAACACCTAGTTTCTTCGGTGCGATTGAGGGCGAAGGAGAAGATGTTTAATCACGTATGATCTCCTCCTTTTCTGTAAGCCAAAGACAGTGCAGCAGTTAGGAAAAGGAAGCGGCTAATTATAGAGCCTTCTATCTCTCTAGTCTAACCCTGCTCATTCCAAGGGGAAGTAGGGGAATTTAAGAAGGGTAACTGCAATCAATAGCACTTGATAACCTAAACCGTTTTCATATAAGAAAAGACAGACAGCATTTTCAATACAAACCCTATTTATTTGACATGTTCTAACAGCATTGAGGTATATATAGCGCCTTTGAATAGCTGCCAAGTAGGGTAACAGGAATCTAGCCTGCCCTTTAGATAATTGTTTAATTGGTAGTATTGCCACATAGAGTGCTATAAAAGAAACCTGAACTCTTATTTGTTACTCACATGGTTTGATACAGATACTGTTCTGCTGACTTGGTATTTAATGGGGTCTGCAAGACTCTGGGACCCGACTGTTGCCTTTGTACAAAGGAAAGCTTTTACTGTAAATGGCCCAACCTTAATCAGTATGTGTGCTTCTCAGCTGGTTTACAGCAGAATTAGGATTTTGTAGGACTTTCTTTGTGCCTTATTAGTGAAAGCTATAATGCTCACTAATGGCCTCCTGTTTCCCATGAGACATACAAGAATGTTAACTTCCTGTCCTTCCAATAAGCCCCTGCAAGGAATATATTAAAGCTATTTGTAACATGTAGCTTACTACAGAGTGTAAAAACTATGACCCCTGTAGCCAGAGACTTGATTACCAGGTTGCCCAGATTTTGCTTTTGTGGGGCTTTCTCTATGCGTAGTTCAGACCCTGAGAGTCAACTGATAATAACTGATGTGTGACAGAGAATATACATCAAGTTACAAGTGTCTCCCACTTACTCACTACATAAGTGTAAAGAGCTCAGTGAGTTACTGGATTTGCACAGCCCACCCAGATAATCCCACAATGTGATTTACAACAGAGCTGCATGATTATAAATGCCATTAAACACACACACACACACACACACACAAGGATGTGTTGGCTGCTGCTGTTTTAACCTCAGTATAAAAATTGATGCAATGCCCCTTGTGCCTTTAGCCATTGGTGGGATTCCACAAAAGTGATGGCAAACTTATTCTCCTCTTTAATCAGCACTTACACAGCATGCCTGCTCCCCTGTCCCGTCATGAATGAAAAACATATAGCTTTGGTAGGCTCTATTAAATGGAATGAATGAACTTTTTCTACTCAGATCAGTGCAATGGCAAGTAAATATTACAATGAATGGACAGATCATGGTATAGTGCTTGTCATTTAGGTATTCCGAGTACAATGCTATGCTTCTGTAGTTATTGTGCCACGGCTTTATAAATATCCATCTGAGTGCTGTATACACAATAATAAAGCAGAATGGCAAGCCTCAGTGCTACACCTCATAAAGCAAACACAATGAAATCACTCCTGCCTGGGAAAGTCCTTACTGTACTTGTGCCTGCCGGCTGCTCTCACACAAGGAAAGAGGCATGCAATATTTAGCTTAATTGGGGTACTCACTGGGGGGAATACCTTCATAATAAGCCCTTTGGCAAATATCCTCTGTTGTTTCTTGTGCTTTATCATTCTGAGCTTGTAATGCTTTCTTAGAAAAAGAGATTCAAAGAGGACCAATATGAAAGAGGATAGAGATATGGAAAAGGAAGTGGAGTAAGACTGCCCAGCAGGTCCGGACTGAGAATTAAAATAGGCCCTGACATTTCAGGTACACAGAGGTCCAATCAGCCCACACAGATGCCCAAACAGCCCACTAAATACTGACTTTCTATGGCACCTTACAGCAGCAGCCTCTGGCATTTGGCAGAACCCACAGATTGCCAGTCCGGGCCTGCTGCCCAGGGTAAAGAAATGGAGAGGGAAGGACAGCAGGCCTACCCAGAGGAAAAGGGATGGAAGGGGGAGGAGAGAGGCTGCCCAGGGTAAAGAAATTGAAGGGAAAGGAGAGAAAGACTGCCCAGGGTAAAGAAATGGAGAGGGAAGATGAGCAGCCCTGCCTAGGGTAAAGGGATGGCAGAGAGAAAGACTGCCCAGGGTAAAGAGTTGGAGAGGGAAGGAGAGCAAGATTATCCTGGGTAAAGAAATCGAAGGGGAAGGAATGCAAGCCTGCCCAGGGTATAGAGAGGGAGAGGGAAGAAGAGCAAGCCTGGCCAGAGTAAAGTGATGGAAAGGAGAACAAGCCTTCTCAGGGTAAAGAGATGGAACGGGGAGGAGAGAAATATTTTTCAGGGTAAAGAGATGGTGCGAGATAAAATTTGCTCAGAGTAAAGAGATGGAAGAGGAAGGTGAGAAAGCCTTCCCAGGGTAAAGAGGTGGAGAGGTAGTGAGAGCAAGCCTGCCCAGGGTAAAGAGGTGGAGAGGGAAGGAGAGCAAGCCTGTCCAGGGTAAAGAGACGGAAAGGGAAGGGAAGCCGTCCTGCCTAGGGTAAGTTGATCTTTGTCTGACGGGCATCTAAATTGTGCATTATTGTGTTTATACTTAGAATGCCCTCAGCATTGTACACAGCATGACTTTAAAGTACAAGAAATCTAAATTTGTGCAGCAACAGAAATGAAAGTCTTATGCTGAAATCTGTGAGATAGGAAAACCCCTGATGGATCTGTTACATTACCCATCCAAAAGGTACCTGTGCCTTCTATATGCCAAACTAAATGTGATGGCAGAATGGAATAGATAACTGAGCTTGTTGTTACAAAATACATTGCTTGTATTTAATTGTATAATAGTAGTCACTTGTGACTTTACAGATAGCAACATCAGAGCAGTGCCAATCCATTAATGAAACAATCCGCTTTTGTTATCTCGGCTCCTGTTTTATCTCTGCGGCGTTTTGTTTCCTGTTTAATATCCACCATTTTCAGAACTTGGACAAGAGCATGTCTGCCATACTTTACATATTGGGACAGAATAAATGGGATTGAAGGAAGAGTCTGTAAATCCCATCCTATTCCCAGTTACCTCCTGGTTGATGCCAAAAAAATAGAGGCCCCCTCTGTGTAACGTTACTATCATGCACCCGCATATCTGTTATAATTGCACTGGTTAAGCCAAGGTACATCTGTTTTGACATCATAGTTTCTCATGGAGCTTCATTTCTTTTAAGTCTACTCCCTGAGCCTATATACTGATAATGGAAATCATGGCATTTAATTCACTTATCTAAAGGAGAATTATATCTAAAAATATATTATAACCAGAATTGCTGTTTTAGAAAGCACCTTTTGCAGAGAGTCTAATCATTATGCCATTCCAGTGTGATATGTCAGTAACCTGGAAGCAGTGCTGCACGGATGGCTGGGAGAAGCTGGAAGCTCTCGGGAACCTTGGGCTTTATTCCATGGAAAGCTAAAGTCAGTAGGAAAATTCCTGTAGTAGTTATTGCTGCTTGGGTAGTTTCCTATGAGGTCACAAGCCAGAAGTTACAGTTAACTTTTTCAATGAACATTTTTTTCCTTTTTCCATTAGGTCTTGGCTTCAACATAATTGGCGGCACAGACCAGCAATATATAGCTCACGACAGTGGTATATATGTCAGCAGCATAAAAGAAAAGGGTGCTGCGGCAGCGGATGGACGGTTGCAAGAAGGAGATCAGATATTGGAGGTGAGAGCAATCTTCAAAGCCTATAATAAAACACAGTTGAATGTTTGTTGGTTTTTTTTGGGCCACCCACTCTAATTTTTAACTTGAGATGTCCAAAAGCTGTAAATGGTAGGAAAACCCAAAAAATACAATTTTGCCCAATGAAAGAAAATGTAAAATTAAATATATTTCGGTGGTTTTAAAGGTGTTTGTAAATGTAATTCAGTTTTAAAGTGGAATAACATTCAGTTACAGTGGAGCAGAAGTCAGCTGATAAGCAGAGCTGCCTTGGCTGGAGGTGAGTTGACATCTGCTACATTGTTTAAGGGTCGGGACACAGATTCGGGGAGATTAGTCGCCAGGTGACAAATCTCCTCCTCTTCGTCGTGGTGGCTAATCTCCCCGATCTGCCTTCCGCCGGCTAAAATGAAAATCGACTGGGGGCAGGCACTCGGAGCGCTCCGTTTTCCCGAATTCGCCCGTAATTGCCTCACGAGGAAACTTCGGGCGACTTCGGAAAACGAATCTCCCCGAGTGCCTGCCCCCAAATGATTTTCATTTTAGCCAGGGGAAGGCAGATCGGGTAGATTAGTCGCCGCGAAGAAGAGGAGATTTGTCGTCTGGCGACTAATCTCTCCAAATCTGCCCGTTTGCCCAGATCCTAAGGAGTCAGAACTAGATAAAAGAGAGAGATAAACGATACTGCTTTCAGTTGCACATATAGTTACAAATCACTTCAAAACCACTGGACATTGTAATGAATGCATATTGGAAGGTGGCTTACAATTGCATTTTGCTTTCATTAATATGTTATTTATATATGGGGGTTTATATCCCATTTAAGCTATAGCTCCTAATTAACCTGGTACTTCAAGAGCAACTGGAACTGGCTGGTCTTGATCTCACCAATGACTGGTGTGGCACTTGACTTGTCTATACACCATAGTGACTGTGTAGCTGGAGGTATTTGATAGCTGCTTGCCAAGGTTACAAAGCAATTGACTTTGACTTTACCAGGGCTCGTCAAAAGATAATTAACCCTTTAAAGTGAGTTTATGTCAAATTGATCTGAGTGTGTTTTTAAGCGTTTTTGCAATTTACATTTTGTTTTTAAAGATATTGAGAAAAATGTCCTGTTAATATGCCTTTTTTCAATAGCGCCATCTGCTGATCAGTTTCCAAACATAATCCAATCAAGTAACTTGCCAGAAGAAAGAAAGAGGACTGTTCTGATGTTGCTCTGTCTTAAAAAGACATCAGAAACCTCAGATAACTTTTCCACATCTTCCCTAAACAGAGAAACATCAAAACAGTTCTCTATCTTCTGCGAAGACCTTCTCTTTTAAACATTTAGAGATAAGTGTTGCAGTGTAGGTCATTTTTCCAGTAAAACCCATTCCCCCACTTTCATTTTAAACACACTGAGCCAATGAAGATCATTTAAGCATATGTATTTATTTTGTACTGTGTGCAGGTCAATGGTTTTAAGATGGAGGACCTGCTGCACAATGCTGCTGTGGATCTCTTCAGGAATGCTGGTGAAAATGTCTTATTGAAGGTTCGACACAAGGTTGGTAATGCCCCCTGCTGCATTTGCTCACACTCTTGTTTTTGTGCTACCATAATCCTTTGTAAATATAGCAGCCCTGCTGTTAGGGGAGTAACAAATTGGCTGTTCATGCCCATTATCAACATATCCCATCTTTTGTCTTTGTACATCTTTTGGATTCATGTTGATGAAGCATTCACTCAATCAACTCCTGTTTCTCTGAACTCTCAAGAGTTGCTTTCTAAAAACAGGGTCCCAGTCCAAAAAGGGTTAATGAACTCCTTCCCTTCCTGTGCTCTGGAAGAGTAGGGGTTGATAAGTCAAACACCATGCATGTCCCCAACAACGAAAGTAATTGTGGCCTCCATGTAACACAAGCCTTATCCTTGTAACGATAATAGAAACAATGGTGAGCCTGACCTTATTGGGCATCCTTGGCCTGTGCATGACTGTTCTAGCTCATGATGTTGACTAAAGAATCCAAGTTTTAACTCTAGGAGGCACATTTATCAAATGTCGAATTTAGAATTCATGTGAGTTTTAAAAAAACTCCCCTAAACTCCCATAAATTTGAATTTCATCTAAATGTATTAAACAATCACATTTTTTTATGGCTTGGATGAATGGAATTGACCTGAAAACTCGAATCTAATTCGATTCAAATTTTAAAAACTCGATTAGAAAAAAACTCGAATTTCAGGAAAGCTGCAAACAACTCAAAATTGATCCCTGGACCACTCCCATTGACTTAAACAGCAATTTGTCAGGTTTTAGGTGGCTAATAGTCGACTTTGAGTTCTTAAAGGGCCTTATGATAAATAAAATTGAATTACAATCATTTCAAAAACTCAAATCGAATTTGAAAAAACTCCCTAGTCGAATTTGACAGTTTTGACCATAAAAAAAAAAAAAATCGAAATTTTGAATTTTCAATTCGACCCTTGATAAATTTGCCCCTTGGTGTGATTACTGGGGGGGGGGGATAGGATTTTGTTGTTGAAAAGGAGATTGCATATTATTCTCCTCCAGTGCAAATAAAATCTTTATTTTGATAATAGCATCCCTGTTTGTGGTTGAGAATCTAACACTATGTTGTGTTAAAAAAAACAACTTTGGTATTACCAGGTCCCAGAATAGCTCCCAACTAATCTTTGATGCATTACTGTAGTCATGGAAACAGGTTTTATTCTGCATCGGAACGCCAAAGATAGTAGCGAACATCGCATGTGGGTTGGTGTAATATAAACCATTATTGGGTTTTTTTGCATTTATTTTAATGTTGTGAAGTTAGTTACTGGCAAGTCATGCCCTGTATGCCCCCCCCCCCCCTTGCGTTGGCTGAACCCTCTGTGCATCATTACAGGAAGCGAGCGGCTGCTCAAGTGGGATACTTTGCATTCCTACTAATTCCCTACCGGCGCTGTGCTAGCAAGATAGGCTGTTATTGTTGCTTCAGAGCCTGTTTGTGCCAGGTTTACTGAATTGAATGGATTCCAGATGGACTCATTGTGAGATCTGAGCTGGAGGCTATCCATTCTGCTGCCAAGAAAAAAAAAAAAAAAGTGAAATGTGTTCTTCTTTATACGTAGGTGTGTGTTTGCCTTTACTGATATCACTCTCATCATGTGGCTTATTCACATAGAAAAATACGAACCGGGAAAAGGCATGTTTATGATGAACATATTGACAGTGCCTCCTCCAGCCCATAAATCTGGTCTGCCAGATTTATGGGCCATATTGGTGCTGGTTGTGCTTTACTTTGTGGCACAGTCCCAGCTGCCAGTAGGGAGACTGCATATGTATCTGTCTGTGCCTTGCTTGATGGTTCTGATTTGATGCAGTGTAGCAGAAGCCAGCTGATTAAAGGAGAAGGGAGGTCATATTTACTTGTAGGGTGCCAAAAGTAAGGCACTTCCACTTCCTGTGCACCTATCAGCAGAAAACTGCACTGACCTGGGTTATTCCAATGAGCACCATGGAGCGATCCTCTTCCTGTTTCTTCTTTCTTCAAACTTCCCTGGGGCAGATACATGCGCAGCAGAATGAAATAGGCAGCTTTTTCGTTAAAGTTCGGCTTTTCGCTCTACTGCTCATGCGCAGAAGAAGCAGGAAGAGGATCGCTCCGTGGTGCTCTCTGGAAGAACCCCAGGCCCGTGCAGTTTTCTGCTGATAGGAGCACCGGCCCAAGGTGTCAGGTAAGTAAATGCGATAACTTGGGGGTGCCTAACTTTTGGCACCCCCATGTATAAACTGACTTTACTTCTCCTTTAAAGGGAACCAATACCCAACTTTTTGACATTAGCTCATTTAGTTGGGCTTATGTAACGTGATGGATTGTGGGACTTGAAATCTTTCTGCTTTCCATAGTGGACGGTGTACCAAATCTCTAGAAAGCAGAGGGACTTCAAGTTCCAAAATCCATGAGAGAGAGAGAGAGGAGAGAGAGAGAGAGATTTTCAAGACAACGTCCCCTTTAAATGTTTTATCCACGTAATTAGCAACTGCTATCCTGCACACTTGTTATTTGGTGGGTGGCAGAACGCTACTTACTCAACATTCTTTATAAAATCTGGATATTCAAGATGTAGCAGATTATGTCTGTAAAGTATTGAGATTTCAAATAAAAACCACGTCGGATTAGCAGTTAAGCTTTAGAAGTAGTTGCCGTCATCTGAAAGCTGGTTAGGTAGGTAAACTCCTCCACTTTCAGCAAATCTCGTTTTATGAGCTATAATTGCTAAGAGAATAATATATGTTTCTTTTATATCAAGTCATAATTTGTATAAAAACATACTGTTTAATTTTAAGGAGCATTCTTAAATTAGATTTACTGTTCATTCTAAAGAGAAGCTTTGCCGTGCGTGGGGAACTCTATGTAATTACTTTTTATCATAAAAACTGCAGTCTTCTTATGCAGAGCCATCAACTCAACTGGCATTTTATTGGGTGGGCTTTGGTTATGCTCCTGGGGTGTTGCCACCAATCCTCACTGAGATTGGCCAGATACTGTCTATATCAGTTGGGTTTTTTGGGTGGGTTTTACAGCCAGTTATAGAAGTTGGGAAACTGGGATATTACTGTAGGTGACCAGGTGAAAATAGGGCAACTCCTGACATGTCTGTTTATGATTTATGCATGGACCTGCAGATCTAGCAGCAGTCAAGGCAGGTTTTATCTGAAATACTCTTTAACATGTACAGGTATGGGATCTGTTATCCGGAAACCTGATTTCCGGAAAGCTACAAATGACATAAGCTATGTCTCCCATAGACTCCATTATAAGCAATTAATTGTAATTTTTAAAAATGATTAATCCTTACGGGGGGCAAAACAATCCTATTGCATTTATTTAATGTTTGTTATTTTTTGTAGACTTAAGGTATAGAGATCTAAATCACAGAAAGATCCATTATACATAAAACACTAGGTCCCATGCATGCTGGATAACCGGTCACATACCTGTATAATGATGTGCGGGTTGAGAAAAACTTGACCCACACCCGACTCAACCGAACCTGCTGCACCCACCTCCTCCGATGATGTCACAAAAGGGGAGGAGCGATTGCTAGAGTATAGAAAAGAATGCCGGAAGCAAAAAGCCGGCAGTCTAAGGTCGCAGGTGGAGAGAGCAGAATGAGCTCAAACCGAACCCACCTGCGGGTATTGTGCTGGCCCACCCATCATTACTGTATAACAATGCATAATATGCTGTGCTTTGTAGGATTGGCATGAGAGGGCATCAAAGCAAAGCAAACAGAAACACAGTATTTTAACAGTATACTAGTGACCCATTACTAAAATAAGGATGAAGGATTTTCGGAGGTGAAAGCAGGCCGCTGCCTTTTGTTTAAATTAACTTCTATAAAATGTGCTTAGTGGGGCCGGAACCTCTCTCAGTCTGCAATAGCACAGCGCTCATGATTCCATTCATCTTTAAAGGAGACCTAAACCCTAAAAATTAATAGGGCTAAAAATGCCATGTTTTATATACTGAACTTATTGCACCAGCCTAAAGTTTCAGCTTGTCAATAGCAGCAATGATCCAGGACTTCAAACTTGTCACAGGGGGTCACCATCTTGGACAGTGTCTGTGACACTCACATGCTCAGTGGGCTCTGAGCAGCTGTTGAAAAACACAGCTTAGGAGTCATTGCAAATTATTATATGTTATATTATATTATTATATGTTTTTTAAATTCAGGTATGGGACCTGTTATACAGAATGCTCGGGCCTGGGTTTTTCAGATCTTTCCATAATTTGGATCTTTATACCTTGCCTACTAGAAAATCATGTACACTTTAAATAAAGCCAATAGACTGGGTTTGCTTCCAATAAGGATTAACTACTGTATATCTGTCTGGATCAAGTACGGGTATGGGACCTGGGGTTTTCCAGATAATGGATCTTTCTGCAATTTGGATAGTCATACCTTAAATCTACTAGAAAATCATGTATACATTAAATAAATCCAATAGGTTGGTTCTGCATCCAATAAGGATTAATTATACCTTAGTTTGGATCAAGTACACACTACTGATTTATTATTACAGAGAAAAAGGAAATCATTTTTAAAAATTTGGATTATTTGGATAAAATGGAGTCTATGGGAGATGGCCTTTCCGTAATTTGGAGCTTTCTGGATTACGGGTTTCTGGATAACGGATCCCATAACTGTAGAAGCTACTGTTTTATTATTAGAGCGAAAAAGCAAATCATTTTTAAAAATTTGGGTTATTTTGGTAAAATTGAGAAGGTCTTTCTGTACTTCTGAGCTTTCTGGATAACAGGTTTCCAGATAACCAATCCCATAACTGTACTGCACTTTTTCAAACCACATTGATACCTATGGAGTGTGCATGCCTGTAGGGGGTCGTGTGCCCTGATCACGGACTATTCTGTATTGCAAGTGTGGAGCAAATCAGGGTTTCCCCAGCGGCATCTATCCTGCAGAGTGTGCTGATATTTATATACTGAATAAATTACCCCCTATTGCAAAATATAAGGATATTATAAGTCACCGAGGAGTTCGGCCTTGTGCTTTTATACAGGTCATGGAACTTTGAGGTTACTTCTAATATCCTCCTTATATTTTTCAGTAGGGGGTACTTTATTTATTATAATACACGAGTTTTAGTGAGTCATGTGACAAATGACATCACTACTCACCGTTTATAACTGATGACATCACTAGTCACTGTTATAAGGCTGTAAATAATTTTGATTGTTGTGTAATGGGAGGAAGATAAGAATAGAAGTTATAGAAAGAAGAAAGTAAAATGATACATTTTCAACTCAAATGTTTTTTTTTTTGGCCTGTCCGAGTAAGAAAAATGCCATATACAAGTCTTTCTTAAAGGAAAACTATCCCCCCCCAAACAATGTAGGTCTCTATAAAAAGATATTGCATAAAACAGCTCATATGTAAAATCCGTCTTCATGTAAATAAACCATTTTCATAATAATATACTTTTCTAGTAGTATGTGCCAGTGGGTAGTCATAAATAGAAAATTGCCATTTTAAAAAATAAGGGCCGCCCCCTGGGATCGTAGGATTCACTGTACTCACAAACATACCAACAAACCATACATGTTAGGTCACATGAGCCAATTAACAGACCGAGTTGGGTCTTTTGCTTCCACACTTCTTCCTGTTACAGTTAGAGTTGAAGTGTTTCTGGTCAGGTGATCTCTGAGGCAGCACAGAGACCATCACGAAATGGTGGCTCAAGGCAAGAGATGTAAAAGGGCAAGATTTACTTAAATATATATTCCAGTTTGGTAAGATTCTTTAATATGCCACTTAATATGATATGAACTATCTGTTGCTTAAGTGTTCATTTTGGGGGAATAGTTTTCCTTTAAATCTTTTCTCCATATCGTGTTGTAGCAGGACTGCAAAATCTGATTGTTATAAATATCTTCTTTTTCTGCCTTTTCAGGTCCTGAACCAGCAGAATGGACCCTCGGGTAACAGAAGTGAGAGAGACTCGGAAGACTCCTCTCTAGCGATGCTTGCCATCCCAGTGTTATTATCAGTGGCAGTTGTCGCCATTTTTGCATTTGTTAAATACCGCCAACGCATGTAAAAAACCCCCAATAAATCTGAAGGACCAGAAGCAGATATGTTAAATAGAAAAACGTGCTCATATATACATTTAAAGCAATATATATATGTATAGATATGATTATCAGTAGCTGGTCACATAGATCCCACGTTATGGTGTGTGTATCTACTGCCTGGATATTGATATCCTTTTGCTAGGGGAGATTTTAAGCCATAGGAGATTTCATGTACAATCATTGTGAGTGTATATTCCTGTAGCTTGGGGAGATGAGCAATAGGAGATGCCAGGTACAATCATAGTCAGATACTGTTCCGTCAGGTCTAATGCTACGGCTTTGCCTTACACCATCTCTGTACTAACCACACTCACTGCTTCTGCCCCACAGTAATGCATTTTAATGGTTTGTACACCCCATCTTTATTCCTAACATTTAACACTTAACATTTTTTTTTTTTATTCCAAATACTAGCCGAAACCACAAAATAACAAATGGTGATTTTGCCGTCTTGCAAGTCACATGGCAGGCACAGTAGGCTTGGGTATTGCATTTTGGTAAATGCCAGATGGTTTGGGAAGGGCTCATCAAGTGCATGATTCAGGTTGGTTCTTTTATATTTATCAGCCAGAGATTGTGTTTTTTTTAGTACATCCGTAACCTGACATGCCCACAAATGCCTTTAATGAATGTGCTTAATAACTGGTACCTTTCCAGTCTGGGGATGTTTATAGTGCCTTACGGATTGGACTTGGCCATTAGGTGGGCTTCAAGTTTTTTGTTGTTGTTTTAAGTATTTGTACGGTTTCAGCTCTTCAGATTGTGGAGGAGATGCTTTGAATACAGTTATAATGGTTAGAAATATTGGCATTCACTGCATGTTGATAATGATACATCCAGGATGGTGATGCTTAACGGCAATCTGGTAAAGAAATAACCATGTGCTTTAGTCTTGTGGTCCCTAGTGTTATAATGATATTGGCTTGGTGAGGATGCTGGGACATACAGCTAAGAGTTGTCACAAAGTAGTTGCATGTGAGCGTTAGCAACCTCTTGTTTCCCAGTGCTTGGTAAGTCACAACCTTTTAAAGGGGTTGTTCACATTTAGGGTAAGGGCACACGCTAAGATTTGGGGAGATTTAATCACCCGGCTACAAATCACCTCTTCTACGGCCGACTAATCTCCCGAAAAAGCCTTCCCGCCTGCTAGAATCTAATCGGCAGTGGGATGGCACTCTGAGCACTTCGTTTTCCGAAGTTGTCTCACGAGGAAACTTTGGGCGTCTTCAGAAAATGAAGCGCTCCGAGTGCTATCCCGCCGGCTATTTAGATTCTAATCAGCGGGGAGGCAGTTCAGCTAGATTAGTCGCCCGAAGAAGAAGTGGTTTGTCGTTGGGCGACTAATCCCCCCCAGTAGCTTTGTGTGCCCCTGCCCTTAAATTAACTTTTATTATGATGTAGAGCAGGGGTGCCCAAAAGGTAGATTGGGATCTATCAGTAGACCCTTAGCTGGTGATCAGTAGATCTCAAGACACTGTCAACAAACAGCTTGTCTATATCACCCCCCCATTCATGCTTTTCATTCAGATATTTATTACACTAAGGTCACATAAGAAATAGTTGTTTTTTAAATCTAGCAATATACAATTTTGCATAAATCAACAATAAAGTAATATTTTCCATGGAACAGAATGCTAACAATAATTTTATGGACGTACAGTAGATCCTAATAGGCCAACATCACTTAAAGACCTCACATTAGCAAAGTACGGGCACTCCTGATGTAGAGAGTGATATTCTCAGACATTTTGCATTTGATATTCATTATTTTTATTGTGTGGGGGTTTGGAATGTTTAGCTTTTTGTTCACCAGCCCTCCACTTTGGAAACCAAGCAGTGGTGTGCCTGAAGAGAATGGTCTATTAATAGAAGAGGCCTAAATAGAAAAATAGGTAATAAAGTGTAACTTAAGCAAAAAAATTATAGCCTCACAGTGACAGATTTGACCCCCATGTGAAAGTTGCAACGAGTCAGAAGAAGGCACATAGTTCAACAACTGTAAGACAAAATGACCAATTGAAAAGTTGCTAAGAATAGCTTATTCTATAACATATGAAAAGTGTTTTTTTAAAGTGTACTACCCTTTTAACGCTAAGTAACTGACTTGTTCTCCTAAAGAAAATGTACATTTCCTGCAAGTCTGAAGAGACAACATGCCTATCCCAAAACCTAATTACATGGGTGTTTTTGTCCCTTGGACAGAGGCAAACGTCACTGAGGGGGTTATTTATCAAAGCTTGAGTTATGTTTTTCCGGAATAATTCAAGTTTTTCAAGGGTAGTTTCAGAAAAAAAATTACGGGATATGAAAAAAACTTGAATTTTTCGAGATTTATTATCCCCTGAAGTTGCAAAAAGCCTGAATCCGAAAATACTCCAGCTAAAACATGTCAAGGTCATGTAGAAGTCAGTGGCAGAGGTCCCTTGAACCATTCAAAGATGTTTTTATTTTTCTTTATTTCTTTATTTTATTTTTATTGAGTTTTTATAAAACAGCAGCATATTCCCCTGCATTGTGTACATTAAACATGTAGATGACACATACTGATATATAAGGGTTTGGGTCTATTTATCAGCTCTACAAGAGATATACTTTCAGTAGAATGCCTGCCCAACTATATTATTTTCCTGTTCTTTTAGACCTTTTACTCTTTTGGAAGTATAAACTGTCAGAAGCTATACCGTGGCCCTGCTCTGTTTAAACTGCCATTACTGAGATTGCTGATTTGGATTAATTTACGAATAATCCCCCAGTATTTGTGAACCTGAATCCTGCAGCTTGAGTGCCTTTAGAATAATCTTCTGTTTCCTCTACACCCTCAGGCCAGTTGCTACCACATAAGGCATTCAAGGCCAGTATGGGCATGAGAACACGTGATGGTTCTGTTTATAGGCTGATAGGGAAAGGTACTTCATTTCTTGGATTCAATCTAGTCTAGCTTTGCTTTAACAGTTTAACAGTGAGAAGAAAGTACCCATCTCAGATCAGAGTGGCACTATATAGGCATCTCAAGCAGAAGCCCAATAAATAAGCGTTATTATCATCGTAAATGTTTTTCACTTCCATTTAATTGGTCTGTAGTGCATTTAAGGGCAACTAAAACTCATGATCCATCAGTGCCTTATAAAAAGAATAAAAACGAAATCAAGAATAGGCAGAACACTTTTTAAATATAAGCTTTTGTCGAGTGTATGACCTTTAGTATGTTATAGTGTATCTAATTCTAAGCAACTTTTCAATTGGGTTTTCGTTATTTTTTATAGCTTTTTTTTTTTTAATTATTTGTCTTTTTCGTCTGGTTGCTAGGAGCCATGGCAACCAAATTTCTGCACTGAAAAAAATAAATAAAACCAAATTGCAAATTGTCTCAGAACGTCACTCTCTATGAACAATCCCTTTAATGGAGTTTAGTGTTCCGTTAGCTGTTATAATTGCAATACTGCTGGAGAATCAATGTAGGAGGAGAGGGGGGAATCCTTTAACCCACTGGTTTTCCTCTTTGTATACTGAATAGGCACTGCAAAATTTAATTCTTGTTATAGCCCCGAAATTTTGTATGCCTCTAAACTGTTTATGTATATAGAAACAGTAATTAATTACACACGTTGACCTAATTGTTGTTACCATAATAAATACGAGGCCCTGGTGAAAAAAATAGCTGCTCATCGAATTTGGTTCTTTAACTACTCAGTGCTGCCTGCCATAATCGTGAGTACAGAAAGGAATTCAGACAGAGGGTGGTTTAAATTTAAATCGTCCTCTTCTATTGCAGAAACAGGGAGATAGAATTAATATGTGCACTGTGTGATCAAATGAAACACTATAATATAAGCTAGCTTTTATTTTTTTTCCTGTAATCAGTGGTGTTTTACGTTGGCCATAGCTTTGCCCAATATATTTTGCAGTAGAAAATAATATTTTATTTTAATATCTATAACAATTCGTACAACTTTCAATATGTCCAAAGAGAGGTCCTAGGTAAGTTGCGGTATCATAATGTGAACCTAGAATGAGCAGATAGTAAATATTAAACATGGAGATATAGGTGAGATAAAGGCACGTGGGGCGCATTGTCAGAAGGGCATTTTGGTCAAAGTTATTTGTCTTTATGTTTTGCTTCTTAATGAAGATGCCAAGTTCTGTTTCTGCTTGCCTCTTCTGCATGGTTAGGACCTGCTGGCCTAGTGCACTGTGCATTCCAGAGAATACAGTTTCCATCCTTTTTCTATAACCCTGCTTGGCTTTAGCCCCACTAAAGCTGCTTTAAATCTCAGTGCATTGGCTTCTATCTAAGGTTTGAAATGAACACATCAATTACTCATGCCCCACCTTCTGGCTGCTAATTAACTATCTCTCTGCAAATAAATGAATTATGATAGCGCATCTGGATTACTGTTGCGACAGGGTTACTGGATCCCATATATCACCAAAAAAACCCACAAAATAATCCTGGAAATTTGGCCAGATTAGTCTGAATGCAGAAGGGAACCTGCACTGCCATTATTCACTGGCCTAGGAGGCAGCTGGTACTTTTAGTGGTTATAGTACTGCATTGCTCTTTGTCCAACGACACTTCTGAAGAATACAAGCTGCTAACAGTTAAAGGGAAAGCACAGATTACATGCCTTTGCTTTGTACAATTGCACATGCGATGTATGTTCTTCTTATGATTTGTCATTTGCATACGAAACAGTGCTTTGATGAAGGGGAGTAAATGCCAATGGATCTAACCTTTTGTTGTCTCTGCTTTGTTGGTGTGTTGACAGTTGTAGTTGCTGCAGGTTGGACACTAAATATGGGGACTATTTATCAAGCTGTGTAAGTGGAGTAAAACATTACCAGTGATGTTGCTCATAGCAAACAAAAGCAGTGAACTGGTTAATAACTGTTGAAATCTAAATGCTGATTGGTTGCTCTGGGCAACATCACTGGTAATGCTTCATTCCACTTTTTACACAACTTGATAAATAGGATCCTAAGGGGCCCATTAATCCTGTGAAAAACATCACCGGTGATTCTGCAAATAATACTGTCTTTGCTTTTGTTTTGTCTGTTGAAATCTAATTGCTGATTGGTTGTTTTACACAACATGACAGATAGGACCCTAAAAGTGTCTGGGCAAAGGGAGCCTTTAATTACATAACCACCTAAGTGTGGTTAATCCGAATAGAAATACCTTCCCAACAAAAAGATTTGTAAGCAGCTCCACTGCAATAAAAGATATTTGTGTTTACCAGTTTCCCAACAGAAGCATCAAACCTGTCCCACTGCATACATGTCTCCAAATTTTTGTTTTGATCTCTGGCCATTCAAATGATCGGGTTGAGCCTTTTGATCACGTTTAAGTAAGTAAATAATTGATGTTTCCCCTTGGTGCTGCTCAAAAAAAAAAAAAAGTATTCTGCAGCTTCTGCCCAAATCTTGACAGCTCAGCATAATGTGTGGAAAAAAAGAAAAAAAAGTAACTTTCATAGCAGCATGGTACATTTTCTTGATTTTACCAATTTTACGGACTACCCAGCCTGATAATTTTCTTTACACTCTATGCTCAAAATATTATAAGACTATTAAAGGGATTAGAGTACTGTCTCTGTGCAAACTGAATTTTGACATTTCTCGGGTATTGAAGGGTGATATATGTTTATTACATGGTTGAGGTATTGTGAGTACTGTTTACTTTCTACAACAATGTTATGTTTAATGTCCCTTTACTGATTATTAAGCATGACTTAATGAATGTGAATTGAGGCTATGCATTAGCACCCCCAACTTACTGTATATATTGTACGTATGGCAATATGGAGAGGAGATCTCAGAAATGAAATAAACAACATGCCAAATCTGCTGGACTTTTCTCTTGGATTTTCTGATTTCATGAGACGGCTAGAGGCCAGTTTGTATTGTCATTACCAGTGGGGCTACAATGGAGTCTCAGGAGCCAAGGAGATACATTTTATTTATTCCAGCTCTCTTTTTTTCCAATGAATCTCTCACCTCAAAGCTTTAGTTATGGATTTCCTTGTTCCTCTGTGTTCTTAAATGTCCCTTCTTCCAGTGTCAGTGGATTTCACTTGCACAGCCCTTAGGAGGGACAGATTTTTAGACAAATTATTGCATTGGGCATCAGCTTTTACGCTGTTTGCAAAATATAGATACAGGGATTTTGGGAAAAAAAGTCTGCTGCCAGAGGGGCAGAGATAGGCTGGCAGCCCATTATCTATGCAACATATGCCTTAAACTAGTATTTCACTTAATCTGGTTGCCAGACTCTGAACATTTAATGTTCCTCCATCATTGTAAAGATATATAGAATTCAGTTTATGGTCTAGCTCACTGGTCCCAAAGCAGTGTTTTGTGAGGAACCTTTAGGCTTACACTCTGCTTTGAAGTTTCTCCAAATGGCCTTGAAGCCTCCAATTACTTAACTTGGTTTGACCCCCCCAACAAAAAGGGACTATACTCATCCAGCCCAATCCTTGAGGCAATGAAAGTATGAGGCCTGGTGAACCAAACCCAACAAATCCGTAAGGTGTCACCATGATGTTTAAGATCCAGTTACGTAGCCTGGTACAATGTTTAAGATCCAGTCAAAGGGGACCCGCCACCCAAAAAAAATGATTCAAAAACCTATTTTATCACATCAGTCAAGCAAAATTAACTTTAATTACACAATATAAATTATTTGAATCTTGTTTCCGTCAGTCTGGGAATTCATAATTATAGCAAGCAGGCAGGAGCCATTTTGTGGGCAGTGTTATTAAGACAAGCCTTGTATCATCTCAGAATCTTGTTTGTGCACCAGAATGGAATCCATCCCCATGCCCTGGTTACACAATTAAACAGTGAAGAGAACAGGGGAATGTGTGAAGAGCAGTGACATCTAGGAAGTGCTGAATGGAAAGTGAAAGTAATTGTCTGTCCCACCTCTATGCCTAAAACATAGAGGAGGGGCAGACAGTATCTGATTGACAGCTGAGATTGTTAAATGATCTTACAACAGCTATGAATGCTTTAATAAAAAAATAGAAGTTGGATTTCATGTTTAAATTGAAAAAGACTTATTATACAGATTTTTGTGGCTGGGTGACAGGTCCCCTTTAAGTGGCCTGGCTACAATGGATAATGCTAAATAAAAGGAGATTCACTTAACTCTAAACTAATTCTTGGCTTAAGGTATGGCATTATACATCACTCAGTAGTAGCAACTGCCTGCTCCCATAGGCAAGTTCACTTTGGTATAATTAGGGCACACATGATGGTTGCTGATATGGTGGGAAAATTTGTTGTCTTTGATTTGTACAGGGTTGCCGCACAACACAATCAGTTAACAAACAAATTAAGGCATGGAGTGGGACTCACAAAAGAGGTTTTAACTGGATACTCCTGAGTAAGTAGTGCAGAGCTAATGGGTGACTTCTACCTTGGCATAAATTAATGCATTTCTGTGAATTCCCCTATAGTTAAAAAAAAAAAAACTATTCGGCATAATTCTGAAACCCCATTATTAATCCACATGTGTCTGATACTGATGTTTAGTGCAGTTATACAGAGTGGTTCCATGGATGTGAAGGTAAATAAAAGTTCTTCATTTGACCTCCGTAGGAGATCATCCATTTTGCAAGATGTAATGAATCTGAAACTAAGTGACTATAAAGGATGTTTGCAACCACAACTTGGGAATTTGAGCCAACCTTTATAAATCACAAGCAACTGGAACATCTGCTTTTAACGCTTAAAGCTCGAGAAAACTAGATAGGCAGAGGGCTTGTATTTTAACGCTATCATTTTATGATAAATTCATTATTGTGTCTCCAGATTTAGATGATCTGCAATCCTTATCCTAAGACCTTAGTGTAACGTCCAACTACCTGTTATTCATGCATTTAATTACTGTTATTTGAACGTTCTCACTTTCCTCTGAATTCTCCTGGTGGCACTCGTCCAGCTCTAGCCCTTGTCTGACCTACTTAAGAAACTTAAAAAGGCAGCTGACCAAATCTATAGCGAAAAGCTTAGGAAGATTTTAGAGACCTTACATGCAACTACCTTAAAGCACATTTTATTTTATGCTACAGTTTTTTCATGTTCCAGTTCTTCAAATAAATGAAAGCTATCCTTCTACTGACACACCATTCTAATATTCACATAACATTTATATGTGTGCTGTAAGTTGCTTCTAGCAAGGTTGTAACATTTTATACTTCTATATGTTTCTAATTGAAGACGGTGTCATTTTATGGAAAAAAATGGGACATTAAGCTTCCCAAGAAAACACTGTTGGAGCACAGGACCAAGATAAAAAATGTTTTACCCAAGGAAGTACTAGGGGGCTTCTGACTAATGGGCTTTCCAAATAATACAGAGAAGTCTGTTACATCAGGTTGAATCCATTAGATAATAAACATGGGCGCATGCACACACACTCTCACACTCTCCTGTTGTGGATGTTATTTTTAAATTGACTGTATATCAGCTGTACATAGATGTTGGAAATGGAAAGTATATCTTGGTGGATGCACTAAGGCACTGAAAGGAACCTAATGTATATAGAAATACTGGGGATGTTTTGTATGTATCTCCTTCACTGTCTGAAGGTCAGGGGGGGGGCATAAATCACATTAATCACAATGTTTAATAAGCCATGAGTCACAAGAAACATAATTGGTGTGTACATGCCTAGTTCTACTTATATGTAGCATTTCTAGTGCACAGGCCCATGATCATTATGGTGTCTTAATCAATTATATCTGCAGCAGGGAATCATATCAACATAGCTCTTCATCAAGGATGATGGCTTCTGCTCAGGAAAGCTTTGAGAAGTCATCCATCAATAGTAGAAAATTGTGTTACCAAAGGAATATTTTAGAACAGTGGTTTCACTTGTGTCTTGGGTTGCATTTGCAATCACGTATTCAGACCAAAGTGGATTTGGAGATGGATTCATTGATGTGGCCACCTGCCTACTGGCTCCACTTACTGCAGGTTGGGTGATCATGGTGACTGACTTGTTCAACAAAGGGGCATGTTGTACCTTTAAAAATAAATCCCATAAATGACAGCCATAGTTAATAAAATCTATTAATCTAAATAAATCAAATGAACTCTTTATGTCTTACTTTGGAGGCAAGAAAAAAATTAAGTGAATAAGTTGAAGTTCCATAGAGACCTTTATTCCAAAATCCCTTAACACAACAGCTGTTTTAATTCATCCTACATTTGAGTCACTCTGTATCCCCTGGGCTATCAATAGCATACAGGCACTGCTGTCATTTAATGATAAATTCCCGCAGGTGTCTCAGCAGGTAAAACTACAGAGCCCGGGGGGCGGGGATGCCTGTGCCTGGGAGACTATATCTCTGTATAACAGCTGGTAGAACTACAGAGACATCCAGGGGACATGAATGGAAGATTATTTCTCTGTATGGCAGCAGGTAGAACTTCAGACACAGCCTAGGAACCATGTATAAAGAGAAATGCCTTGAAGTCAATGGCAAGGTGAAGTAGAATATACCCTACCTTGTTAGAGAAGCTCCAATATGCTACAACTGTTCTTCATAGAACATAGCTAATTTCTTCCAAATTCTACTCCCAGACAACTTCTTTGGTTGGTGTGGACATTAATATCTGCATTTATTTCCCCCTAATGATTATACATCCCTGCCCCAGTGGAGCTTACAGTCTATGATTCGTTTCACATTCAGACTCCGGGGTCAGTTTTATAAGGAACCAAATAAACTGCCTATATGTTTTTCGAGTAAAAGTAACAAGAATTACATTCAAACTAACTAGGGATGCACCGAATCCAGGATTCGGTTTAGGATTCGGCCAAATCCTTCTGCCTGGCCGAACCGAATCCTAATTGCATATGCCAATTAGGGACAGGGAGGGACATTGCGTGACTTTTTGTCACAAAACAAGGAAGTAAAAAATGTTTTCCCCTTCCCACCACTAATTTGCATATGCAAATTAGGATTCGGATTTGGTTCGGTATTCAGCCGAATCTTTAGCAGAGGATTAGGGGTTCGGCTGAATCCAAAATAGTGGATTCGGTGCATCCCTAAAACTAACTGTATCCTGGTAAGGTTAATTGTGTAGTCCTGTATTTTTCCTAAAGGAATCCGTGATGTCAAAGTTAACCTAATTTCAAGTCTTCCCCCCTCTATCTCCTGGCAGCAAGCTAAGTAAGAGTCTTGGAGTCTTCCTTGTAGGACTATTGTGTTCGAGGTGTTTGAATACAACTTTTACTCAGCTCTATGATGTTCTCCAATTCAAAAGAGCTCCCCCTGGTGGTAAGGGGTGGCAAATCTTTGTGTCGCTGAAGATGAGTCAGGAAGCATATCCACAAGGGTAACCCACAATGCAATTGTCTACTGGAGCTCTTTTAGTTAACATGCCTGCTCCAAATGCAACCCTAAAATATTTATTCTATAGGGCTTGGAAGAAGAACAACTTATTTAAATAACTGTATTATCACTTCCATACTTTCAGCTTATTGGAAGTGATAATACAGTTATTTAACAGCTTATTTGTATTTCTGTTATGTTATCATCTACTGCTCTTGTTTCCTATTGCTCAAACAGGCACATATAATATTTCCCCTTTCCATTAGCAAATTAAAATAATTATTTTTATACTGTTATTTCCTACAATTATTCTTGCACGTTTCTCCCCATAATATCCTCTAGTTTATGGGCCTGTTATTCTAATCCAACCTAGTTTTATAGCAGATACAGCAGATGAAGGAAGTAAAGTAAGATTGGGGAAAGGGAGGAGCTCATTTTGTTTTGCAAAGAGAAGATAGTTCAAGGAGCACATGAGTATAGGCAGTAAAAAAAATAGTTTTATTTATCTTTTAAAAACAGTCATAGATATAAAATGAAAGGGAAACCATGCTTGACAAGTTTCTTAGCTTCTAGCCACTTCAGAATTCTATTATTTCTGGTCGGTTAAAACTATCTGTTATTTAAGTATTCATTCTGGGGGTATACTTTTCCTATAATACTCTGAATACAAAATTCTCCCCATATAGAGTGAATATCAATATGGGTAACTGGCTTGAGCAACAAGGCAATGTCACAAACAGGATTAAAAGGAGGGGCTGACCAATAGGCATCAGTAGCAACAAGGTTGCGTTTACTATTTTACTTTAGAGAGACACCAGAGAAAGACAAAAGATGAATGTTAAATAATCATTTGAATTAAACAATTATGTTAAACAATTACAAAGTTCCTAATATACATATCTACGACATGCTAGTAGATTTTTATGTACAATCTTCTAGCAACAAACTACTGAATTTTCACCACTTTCTCTGAATTTCTTTCAAAGTAACTTGCCATTTCTCATGTGCTAATGGATAAAAGCAATGTGAGAGCACTGGGGTTAGGGAACAATAAGCTCCTGTGAGTAATTTGCTGCCATGTCCAAGAACAGTGTAGGTGGGAGATGGCAATGAAAGAAACAGAATAATTAGTCAGTTTCTTTCACGGCTAAACATGTATCTGGCATAATGCCTTTATTATTAACAGTCCATAATGTTATGGAAACAAGAAAGCAAATGTCAGGCATCCATTGTGCTAATCTGTGTTCAGCCTGATTTCCCAGTAATGATTTCCACGTCTGTCCTGTGTGTATATTTTACACTTATAAGCACAGAGGTTTGGGAAATTTGCAAATAATGTATAGCACATAATGCACTCCCTATTTAATTTATGAGGATGTTACCAGCACTTTACAAGGTGCCTCAAAAACTCGTCAGTGTTCGCTTTAAGAGCACAATATCCATTTATATAATTGGCCTGAGTCTGAGTGCAGGAGAGGTAATAGCAGACTGATGGAGGGGCTTTGCATAGATTTTACATTTCTGGCTTTCTCTTTGATTTATGCTGTATTTTACAGGTGACGTGGGGCAGTGAGATCAATGAAAAGCAGCATTGTAGGCAGAATTGTGTTTTTTGTGTTTGGCGAGGCTAATAATTTCCTACACACATTCCTTCATACTATCCCACGTCCAGTTTAATGTATAATGCCCCAGAACACAAGCCAGGATAACAAATTCCATGTATTAAGTCCAGCAAACACAAGGTTTAGGATAAATATAGTGTTCATTCCATGTATAATGCCCCCCAGAGCACATCTGAATAAATATAATGCCAATTTCATGCATAATATCCCAAGTATACATTGTAGGATACATGCATTGCTGTTCTATATATATCAGCTCCAAGAATACAGTTTCATGTATAATATTGTACCTCCAGGAACACTATTTATGTACAATACCTCCAGTTACACATAACAGGATAAATAAGGTGCCAATTCCATGTGAAATCTCCTTGTCCTGGGTCTTGCAAGAAAATTGTTGGCATTCGTTTAGGGATGCTTAGCCTATGAGCAGCATAGAAAGGGCCACTGCACTGTGAGGGCTTTGGGCAGGATTAAATACATTTCTACTTACCCCTGCTGCCCTCATGTGAGCCCTGCTACATTCTTCTTATGGTCGGTCACGGATGTTCTTTCCTCTGGTGTGGACACAAAGGGGCAAATTCACTAACCGTCGAAAATTCACCAGCTCTGGCTTCGCGCACATGGCAACACTTCGACAGGCGTAAATTCGTCTGGACAATGCTAATTCACTAAAGATCCAAAGTTGTGCACAGGGTACCGAACGCTGGCGAAATTACGCCAGCGAAATTACGCTCAGCAGTTAGAAGTTACACTAGTGTTGGCTAATTTGCATACGGCGTGCAGTTAACATACAGTGGTCGTATATGCTGCAGCAAATACATTACACTACACAAGGCCAGGGAACCTTAATAAAATTAAATAAAGTTGCTATAATGCCGTACACATGAGCCCAGTGTATAGTTTATGTGCCATATGTTAGCAAATGTAGGGGGAAGGAGGGTACCCCAAAAAAATGTATGATCTTTTTCAGTCTTTCACCCTTTAAATAATAAAAAATGCCAGCGTTTTTTGGGACTTTGAAACATTTTCAACTTTTTTTTGAGGAACTCCTACCTACTCTATTGCACTTCACCTGGTCTGAGGTGGCGAAGGCAAGTCTGGCGATAGAGGTAACGGTCAGTAAAATCAAAAGCTTTGCCTGCCATTAGAGTGCAAAGTTGCGCCAGAGTCTATCTTCTTGGCGAAATTATGCCAGCAAATTACACCAGATACCGGCATCGTGCCAAAATGACATCACGCTGGTGAATTTTCGCCATTGTTAGCCACTTTGCCCTTTAGTAAATTTCCCCCCAAAGAGAGGTTCAGAGGATTTGCAGAAGAGTCACACAGGGCACTAAGTTGAGTTGGAGGAGCTTTCACAGACCATACTGTAAATATAAAATACTGCAATGTACAGTGAGGGTCAGGTTTGTGTTCTTCTGCACCTGCCAATGCATTATTTATACTATCTGGTATAACCCAGTATTAGGCCTTTAGTCTTTAAAAAATGTTATTTCCAGAAGTCTCCATGGACTGCAATGAGTTATGAGTAAGATTAACAATGATATAAGTTTCATCGCTGAACTGACTCAGCCCCAGTGTTACTACAAGGCAGGCACAATGAATAATAGTGTTCCGAAGTGGAGACATTTCTGACCCCAATCATTTTTTACATTGACACCCTCCCCATATTCCTAACACTTCCCTATTGGAAAGTGTCAAATGATGTGGCAAGTACTATTTTTCAAGTTCTAACTAGCGAATAGAAACAAACGAACTGGGTTCCAATAAAGTGTCCTTCAAAAAACAGTGCTGCCTCTTAGCATTCTGGTTACAGAAACAACTGAAATGCTTCTGTGCAGTTGGCCTTTTAAAAGCACTGAGTTCCATCACTAGGGTACTGGGTACATGAAGTATTTTGACCAGCATTGTTTTCTGATGGCAGCTGCAGTCAAAACACCCCATGTGCCATTAGCCTAAAGATGGCCATACACGCACCAATATTATCATACAAAACTAATTTTCTTATGATATTTGGTGCATGTGTATGGTGGCAGACGAGTCGACTGATATCTGCAGAAGACTCGGATATTGGTCGGCTCAGGTGGAATTTTCGATCGGGGGCCTTTGAAGGCACACAAACATTGGCCAAGTGCTGAATCGACAGACACAGGAAGAATTCTATTGTTTCTACCTGTATATCTGAAGATTCAGATCTACACGTATGTTTTGTAATGAACTATTTTTCTTGGAAAGATCGTAATTGTTACGTCTATGGCCACCTTTAGAACACTGATAACCCAGCCAGGCACACCCATTATGCAAAAAACCTTCCCAATATACAACAAACCCTCGCCCACTCTCTTGAAAGCCCCTTTCACAACCTGCAATTTTTTTTCTCTTGGGGGCCCCTGGCTCCAGTATGCTTTCTATCCCCTTAAAGTGGCCCTGTCTACCTTACTTATCTACCTAGTGTTCCACAGTATAGTTTGTTCTTAGTTCTCAATCCCAAAGTCCAAGTGGCCACTGCTCTATCATTGTGCTGGCAGTGCATAGGGCTACAGTATGGCACCTTGTGTACAGCTGCCCTGTGCAACAAAGGTTTTGCCCTTCCATGCCATATCTTACCCTGCTCAGATTGTGCATTGATCAGCTATTGTACCTGCACATCTTCACTTGGCACTTTTGTGTCAGCTACTGCTGAGCTTAGGATACAGATGGTGGCAGGAGAGCGAGACTGGTAGGAAGGGTAATTGTGATATCTATTTGCTAGAGGTATAGGATTGCTGATGCAGCTGTGGTGCTGGACAGCAGGAGCACCAGGAGGGGGAGCTAGAGTGCAGGGTGGGGTCATAGGAAGCTGCTGATTTATACCAGAAATGCACAGCAACTCAACTTCTAGCAGCTCAAGTTTATAGATGTCCTTTAAAATCTTTAGGATTTTTTAGTATAATTAAGAAACAATATTAATATTCATTGGAACTGTACCATAAATTTAGGAACAGTTAGTGATAATTCATAGGGGATTTTTGTATAAATACAGGTATCCTTTATCCGGAAACCCGTTATCCAGAACTTACGGAAAGGCTGTCTCCCATTTTATCCAAATAATCCAAATGATAAAAAATAATTAACTTTTTCTTAGTTATTATAAAATAGGACCTAGAACTTGATCCAAACTAAGATATAATTAATCCTTACTGGCAGTTAAACCAGCCTACTGGGTTTATTTACTGTTTACATGATTTTCTAGTCGATTTAAGATCCAAATGACTGGAAAATCCGTTATCCGGAAAACCCCAGGTCCCAAGCATTCTGGATAACAGGTCCCATATCTGTATTCTGAAATATTCCATCAGATGGATGTGCAGCTGCCATTTCTGATGCTTACTGGCACCTCAGGGCATCCTGTGCTGAAAATAAGCCTTCAGACATAGAGATGCTTTTCTTGCAAAATTAGCAAATTTTTTTATTTCACCAAAATCTCTTATTTGATTAATGGAATAGTTTTCCCTTAAATATTCTAGCTGTGATGTTGATTAGTAGCATTGCTTAAATGAAGTCAGTTGATGTATTGCATTTCCCACAATTTACCTCTAGCAGATGATTATTTAATTGCAGTATGCCATGAAAGGGTTAATGAGGCGAGGGGTATCAGAATGCCAAGAAGCAGGTTTACACAGGGGGATTCCATGTGCCGGTTGTACTTTGGGGGGGGGGGGCTCTGGGCTGTTCCATGAATGGTTAGCATGCAGCGTTGGTGATGGAGCCTCGGTCCCCGGGGGGCTGTGGATTCTGTATGATGTAACTTGCTCCCTGCAGCTCATTCACATCTGCTTGGTAGCAGTAGGCATGGAGCCAAAACTCCACCCCCTATTTAGATGAGGTCATCCTGTCCCTATTTTTTTTCCCTTCCAGATACTACACAGTTTGCACTGAATGAGCAGCCGCCTCATATCTATTCCACAAGCTGAGTCTGTTGGCAGACCTTTACACCAGGCTATTTCCCTGTGGATCTTGCTGATTCCTTCAGCATCTTGTCACACTGAAGCCTCATTACTGTTATCCAGCACGCAGCATCAGGACCACAACTCCTTCCGACTATCAGCATCAGCATCTCTTGTGTTTATCCAGTATCTCCCAGTGCAATCTGTGTAGTACAGATCAACTAGCGGCAGCTGGACGAGGAGCCTGTAGAGGAAAAACAGCCCAGGATTATGCTCAGCAGCATGTGCAGTAAGTGGACTGTAACCAGCCAGAGGAAGGGGCATGTTTGGGGATGCTGAGCTGACCTTACATTCAGTAAAGGTCATTGGTGTGCTAGGAGCAGATGTGTTGCAGGGCATTTTCTACATTGGCACCGCCTGAACTCATGATATTAAACTTGCCTCTGGATCAGGACTGCATCATGTACTGTGGAGCGTAGCGGTCGCTCCTCAGGATTTGCTGGAAACTCTGCTTGAATTGCCCTCGTCTCCAGATTTCCCCCATGAGCCGCAGTGTGAGACAGAAACAGATTTGCTGGGCAAGTTTAGGCAGTCAGAACCCCAAACCTGTTTGACTGGAGACTGTAGAATGAAAACAGACCTGCAGACATCAACCAATTGCAGCATTGACCACAAGGGATCTCTACGCCTGGAGGAGCCAGAAGGAGCCGCTCACATTCACAATGGCCAATGAACCAGTGATACTAAATGTCTATGACATGGTAAGTCCTGGCTGCTGATGGGGTTCATCACACCCAAACAGCCTAAAAGCAATGATAATGCTATTGTTGTTGCATGGCATCACTTCTGGTGTAACATTCTGCTGGCATGGTTGGTGCTAGTTTCCTACCAAATGTTTATGGCAGAGCTTTTTTACACAACCTTAATCAGTATTGGGGGGTGAAGGTAGTGTTAAAAGTCATCTGGCAAAACAAGGAGAATATTATACTTACCAAAGCAGCCGTCAAAGGGGGTGGAGTTTACAGTAAATGGGTGTGTGCGTTTGAGGTCAGGGACTAGAGGCATAACAGGGTTTGACTGGGGTTATGAAACAAATGATAGAGCCATTTAATACACAAGAGCCATGAATATTTAATACAATATATCCTTATAAATGGTTCTTAGAGATGTCATCAGTTATAATCAGTTCTTAGTGATGTCATTTGTGTCATATGACTCACTGAAACTTGTGCATGAATAAAAAATAACGTACCACTGTTATAAAATATGACCTGGGCAGACATATTTTACAATTGTGCCTATATCATCCCCTATATAATGCATAAGAGCCTTAAACAATCTGTAAAATATATTTTTATATATGCTGCTTAGTGATGTCATCTGTTACAAACAAGGCTTAATGATGTCACTTGGTACATGTAACTTGTTGAAATTTCTGTATTATAAGAAACACTATACTCCATATATATAAGAAATTAGATGTTCGAGTTCTATGGTCATGGAACTGGTTGGTGACTTCTAATATCCTTATATTTTACAATGGCAGACATTATTCCTTATATCAGTGGCTACTTCTGAGATCAGAAGAAGGTGATTATAATGTAAAGGTGTGGCTACGCTGCTTAATGTTGTGAACAATTCAATCCTTATTTTTCCACTCTTGGGAGTGGAATGCTTGCGAAATAAACCCAATAGGCTGGTTTTGCTTCCGATAAGGATTAATTATATCTTAGTTTGGATCAAGTAAAATGTACTGTTTTATTATTACAGAAAAAAAGGAAATTTTTTAAAAAATTTGGATTATTTGGATACCATACCCGTTAGAGGGCTCAAATGTGTTTCCCCAAGGCTGCCAGTGTTGTATTCATGGGAGAACCATATCTTTGCTACTCATTCTTGTCTGGATCTTACAGTGCATTAGGAAGCTGTTACTGTGAATGTTTTAACAATTTGTAATACATACTTTAAAATGTTTCTAACAACAAAGGCTTATTTTTTCTGAACTTCTGTAAGTAAAGACCTTATGGTGCCTCATGGGAAATGTAGTCATTATTAGAGCAGGGATCCCCAACCTTTTTTAACCCATGAGCAACATGCAGATGTAAAAGGAGTTTGGGAGCAACACATGAATGAATAATGGTCCTGGTGGTGCTAAATAAGGTCTGTAATTAGCCATTTGGTAGCCCCTATGTGTACTGGCAGCATACAGGAGACTGTTTGGCAGTACACCTTGTTTTTATACAACCAAAACTTGCCTCCAAGCCAGAAATTCAAGAATAAACACCTTCTTTGATGCCACTGGGAGCAAAATCCAAGGGGTTGGAGAGCAACACGTTGCTCACAAGCTACTGGTTGGGGATCACTGGTCTAGAGCAAGAGTGTGCAGCATCACTGACTGTTGCTTGAGCTGTTATGATGAAGCCATCACAGTGCATTATAAGTCCCCATACTGTATATAGGCTGACTTGATAGCTGACTTGGTGGGGACAAAAGTTGTAGCTTGTGTGAGAATTAGGATTTTAAGCAGCAGCGTATTTAAACAGGTGGACCTCACCCAAACAATGTATTTTGCATAGTAAAATAAATCGTCATTTTAAGACAATATAGATTCATGACAAATTTCCGATGGTTTTAAAGTTATTACAGAAACTCTCTGGGGCCAATTCACTATGCGCCGAAGCACCTAACGCTAGCGTCAATTTGCTAGCGTTGGTCATTTTCGTTACTTCGCAAATTCACTAACGAACGCTGGCGTAAATTCGCTAGTGTTACTTCGCACCCTTACGCCTGGCGAATTTGGGCAACGGACGTAACTACGCAAATTCACTAACACGCGCATTGTACTGAACGCTACCTTTTACGCCAGACTTCCTTCGCCACCTCAGACCAGGCGAAGCGCAATAGAGTAGATAGGGATTGCTTCAAAAAAAGTTAAAATTTTTTCTAAATCCCAAAAAACGCTGGTGTTTTTTCTATATTATGGGTGATAGGCTGAAAAAGATCGAAAAATCTTTTGGGGCTCCCCTCATTCCCCCCTACATTTCCTAACTCATGGCAATTTAACTACACAGTGGGCACACATTTTATTTGATGTTTTGAAGGTTTCCCAGGCATTTGTAGTGATTGTACGTATTCCTCCATTGAAATTTGAATTTGGCGCCGTATGCAAATTAACCATCGCTAGCGTAACTACGCTTCGCTTAGCGAATCAACGCTAGCACAACTTCGCAACCTTACGCTACCCCTGAGCGCAACTTCGGATTTTAGTGAATTTGCGGAGCGCTGGCGAAACTACGCCTGGCGAAGTGTGACGAAGTGCGGCGAAGTGCGGCGAAGTTACGCCTGGCGCAACTACGAATCTTAGTGAATTTGCCCCAGATATCTGTGTTTGGGTTCTTACTCCTGAAAAGATGTAGCAGAAGTTTCCTGGAGAAGAACTAGTTCAACTAGTTTACTGAAATGTGAGGCTAATATTGCCAGTGTACTTAGGGCCAAAACAAGGGGAAGGCAGAACAGACATGAGCCTCTGGCACAACTGGGGCGATAAAATTGGAGGCAGAGCAGCAAATTGATTGAAACTGCCACGAAGAGGCAATTTATGTTAAGGTGGAACAACCATCCCTAAATATTGCCAGAGGGGTGTTGTGACATCACGTCAGCCACATACATGCAATTTAACAAAAACAAATTTTGAGTCCACAGGAAAATATTTGCCTTTGTCTCCCTGTAGACCTTACCGTATTGTTTTGTAGGGTAGGCACTCAAAGAGCAGTCCTCCAGGCAGTAGTAGTAAAAAAACAGGTCTTTTTATCGAGGTACACAATCACAGCGTTACGCGGTTCGTGTTCTCACAACACTATGGAGCAGATTTACTAAGCTCGAGTGAAGAATTCGAATGTAAAAAAATTCGAATTTCAAAGTATTTTGGGTAGTTCGACCATCGAATTGGTCAAATTGGATCGAATTTGATCGAATCGAATGATTCGAAGTAAAAATCGTTCGACTATTCAACCATTTGATAGTCGAAGTACTGTGTCTTTAAAAAATACTTTGACTTCATACTTCGCCATTTTAAACCTACTGAGGTGTAATGTTAGCCTATGGGGACCTTCCCCAGCACTTTTCTAACATTTTTTTGGTTGAATAAAAATCCTTTGATCGATCGCTTCGATTTGAAGGATTTTATCGTTTATCGAACGATTTTTACTTCGATCGTTCGAGAGAGAGAGAACGGACAAATGTTGGGTGCCGCAAGTTCTTTTAAGACGCTGTTTATATAAATGTACCAGAATGAATTGAATGTATGATTCCCACAAGGGCAGTAGTTATCATTAATAAAAGGAATGAGCAGCAAACACAGATGAATCAAAAGTGGTCTCACTACGTTTTTCTGTTTTGTTTTCATTCCATCCCTGCACTCTGCTCTGTGCAATTATATTCCTTGATCTATTTTGTATTCTATTGATTATTCCAAAAGTGCATCTAATGTTGACTTCGAAACACCTACCCAAGCACAGGATTTGGGTGTAAAATCCCTTTAGATTGTAAGCTCTTTTTGCACCTTTTGTACTGGTATTGGTTGTGATGTATGTAACTCCATATGTTCTATGTATATAATTCATGTGATTTAGTTGTATAATCACATTTACTTTACAGCGATGCGAAATATGTTGGCGCTATATAAATAATAATAATAATAAAATGAACCTCCAGTTCCTAGTCTAGTTATCACATTTTCTTTTCTTGGTCTCCATGAAGAGTGGCCATTGCTGCTACCTGCTGATTATAATTATACGTTACTAGCAGTATTTACCCACTAAATCTCCTACAGCACGTGTGCTTGTCCTACACTCAGATAATATTGTATATCCAATAACTTATAAAGCTAGGACTTTATCTACTCAGCATTTTTTTCCACCCATGAATGTGGAAAGTGGTTACAGAAATAACATAAAAAATTCATATTGAATGTTACATCAGTTTCACTGCAATTTTGTGTGATCCTTATCTTCCCCTATAAGAAATACACATTTCCCTGAAAGGATGTATTATGTAGCTAACACTTTCAAATAAGTGATAAATAATTGAGCCCAGAGCAGAACAGGGAGACAAAGCATTTGCGTGCGCCGAGCCTTAGGCTGACATTGATTTCATTTTTATCTCATTTATGTGCTCTGGAATCAATAGAAATAATATTTGTGTGGCGGAATTATTACATTGTTTGAAGGTTTGAAGTTTTTACTTAGAAGAAGAGCCCATGTGCTGGGTACAGGAATTACAACCATGTGTCTTAGCATCATGACACTTATGACATTCTGAGAAGCCTTAATTTATTGGCATTGCCATGCTTTTTTTCCTATATACTCACACTCCACAAATTTGGTGCTGCGGAGAAAAGGTTAATAATATACAACTTTTACAGCACTGATATGAATTTGGGGGGCAAAGACAGATGGGAATGTCGACTGGTATGAGTTATAATATCTATAATATAATAATATATTATATTATCTATAATATAATATATATATAAATGACAGTCAGAGCGATGGCACACAAGGAGATTTCATGGGTCTGAGCAAGCACATTTTTTATTAGTCCAAAGAGGGAGGGCTAAAAGACCAAACAACGGTTTTCATTGGCTCACGCACCTGTCAAATCACATATTTGGATATAACTCAACAAAGAAAGTGCAACACAGCAGGCCCCTCACGTGTTGTTGGTTAAACCCCACCCAACCCCCCAAAAAAATGCCCCGCTGTGGCCACACAGATTGCCCACTCCAAAGGCTGCGGCTGGTAAAATGAGCATACTAATGCAGAGGCAGATTTGTCTCTTTATAGACACATGAGTAGATCGTGTATCCCAACAGAGAATCTATAAGGGAATCACACAGAGCTGTCCTACATTTTAAGTGGAAATGATAAAGCCATGCATATTTGCAATTAAATAAATACAAGTGAATGATTTGCAAGGCAGGAGGTAAATTAGGAAATCAATCATTCATGTTAAGGCAATGGGTATCAGACTCAGAGGGCAGATCTAGAATTCTAGAATCACAAGAATACAAACTCTGGTTTAAATAGACGGTAGTTACTGATCACTGTAACTTGGCAGTGAAATGCTTTCAGATTATTAGGGTAGATAAAATATGCTAAGAAAGTAGGCCTTTGTCATATTGTATGACACAAGCTACAGACTTGCTATAGCTACAGATATAATCTGGTTAAGGTTTTTGTTCGGCAGCTGTTTAGTTTGGTATTCAGCAGTTATCTGGTTGCTAGGGTCTTATTTACCCTATAATAAAGGGGTAAAAAGGGAGGGAAAAAGGGGAAAATGTCCAGTATTGTAAACTTGTGAACAGTAAGGTACACTTACCAATATTACCAGGGGGTCCAGGTGCTCAACCCCCCAGACCATCACCTTGGGGAGGTAATGTCATACATTTTCGATTCAATTGTAGGCTGACACAAAAATCAGACTTCACTCTAAAGTAATTTATTAAACAAAAAGGAACATCTCAGGGGGTGGCCTTGTGCATTTCGTGCCTTATGGGCACTTAAAGGGTATTCTGTACAACCAGTGATATTTAGATGGGAACACACCAATCAGAGAAGTGTTTTGGAAAGGTTAATACATATGCGATTAGATTGCCCAGGAGAAACATAGTACACATAGAATCAACATGTTAAAACTTAAAAATACATATTTTTGCAGAAAAAAGATATTTTTTACACCACAGAGAGATTCTTTTTGCGAAATAATTGTAAATGTTATAGTTTTACGGTTAAGGTGATAGTTTTAGTATTTTTCAGATTACTTTAAATACTTTTTACCCTAGCAACTAGGCAGTGGTTTGAATCAGAGACTGGAATATGAACAGGTAAGGCACTGAATAGAAAGATATGTAATAAAAAGTACCAATAACAACAGGCTGCCATTTGAAAGCTAGAATGAGGAAGAAGAGAAAGACAAAGAATCATGCAGATTAATTGCAAAGTTGCTAGGCATAGGATATTCTATAACATACTAAATGTTTAATTAAAGGTAAACTACCCCTTTCAATGGTCACCCTGGTTCCTAGATTTGTATGCATTTGTGCCATAGACAATTGGAAGATCTCACCGTCTTTTATAACTCTGATAACTCCTGGAGCAGTTATTTGTTTGTGTCTATTATGCATTAAGCAAGAGAGGGTGCCAATGCAAGTTCCACCAAGCCTGTAAATGTCATTGGCCAAAAAATGAATAACATGTTATGTTTTAGGTAGCCGAGGATTAACAGAGTAGAGTATAACAGTGCTTTTATTAGCAGAGTCATGCAGGCATTACACAACAGTAACTTTCACTTTTAAACTGACAGGAAGTATGCACAGTATAAGTCTGAGCACAGTGACATCTACAGGCCATCTTTATAAACACCCCATATTCCCCCTATAGTAGGAAATAATTTGGTCAAATGTAATAAACAACAACAATGCATCTTAAAGCAATAATATACATTATTCACATCACATAGTCCTGGGTCCATGCAGGTAGTTTTCTGATTCTCTCAGTTCGCCTTATAAGTTCACTTTCTTCAGGCCTATTGCAGTTGACATCAGGAGTAGGAAAATGTCCTTCATCAAATGGAGCTTCTCCAAAGTCATATCTAACAGGAGCAAGATGACTTGCATTCCATATGCGTCCATCAGACAGTTCATATGTTTATGGTCCTCGCTGGCGTCTCACTTCAAGTGGTGTAGTAAATTTAGATTGTCCTTGTTTCAGTATTCCTGGTTTCTTAATTCTGACTAAATATCCAGGCTGAATGTACACTTCTTTTGCACCACGTTTTCTGTCAGTATAAGCCTTGCATTTGGCTTGTTGACATTTCACAATCTCAGCAGTAGATGGTTTTGTAGACACAGTATTTTGTGGAAGTTTGATGTCTGCAACATGTAACTTAGTGCGCATCTGTCTGCCATGTAATAATCCAGCAGGAGATGATTGGGTTGTTGCATGGCGCGTTGCTCTGTAGTTATATAGGAACTCTGTTGTAAATACTTTCCAGATTTCCAGTAAGATTTGCTGTCTGTAGTGCTTATTTCAGACTTCTGTTGAATCGATTTCTCCATTTGCTTGTGGGTAATACACTGAAGATTTCCTATGCACAATATTCCTCTCTCTCAGAAAGGATTTAAACTCATATGAGACAAACTGTGGTCCGTTGTCTGATATTAACTCCTTTGGATTACCTTCTCTGCTGAAGACTGTAGACAGAAATGTTATTACTGTAGCTGTTTATATGAGAAACAAATGCAATTTTAGGCCATTTACTGTAATAGTCTATCAAGGTTATAGCAAATCTACATTCTATAGGAGCATCTGTAAAAGGGCCGACAATATTAATAGCAAGTTTTTCCCATGCTGAATCAGGAAATGGTTCTGGTTTTACATCTGGTCTCAACTACTTTGCACAGCCCAGGGAAGTGTTGCTTTGTGGTGGAATTTTAGACACTGGCTGTGCGGCAGGCACTGGTGCTGTAGTAATGAGACCATCAACTAATTGTAGGTTTAATGCAGCAAAGAGATCCCTTCCAAGTATAGCAGTACCCTTATTCACAATGTAAAAGTACGTTTTGCAGTATTTGATTCAAATTGTACAGTCAATGGCAAGCAACCAAGCACAGGGATTGGATCCTTTAAGTAACTGACCAGTTTCAGGGCAGGTGCAACAAGCGGATCTTTTGCAAAGTATTTCAAGAAAAAATCCTTTGGTAGTATAGAAGCAGCTGAACCTGTATCAAGCATCAGGTTAATGGAGTGTCCCTTGTCAGCAGAAGCAGTACTGACACTGACAGTGCATATAAACTTGTCTGGAATAAACGTACCAGCTTTATCCACACTAAGGGGCCGATTCATCAATAGTCGAATATCGAGGGTTAATTAACCCTCGATATTCGACTGGGAACTAAAATCGTTCGACTTCGAATATCGAAGTCGAACGATTTTGCGCAAATCCTGCGATCGAACGATTAAATCCTTCGAATCGACCGATTCGAAGGATTTGAATCCAACGATCGAAGGAAAATCCTTCGATCAAAAAATCACAGGCAAGCCTATGGGGACCTTCCCCATAGGCTAACATTGACTTTGGTAGGTTTTATCTGCCGAAGTAGGTGGTCGAAGTATTTTTTAAAGAGACAGTACTTCGATTATCGAATGGTCGAACGATTTTTACTTCGAATCGTTCGAATCGTTCGAATTCGAACGAATTTAACCAATTCGATGGTCGAAGTACCCAAAAAATACTTCGAAATTCGAAGAATTTTACATTCGAATTCTTCACTCGAATTTTGTAAATCTGCCCCTTAATATTGTGACATTTGTAGTAGTGACTTCATGAACATCTTTACCAGAACTACGGCAGATCTTAGCAAAATGTCCTACTTTTGTGCAGTTGCGGCACCGTTTAGCTTTTGCAGGACATGTGACATGATTTGCAGTGTGTTGTGTTGAACCACAGCGAAAGCAGTATTTTCTGTTTGTATTTGCTGTATGGTTTTGCAGTGTAGGTGAATCGGTATCGGTGAATCCCTTTCCTTACACTGTATTTTGCCTGTGACTGTGCATTATTAGGCCACAGTGTTGAATTCACAATCTGTACATTCCCAGCAGTTCCCTGACTGAGAGTTTTAGCCTCTGCCACTGCTGTTTCAATTTGGCTAGCAACTGTAATAGCCTTAGCAAGGGTTAAATCCTGCTCTAGGAGCAGTCTCTCTCTAATGCGAGGTGAGTTTGTTTTATCATGTAATGCAGGAGACATAGATAATAAGCTATAGTTTACTCTGCCTGTTTGGTTAAATACCTCCCTTGGCATCCAAAACAGGTATTTGATGCCACTTTCAAACGGCAATAAGCGTTCATATGTTTATTGGCTTATACACGATTTGCAGATATAGGCCAGTTGTTTTCTGGATATACTGTATGTCATTTTATTCTAGGTGCAGGTGTGCAGTAATGTTTCTGCCCCAATCCCAAGGCAGTGGTTTTCAGATTTTTTTCGAGTCCCCTTGGCGTTCCAACCTTTGGCCACGGGACCCTTAAATAATAAGATTACAGATATAGATAACTCTTGTTTTATTATTCATTCAGCCATAGCTCCAATAATATATAAGATAGCAAATACGTTTTCACGCCAAATCTTACCCTTCAAGTTGTTCACCTTCCAACACTTTTTTTCAGTTTAGTTGGTTTCATATAGATCACCAGAGATAAAGAATTTTTCCAATTACTTCCTATTTTCTATTTGTGACAGTTTTTCTAATACTGAAGTGTAAAATTTCATTTTTCACTTTCTTATGTTTTTCTAAATCAGCTCTCGGAGGGGGGTCGCCGACTCTGTAACTGTTCTAAATTGATACAGTTAGTTGATACATTTCTTATCTTTCTGCTACTAGAGACAGCTTACAATTACAACTGAAAATTAAATACAAAGTATATTGTCTAAACCCATATAGTCTTAACAGGGCCTAAACCCTGTATCTTTCTATCATAATCTTAATTATACCGCCAGTGAGTTGGCTAGAAGATATTTATGCTGACATAATGTGACGGTCAGCACCCTAAATCCAGAACCAATGCTAAGCACCCTGTTCACAGCTCTTGCTTCTGCCTTTAACAGCTGCCTTTCACCTCGGGAGGAGCCTTCGACTAATCGGATGCCGCAAGGTTTTAATAAGAGAGGTGCCAAGCTAAGGGTTCTGGACGAGCAAAGGGGCACGACGGTAAAGTAAAGTCTTTTGGGCAGAAGGTCTCAGGGTCGGGCCAGGCAGAGTACAAGCGGAGTCAGACAGGCAAGGGTCAAACCAGGAGATCAATCAGAAGTGATGCGGAAATAGAAGAGTCAGTTACCAGGCAGGGTCAGGATTGCAGAAGTCAGGATCGTCAAAACAGGCAGGGGTCACAACAGGTATCAGGTATCAGACAGAATACAGGTTTAGAAGCACCAGGAAATCACTAAAAATGATCCAATAATGGGCAAGAAATCTACACACTGATTTCCCTTTTAAGACGTTTGGATTTTGCGCCATTGAATTTTGCATGCGCCAATAAACAGAGGAGACGCGCGGCGCGCGCGCCCTTAAGCATCGCTCACAAGGAGGATATGTGCAACGTGGCAGGCGTCCCCGTCTAGGAGGCTGCAGGCGTCCCTATCGACCCCCTCCCACTAGACCACTGGGGTGAGTTATTACACATAACCTGGCAAATACCAGATCATGCAGGTTGATGGGTTATGCAAGTGATCTGAATGTTTTCCAGCAGTCAGGATATTCTGCTTAATTCTTCATTAAATGCCCTTCAGTCTCTAGGAGCAAAACTGCTGAAGCAAATCCTATCAGCTTCAATAGGTGTCAAAGGGAAAATAGCACTGGGAACAGGTGTTTCCCAAAATATTTATTGCCTACAGAAGCCATGTTAGTCATCAGTGCAGCACAACATAGCAAGTGGTCTCACAAGGGACAAGGCAGGCTTTTAATAACGAGAGGAAAGGACAATGAGATATAATACTATTCTGAGATTGCACTGCATATACTAGCCCACAGCAACACAACAGAGCATCAACAAATAAAGTGTATATTTCCCTTGAAGTTTACCAGTTCCTTTTCTTTTTGTGCACCAGCAATAAGATCACCCCATAGAATATATAATCCGAACATTGAAATTACATTATCATGTAATGCAGGAGACCTAGATAATAAGCCATAGTTTACTCTGCCTGTTTGGTTAAATATCTCCCTTGGCATCCAAAACAGGTATTTGATGCCACTTTCAAACGGCAATATGCGTTCATATGTTTATTGGCTTATACACGATTTGCAGATATAGGCCAGTTGTTTTCTGGAGATACTGTATGTCATTTTATTCTAGGTGCAGGTGTGCAGTAATGTTGCTGCCCCAATCCCAAGGCAGTGGTTTTCAGATTTTTTTCCAGTCCCCTTGGCGTTCCAACCTTTGGTCACGGGACCCTTAAATAATAAGGTTACAGATATAGATAACTATTGTTTTATTATTCATTCAGCCATAGCTCCAATAATATATAAGATAGCAAATACGTTTTCACCCCAAATCTTACCCTTCAAATTGGGCTTTCGTTATTCATTTATATAATTTTCCCTAAATGTTCTATATCCTTCAGAATGAGCCCCGTGACAATGCTCCAAGTCCCCCCAGGGGGCCAACCCCACAGTTTAGGAGCCACTGTCCTAAGGCATGTTATTATATGATTATCCTCCTACTCTGGTAATCATGTATTTCTATTTTCCAAAAAGTATTAACACATAATTACGTGTAGGCATGTTAAAGGTAATATACCAAACTAGGCTTATAATTTCAAAATGTATTTTTATTAATACACAGGCATAGACTTGGCCTTGGTGCTGTAAACTTGAAGGTTATATCCATTGAGCTGTTAACTAAACTTGTATGGTTTAATATCACTTGTTCTGTTCTGTTCAGAACTTGCATGCCATGTCATTGGGAATTCACAAAAGTGTCTGTAAATACACAGTTCTTGGTCGCTAAATTGTAAGAATGATGTAAACACAGAAGTTATCTTATAGCTTTATGGTTTTGTTGTAATGCCGCCAAATTTCAAATCACTATTGAGCTTTGGAAATGTCATTTGTGCACCCCAAAATTTTACTCTATACAGACCTAAACCAAATTAACCTATCATCATTTCTCCCCTGGACATTTTCATTGTGGCTGAGACATTTTGGAAGAAAAAAATGTGTGTAAAAATGTTGCTGGAAGGGGAAGTGCGACCTGGACACAATGGCCATTACTTGGCATCACTAGGGAGGAAGATGAATCACTGGATATGTACTAGTGACAGATACTTCAATACTTCTTACTGACCTAACTAAAAACAAAGTCAGAAAAGCTCATTTCTTTCCTAGTGCGTATTCCCTCAGGTAAGGCCAAGTACAACAAAACAGAGTAAGTCTAGAAAGGAGTGTTAAAAAGACAAGTGGTTTATTATATGAAGTAGATGGGATAGAGTGAAAAAAGGGTACTAGGGTAGATAGAACCCGACAGGGGAGATTGAAAATAATGTAACATTTATAATAGATCAGTGACTTATAAAGTTGGTCAGTTTTTGATCAAACTAAAATACCTAGTTTGTTGGATCCATTCCATTCAGAATCTTCCTGGAACTGAACATTATGCCCCATATTAGTTACCAACTTTGTGCTTTTAAAGAAATTGGCGGGGTCATTTAACAGAACCAATGTGCTCTTCAGGTAGATTTCCCTATGCAGCACCCCTTTCATCCTCGACTATGGTGAGGCCCATCCTATATCCACTGTCTTCTAAGAGTATTAACAAAGATAAGGAATGATTAAAAGCTACAGTAGGACCTACAGCCGTCTTCAGCCACCATATTCAAAATCGTCACTATTAGTACATGGTCACTATAAATGGTGGCTACAAGTGATAATAATTTCTTTTTGACAAATCATAGAATTGAATACCAAAATGTAATAAAAGGCACATGTTCATATCATACATGTAACAGACCAGTTTGGGTAGGGTTGATCAAATGTGTTTAGTAAAATAGAAGAAAAATCAGCACCCCAACCTGTTCTTTTTCTTACAAAGCCACTGCATTATAATAAGGTATGACAAAGAAGAAGATCAGACCAATGTCTTGGAACTGCAATTACCAAGAGAGAAGCAGGTATATGAGTTTATTCTTCTCAAAAACTCTTCATCTTTGCTTCTGCTCTTGACAAATCTCTGTATCTATCACTCACAATTCTTCGTACAGTATGTCATTTATTGGAGGGACAAATGAGAGAGAGAGAGAAGATGGGGGGGGAAATGTTGGTGAGAAGTGAGAGAAAGAGCACGTGGCAGGGATTAATAATATATATACATATATCTTCTAAATCAAGAACTGCAATTTCACACAGGGAGCAGATAACTGTGAATAATAAATAGTTGCTAGGCGCTGTATTTGCTTTTGCATCATCACTTACATAAAGACTATTCTTAGTTAAGCGGGTCCTGGTGGCAGCCACGTGACTGCTCTGCTAAAACATTCTCACAGCTTCTGGTTCCTGCATTAGAGTGAAACTATTCACAGCCCCCACTTTGAGGTTTCCCAAACACACCATTTGAGCTCATTTGAAATCAGGATTTATACTGTGATTTTTTCTTTACCTTCTGAACTCCGAATGCTTACTTTAGATAGGAATGAGCCCTTCGCTCTTAGATTGAGCTTATGTATAGAGTCAAATTTATTGACCAACATAGGGCTACTATTCTGACCCCTAAACCAAACCATGTGGGAATTCAGTATTTGATAGGTTCTGTACTCTGCTATAGGCTTGCATCTGATAAAAAGTACTGAAAATGAGTGCCAATGAGTATGCTTGGATGTGCTCAACTGTCCTATAGTAGGTTATGGGCCAGAGGTGCAAATTGATCAAATCAACAGGGGAAAGTGTCATACCAGGTATGGTTAATAAAGGGTAATAATTGATGTAGTTCACTTACCTTTAATACAACTATTTGACTTATTGAAATACACTTAAACCACTGAAATTCTGCAGTCAGGAGGAAGAGCTGATCTCGGTGATCAAATTATGCAATTCATGCTCACTAACTATATCTCCATATATTTTAGAGCAATGTAGAGGTTTCTCAAGGGAGCCGTTTTCTCAGTATTTACAGGGAGATTCTCTGCATATAGGTAATGACATTACTGCTTTTTCAGAAGTCAAGCGAACCATCAATGTTCTCTGGCTATTTCTTTGTAAACAATGGGGTTGCTTGTGGGAGCAAAATGTAATTCAACTTATAAATTAATTTCATGTCATACATGAACCAGTTTCTCATCTAGCCACACCTAGAATATATAGGCCTACGCTCTGTATGCTGTACGCTTGCTGTGATGAGTTCATCCCTCGACTTTAACACATTTCAAACTAAAAAACTCGGCCAATTTGAGCTCTTCCTGAGATCCATCTCTACTGAGACACAACCAATGTTAGTCCAAAACTCCACCTGCTTTTGATTAAGATCTGCCCCCTACAAGTCACTGTGTCCTTTTAAAGGGGATGTTCAGTATCGGACTGGCCCACCAGGATACCATGAAAACTCCCAGTGGGCTCAGGTGTCAGTGGGCCTCTTGCTTCTAACCATTTGGCCTATTTCATGGTCATTCCCTGTTTATTTAAGAGGCTTAATAATTGAAGAATATAGTATATTATGGCGTGATAACAGACTAGGAAAAAAAATAGGTTGTATGAAGAGAGGAGGAATAATAGTTTGGAAAGTGGGCCCATGGTCTAAGATTTTCTGGTGGGCCCCTGGCATCCCAGTTTGACACTGGGAATGTTCATGTTTACGTTAACTTTTAGTATGTTATGGAATGGCTAATCCTATGGAACTTTTCAATTAGACTTCATATTTTTATTTTTTATAGTTTTTGTATTATTTCCCTATGTCTGACTCTTTCCAGCTTTCAAATGGAGATCGCTAACCCCATCTAAAAATAAATGTTTGGTAAACTAACTTGGGGAACTATCCCTTTAAATAGGGGTTCTGGGTGTTTAAGGGAAATAAGCATTAGTTACAGTCTACTTTAAAAGTGAAGTCAGAGCATTTATTGCTGGGAGGAAGTGAAAAAAAAAGATAAAGAAGCCTATTTTTTATACAAATGGCCTGTAGGTGTCACTGTGCACAAGAGTTATACTGTTTATACATAGTATTTTCTATACTGCTTAAAGCGTTAGAGTTGAAGCTACTGTTGAAGTGTAATGGCTGCATGAACCTGCTAATAAAACACTGTTATACTGTACTCATCCTTGGCTACCAAAATATAACACAACTGACCCACTGCCCACTGACCTGCAGTCTACACAGTATCCAAAAGTACCCTACTCTAGTGTGCAGAAAGAGTAACCGAACAGTGTTACCCATAATCCTGTGATTATATGTAAACACCACCCTTGGTTGAACACACAAAAGTAGACTGCATTTTTTAACATGATCAATATACTGATACTGTAAGATTATTTTGCCACTGTTATCATTCTGTATGTGTTTCTACATATAGCATGCTCAGTTTTCACTTAGTTTTCCAAAAGGTATAGAGTGAAATAGACCTATTTTATCAATCTATTTAACTTTGCTGGTTTACCAGTACCCTGGGCAGAATGAAGGCAGAGTGTGAGAAATTAAAGGACACTAAAATAAGCAACGTGCCTTGCAATACTATTATTATTATTACTATTAATAGTATTATTACATGCAGGTCTGTAACTAAACTATGACTTCAGAAATATAATCTTACACAGTCACTATGTACATTTCACATCAACAACTTCATCTCCTCCTGGATCATGGGAGACTGAAGCTGCTATAAGTGAGCCATGACTCCAGAAACAGCAGCCTCAGCTCTGTGTAAAGCTGCTATAACTTCTCTACATTGATTGATGGGTCTGGGACGTTGAATAGGAGTCTGCAGCTGCATGATAAAAGGAAATCTATGGGCTGATTGATAGACGGGCAAAATGAAAAATGGGCATGTTTAAAGAATATGAATTAGGTAGGCTCAACGTATGCATAAAATGGCTCTGTTATCTTACTGGAAAATACTGTTAACCTCTAGAGTTCTAGAAGCTTTAACGCTGGCCAGTCTGTAAATAACAGACCAATGGAAGGCACAAAGATTGTCTAGAAATAAATGTGCTATTGACTAGGTGTGTTGCTTCAGAACTTATGTATGAAAAACAGCAGGAAACTCAATGTACAAACAATTTATGAAATGCAATTTTCTATTTGTAACTATTAAAGCTGGTGCCATTAACAGTGATTTTGCTACATGGCGTTCAGTATGCAGGAATGATTCCAGGGTACTTAAGGTAATCCAGACTGGTCCCATTTTTTATTTCATAGCCCTGGTAGCAGGTCTTTTGAAGGAGCCAGTAGCACCCCTGCATTCAGCTATTATGAGACCGTATAATTTAGATTTTATATTGCCCTGGGATTTTATTTTGTAATGCAAATTAGCATTCCTGCTGCTGCAGAGAGTGTCTATCATTACTATTGATTGTAATTATGTATTTAATTTAGGCACGCAGACGGAACAACTTTTCAGCACCCACGAATAAGAAATTTTACAAAAAGCCAGGATGCAGGAATTATGTTTCGTTAGATTGCCAATCAAGACATATATATATATATATATATATATATTTGATCTTAAGGTGAATAAATTAGAAATATTTTATTATCAAAGATGCAACTAATGTTTCGGCTGACTACTCAGCCTTTCTCAAATATATATAATCGCTTGTAGGCAGCCGCACTCTGATCCGGATTTTGGAATTATTGTTGGTGCTGGATCAAATTTTACTTACAAATTTCCACATAGAGCCGCACTCTAATTGGCTCTATGTGGAAATGTATATATATATATATATATATATATATATATATATATATATATATATATATATATATATATATATAGAATATGTAAAGAAGAAGCAGCACTCGTCAATTGCAAAAAAGTGTATTAAAAGATCAGAGCATCACTCAAGGCAACGTTTCGGACAGCATATGTGCCCTTTGTCAAGCCCAAAAAGAGTTCTCTCAGCTTATCACAGGTATCACATTATATAGGCAACAAACAGGAAATGACCTCAAAATTTGCATATACACAGGTACAGAGCATTATCATATACATGTATCTATAAAAACAAAAACAGGTCATAATCACGATTTAAACCCCGAGGATATAAAGATTTGAGCATATTAATCCACCATACCTCTCTTCTTTTAAGTTTCAATTCTCGATCCCCCCCTCTTTTCATGGGCGGTACTACTTCCAAAACCATAAATTTAAGCTGATCTGCCGTGTGTCCCAAATCAACAAAATGCTTTGAGACAGGTAATGTGGTATTGCCCAAATTAATGCTAGACCGATGTTGCGATATACGTGATTTGACCATCTGGGTGGTCTCACCCACATAGATGAGACCACACGGACATGTCAACACGTAAATCGCAAATTTTGAAATACACGTGAAGTGTCCTCTTAGCTGTATCTGTTGGCCAGTCTGGGGGTGAATAAACTCTCTGCCTTTCAATACAAAGGGACATTGTACGCAGCTCAGGCAAGGATACATACCCTTAGATCTACCTCCCCAAAATGTATGAGTCTCCTTGGGTTTAGTTCTCACTAAAGTGGAAGTGACATGTGCCCCAATAGTTTTGCCTCTCCTATAGGAGATAAGCGGAGGTGCTCTAAATTCTGGTATGGTAGGATAGGCATTTCGTAAAATATACCAATGTTTGCGTAGTAATTTACCAATAGCTTCGCTATTGTTGTGAAACTGGGTGACAAATGGCACACGTTGCGTCTGTTTAGTTTTCCCCTTAGGATGTCTGACCCTTTGCTGGGCTTGTTGAATCACCTTTTCTGGGTATCCCCTCTCTCTAAACTTGTGGCACATAATTTGTTCCTGCTTCTCTTTTTCCTTCCCTTCACTCACTAACCTCTGTACCCTTGAGAGTTGGCTAATGGGGATTGATTTCTTCGTATGTGGGGGGTGCTGACTGGTAAAATGAAGAATTTGATTCCTATCAGTAGGCTTTGTGAATAAAGAAGTACATATAGAACCTTCTAAATCTTTGTATACTAGAACATCAAGAAAGTGGATTTTTTGGAGATCATAGACCAGCGTAAATGAGATTGAGGGGTGTACCCCATTAATCCTACCATGGAACCGCTGTAGGGAGTCAACGTCACCCCGCCATAACACAAATACATCATCGATGTATCTCCACCAGGCCAAACAATGTCTGGAGAAGTCTACATCAAGGTAAATGTGTAGCTGTTCAAGCCTTGCCATAAAGGCATTGGCATATGACGGGGCGACGTTGGATCCCATCGCGGTTCCACGTAGTTGGAGGTAGTACTGTTCCCGAAAAGTGAAATAGTTACAACATAATATGATCTCCAAAGCCTGTAGGAAGAAATCAATCTGATGTACAGAGTACTGCGCTCCTTCCCTCAGTATCCACTGACTTGCTTCTAACCCATCACTATGTGGTATAGACGTGTAAAGACTGGCCACATCCAACGTGGCCAGAATTACACCCTCCCCCACATTTCCTAGTGATTGTAATTTATGAAGAAAATGTCCAGTATCCCTTATATAGGAAGGTACCTCTTGAATCAAGGGACTTAGTACTTTATCGAGCATTATAGCTAATGGGCAAAAAACCGAGTCAATGCCGGCCACTATAGGTCTCCCTGGTGGACACATTGGGTCCTTATGAATTTTAGGGAGAACGTATATGGTCGGCGTGACTGGGTTCCTGACCATCAAATAATTCCTCAATTTGTCAGTGATCACTCCCCTATCAACCATATAATCCAGTAAAGTTTTAATCTTTCGTATAATGCCCAACAGGGGATCACTGGATAATGGTTTATAAACCTCCCCATCTGCCAATTGCCTCTCAATCTCTGCAATGTACTGTGTAGTGTCCATTACCACAATTGCGCCCCCCTTATCAGAGGGCTTAATCGTAATATCGGTTCTCAATGAAAGATCTCTCAAAGCGTCACGCTGTTGCTTGGACAAATTATGTGTCACAAATGAAGGATCACCCTCCACCTGACAAACATTTTTAACTTCTGCCATGATGTTATTAATATATGTTTCTACAGCAGCGTATGTAGTAGGAGGAACATACACACTCTTGCCGTATAAACCAAAAGTCTCAATGTCCAATGACTGGCTATCGCCATTAGAAGTCAGTTGTTCCTGTGGTTTCTGAAAAAAGTGAACCTTCAGCCTCAAAGTACGAAAAAAGCGGTATAGATCAACATCTAATTGAAACAAGTCCGTAGGTCTATCCGGACAAAAATTAAGACCCAGTGACAATACTGACTCCTCAACTGGTGTGAGCCGTTTAGAAGAAATATTGTAGATTACTTGCTTATTGTCCTCTTGCTGCAACCGCGTAGCGGTCGTCTTGTCATGCCTCCTGTGTTTAACACCTCCTCGTTTCCATGGTCTCCTTGGCCTTTCTTTGGGGATTTTACCAAAAAATCCACTCCCTGAGCCCTTTCTTGATTAGAGTAGTAGGAGTCTTCACCTCTAGGCCCCTGTACATGACGTTTTCCTTCAAAACGATAAAAAGCATGTTTATCTCTCACATCAGTTAACCAGGCATACACATAACCTTTTTGGTAATCAAGTGTATCTCTATCAAACTTCGATCGCTTCTGACGCTCTCCCTCTTTGCGATAGCGATCCAACTTTGCAATTAGTTGTTCATGCACCTGTTCCAGTTCCTCAAGTGGGCAGCATTGTTTTAATTCAGCTTCAACCTGGCTGATCTCTTGTTGGACCACTGTAAGTTCCTTATTAATATATTCAAGTGTCAATAGCATGATATCAGTGGAACATCTATCGACAATCTGCTTAAATTGATTACAATAGCCAGTATTATTGGCAAAAAGAGTAGGACGTAGACTTACTCGTAATCCACGTGGTATCCATGCCTTTTTGTGATACTCAGCTAAAGTCAGCCCGTGTAGTTCCAAATCCACCGTCCTCTTGCGCAGCGTTTCTAGTTGCCGCCGTGTATTAGTAACTGTCGGCACTTGCAGAAACTCCGCAGGACCGGAAAAGTGTGACAGGATACGCGTCACTTCAGCTTCCGTGTAGACTGAGGTTCCGTGATGCGTTCCAGCGCCATATTGCGTTCCACTTTGATTCTCCATCGCGTCTAATCGACCCAATAAAAGTGCACGTGGGCTACGGAAATATAGAAAATTAAACAATGGGTGCCCCAGCACTCTTAGAAGTATACTTGCTGTGTTGGTCGGTGCTCGCTCCAATAGGAGACGCCGTCACATCCCCACATCAAATAGAATATGTAAAGAAGAAGCAGCACTCGTCAATTGCAAAAAAGTGTATTAAAAGATCAGAGCATCACTCAAGGCAACGTTTCGGACAGCATATGTGCCCTTTGTCAAGCCCAAAAAGAGTTCTCTCAGCTTATCACAGGTATCACATTATATAGGCAACAAACAGGAAATGACCTCAAAATTTGCATATACACAGGTACAGAGCATTATCATATACATGTATCTATAAAAACAAAAACAGGTCATAATCACGATTTAAACCCCGAGCACCTCCGCTTATCTCCTATAGGAGAGGCAAAACTATTGGGGCACATGTCACTTCCACTTTAGTGAGAACTAAACCCAAGGAGACTCATACATTTTGGGGAGGTAGATCTAAGGGTATGTATCCTTGCCTGAGCTGCGTACAATGTCCCTTTGTATTGAAAGGCAGAGAGTTTATTCACCCCCAGACTGGCCAACAGATACAGCTAAGAGGACACTTCACGTGTATTTCAAAATTTGCGATTTACGTGTTGACATGTCCGTGTGGTCTCATCTATGTGGGTGAGACCACCCAGATGGTCAAATCACGTATATCGCAACATCGGTCTAGCATTAATTTGGGCAATACCACATTACCTGTCTCAAAGCATTTTGTTGATTTGGGACACACGGCAGATCAGCTTAAATTTATGGTTTTGGAAGTAGTACCGCCCATGAAAAGAGGGGGGGGATCGAGAATTGAAACTTAAAAGAAGAGAGGTATGGTGGATTAATATGCTCAAATCTTTATATCCTCGGGGTTTAAATCGTGATTATGACCTGTTTTTGTTTTTATAGATACATGTATATGATAATGCTCTGTACCTGTGTATATGCAAATTTTGAGGTCATTTCCTGTTTGTTGCCTATATAATGTGATACCTGTGATAAGCTGAGAGAACTCTTTTTGGGCTTGACAAAGGGCACATATGCTGTCCGAAACGTTGCCTTGAGTGATGCTCTGATCTTTTAATACACTTTTTTGCAATTGACGAGTGCTGCTTCTTCTTTACATATTCTATTTGATGTGGGGATGTGACGGCGTCTCCTATTGGAGCGAGCACCGACCAACACAGCAAGTATACTTCTAAGAGTGCTGGGGCACCCATTGTTTAATTTTCTATATATATATATATATATATATATATACTGTAGTATGGTATATAGATATATATATATATATATATATATATAGACACATAGGGGCCGATTCACCAAGGGTCGAATATCGAGGGTTAATTAACCCTCGATATTCGACTGGGAATTACAATCCTTCGACTTTGAATATCGAAGACGAAGGATTTAGCGCAGATAGTACGATCGAACGATCGAAGGATTATTCCTTCGATCGAACGATTAAATCCTTCGAATCGTTCGATTCGAAGGATTTTAATCCAACGATTGAAGGAATATCCTTCGATCAAAAAAACTTAGGAAAGCCTATGGGGACCTTCCCCATAGGCTAACATTGAGTTCGGAAGGTTTTAGATGGCGGACTAGGGGGTCAAAGTTTTTTTTAAAGAGACAGTACTTCGATTATCGAATGGTCGAATAGTCGAACGATTTTTAGTTCGAATCCTTCGATTCGAAGTCATAGTCGAAGGTCGAAGTAGCCCATTTGATGATCGAAGTAGCCCAAAAAACACTTCGAAATTCGAAGTTTTTTTACTTCGAATCCTTCACTCGAAGTTAGTGAATCGGCCCCTTAGATATTTGTACATGGAATTGAGCTTTGATGATACTGAATACTGCAATTTATCCATAATGTGCCGCTCATTGAATATCATCAAGTTTGCATTATCTCAGATTACCTTTTCAGAACAGTGGGTTTTGGAGAGCCCAAGTTCAGGGTTTTTGAAGTAAGAAAGAGGACACCAACACCATATAAAGAGCTCATGATACATAGTACTATTCTAATTAGCTGCCTAAGCTTGCTAGAAATTGTAGTCAATGCTCTAGTGTAATTTTGTGTTCTGAAAATTAGAATTTTGCTAGCTGCCATGGGTGTGTGTGTGGCGATTTCATAGTCTCATCACTTCCAATATGCAGCTCTCATTACATTTGGGATCATGTTCTCTGCTAAATGAAAAACTGCAGCGATAATTACCTCTTAATAAATAAGAAAGGGATCAAATCATCCTAAAGATCAAAAGGGCACAGACAAATAAATGCTGATCTGAACAGCAGAACTGATGCCAACATCACATATTATTTTACAGCCATGTCCTGATTATAAAGCCTGATTATAAAGCCTTCCAGGGGTGGGATGGATGCCTAGACCCAGAATGTGCTAGAGTCTTAATCTAGAAAGGAGGCGTTTATTGGCACAGCACTATTTCTCAGCAAGAAAAATAACATTAACACATGTTGCCAATATTTAGAAAGAATATGCAGTATTTGAAATTTATTTATTCATGCTGCACAGAGCTTGAAAACGGCATCGAACAGTCTTAGAACTATGGTGTCCATTTACTAAAACTTGTCTATAAACCATCGCCCATTATCGCTGGGAATGTTCTAGCAACTCCACTCACATGTTTACTAAAGTGCAAGAGACAAATTTGTCTTTCGATAAGTCGCGTTTATTACGCAAGTGTAGCCGATTCAGCATTATTTCTGGCAAGTTGCAAGTTTTTATGGCATTCATTGAGGTTAACTGCATAATCTGCTATAAATCTTGCGGATTAAATTTATAAGTATCATTCTTCCCCAGTGCAATCACTCATTTTTGCTGATATTTTTCATCTCTCCCACTATATAATTTCTGGCTTTCTTTTATATAACGCCACTCTCCACGAGGCAATAAAAGGCAACAATTTTGTCTATATTTGACGACAATTCATGCAATAATCTTTAGAAAACCTTGCAAGACAACTTATGTAGCATGAATGCGATAATAGGCGTTAATATATATTTGCACCGCAATATTCACAATGACAGAAGCTCATGCACTTTAGTAAACCTGCTCTTCAGGTTTTTTTGGCATGTTTTTTGGCACAAGTCATAATTGCTATCTATTGTAAATGAACGCCTATGTGCTTAGCCAACAAAGTCCTGCTTTCCATTCCCAGAGTCCCTCAATGTCCACTCGGTCCATGATGATCAACAGAGCCAGGGAAGGATTGGATCCACTTTTCTCAGCTTCCAAAAACACCCCGGCCTTAGGATTTTAAAAGTGCACTTTTTAGAGCAACAACTTGTTTCATGGAATTTCAGTTTTTTTTTATTTTTGTTTGCAATGTAACCTTATTATACTTACATTCTGATCTGGTGAACTGTGCAGAATTTAAGACCAGTAAGACCAGTGTTGTAAGGACTAAAGCTTCATGGAGACCATATATTCTTTTTGCCTAATGTTTCTGAAAAACAAACTCAACTTACACGGAATAACTTACTCTTACTATATATGCCTCTCCTAGCATTCAGATTTGTATTACTGAGACCGATTCTAAGTATTTAGCTGGCATGTTGTGTTCATTTATGTGGAAAATTAATTAGCCAGACAAACCTCATATATTATAAAACATGTTCGCATTTAATTACGTTAGAAGACTGCTGGACACTGCTAATACTCAGTCTGTGGGGTTTTATATACCCTCTTCCCCAGGTATCTTTACTACAAAGAGCTAAAGGTTACTTTTCTCTACGTATTTACCACTGCATTTCCATGCTATCAGACTATTAATTACTATTAATCTTACTACAGTTACTAATGTCAAACGTGTTTGCTGAAACAGCTGCCAAACCCAAACTTCACTGCAGAGTAGAGCAAGAGCAACATCTGAGCCCTATGCACTGACAAGCCTTACAGAATTTTTATATCTATATATATATCTATATATATATATATATCTATATATATATATATATATATCTATATCATCTATCTATATATATATATATATATATATATATAGTTACACCAAACCTGAAATAAACAGATCCAAAGAATCGTTATAAAACCCAGGATACTGAAATACTCAATAGACTTCTATGTATGACATCATCATCAGCCTAGTTCATGAACACATGATATAATTATAAACTGATACAACTAATTCTAAAAAGTTGTAAAGTACTGAGCTAAAGAGATATGTCCACTACAGAGTCATCGGGCCTGATTTGTAAAAATTGGTACTAAATTTTACAAGTGTAGTTGCAAGTCGCAACCAATGAGCAAAACTTTTTTAAATGTATACTAAGTAAAGACAGCTGTTGGAAACACTTTCCCAGGTTAGTAGCTATGATCTTACATGGGACATTGTTATTGTGATACATATGTCCATGCCAAATCTTTCTAACAATTTGTTTTCTCTCTCTTTTGCAGTACTGGATCAACGAATACACCTCAACCTTGGGAATTGGAGTATTTCATTCAGGAATTGAAATCTATGGGAGAGGTAAAACAATGAAACTGATTGTTAACTAATGACAATCACAAATTTACTAGTGAACTCTATGGGCGTCTGCAGAAACTTTTTTCCAGGGGGGACACAAGAAAGAAAACATATTACACAAATTACTTGTACCCATATTTTGGTTTCCACACAAACCTAAATGACTATGAAGATTTTCATTCATCCAGGTCATGGTATATCTAGTTTAGGTAAATCAAAAAACAACTGGACTTGCTGAGTAATCAATGAAGACGTTTCACTACTCATCCGAGCAGCTTCTTCAGTTCAACTGACTAGTGTGGGAAATTCTCGGCATATAAACTCTTCCACTAATCCAATCACAATGGCCATTGGTATGGTATATATATATATAGATACACACACAGATATATAGAGTGAGGCAGAGAGTTATTAGAGACAGAGAGGTGAGTGTGTGGGTAACTCATCAGAATGAGAAGGGAAAGGGTAAAAGAGGACAGGGGATAGAGTGAGGCCATGGATAGGTGGGGGATACAATGGTTTTAGGCAAAATCCACAGGCAGCCTGTACCTATAAGATTCAATAATGATTGTAGTTACACAGCTACACACAGGTTCATTATAGTCTCTATAACTCACACACAGTTTGTCAGACCTAAATTCGACCATCGAATTGAAAAATTCGATAGTCTACGTTTTTTTTAAATTTAAATTTAGCTGTTTGCGATCGAATAACAATCGTTCGATCGATCATAGAAATCTTTCAAATCGAACGATTTTCAAAAAAAAAAACTTAGACTGCTAAAAACTTAGCCAGATCTTGTCTATAGGTTCTAGGAGGTCCCCATAGGCAGGTTTAAGGTGGCAAAGTGTCGAAGTCGAAGTTTTTTAAAGAGACAGTACTTCGATTTTCGAATGGTCGAATATTCAAAGTATTTTCAATTCGAATCTAAGTCAAAGTCGAATTTGGCCTATTCGATGGTCGAAGTACCCAAAAATTACTTTGAAATTTGAAGTTTTATAATTAGAAAATTCACTTCGACCTTTGATAAATCTGCCCCTAACACGCAGGGGCCGATTCACTGAATTCGAGTGAAGGATTCGAAGTAAAAAAACTTCGAATTTCGAAGTATTTTTTGGGCTACTTCGACCATCGAATGGGCTACTTCAACCTTCGACTACGACTACGACTACGAATCGAAGAATTCGAACTAAAAATCGTTCGACTATTCGACCATTCGATAGTCGAAGTACTGTCTCTTTAAAAAAAACTTCGACCCCCTAGTTCGGCAGCTAAAAGCTACCGAAGTCAATGTTAGCCTATGGGGAAGGTCCCCATAGGCTCGCCTAACTTTTTTTGATCGAAGGATATTCCTTCGATCGTTGGATTTAAATCCTTCGAATCGTTCGATTCGAAGGATTTAATCGTTCGATCGAAGGAATAGTCCTTCAATCGTACGATCGTAGCATTTGCGCTAAATCCTTCGACTTCGATATTCGAAGTCGAAGGATTTCAATTCCTAGTCGAATATCGAGGGTTAATTAACCCTCGATATTCGACCCATAGTGAATCAGCCCCTAACAGTTCATTTTACACACAGACATAGATGCACACAAAGGCACACACATACACTTACATTCATACTCTAGGCTTAACACACCTGACAGATTCACATTCCTCTGCCCTGGGAAAGAAGCTGCTTCATCAGGAGTAGACACACAAACCATAACTCCCAACATTTTGGAAACAAAAAGAGGGACAAAAAATGTGTTGCGTGTAGTGCAGCAAATGTTTTTAACCACACCAATTTTTTTGGCCACACCCCCTAATTACCATGTTTATTTTACAACATTTGGCAGGTTATAAAAGTTTGAACATATTTCTGTGTTTTTTTTCAGTTTTGCTAATGAAGGTGAATTGCCCTTTAAGCTGTAAGTCTAACTTCTCCCAAGGGACCTGTTATCTAAATTGTTACAATTACTTATTTGCTTTTCTCAAAATTGTTACAAAAGTATCTTATCTGCACCTGTGGCTGTTCTGGGCTCTCTGCCAAAAGCCAATTTAGTTAGAAATATTGTATCTTTTTTAAGCCGTTCAGTGCAGAGAAAATCTGGACTTTCCAGTGCAAACACGGGACTGCGGGTCAAAAGTAGAATAGGCATTGGGAAGGTCCATTATTTGAAGCGGAGCTGACCATTAGATGTAAGCCTTTTTAAACTGATTGCAGTTTCTTAATGGTAATTTTAAGAAAACAATGTGTATATATATATATATATATATATATATATATATATATATATATATATATATATATATATATATATATATAATCGCACTTAATTCATTACACCATCAATTGCAAATGACCCAGGTGCTATCCACGTTTGCCATAAATAGAAAAAATCTAAAAGATATAGATGCACACTGAGTACGTTTAAGGTTAAAATGTCCAAACTTTAATTAATTTACATACTTAAAATGTAGTTCGACGTTTTGGTCTATTCCTAAGACCTTTCTCAAGACCATGGTCTTGCCCCTATATGTGGACGACCAAGGTGAATTGACATTCTCTTTACCTCAAACACCTAGACAATTGTAGTACCTTTATAATAGTTAATAATAGTTATGAGCACACATTTGAGAGGCAGGGGGACCGGTGTATTTCCCAACTGATAGCTTAAAGGAGAAACAAACCCCTTATTAAAAAAAACCTACCCCACATAGACCCCCCTCCCCCCAACCCCCAGCCTAACTGCTACCCTGGGCAAATGCCCCTAACTTTTTATTTACCCCGTGGTGCGAATTCAGGGATCGGAGTTCACGGCAGCCATCTTCCGGGTATTCGGTAATCTGAGAATGAGACCGGCGTGGCAGCGCATGCGCAGTTGGAGCAGTTTCCCGGTTCGCGTCAACTGCGCATGCACCTAAATTGCCGGAAATTGCAGAATCACCGGAAGAATACACAAAGACCTGGATGATGGCTGCTGTGAACTGCGTTCCCTGAATCTGCACCGAAGGGTAAGTAAAAAGTTAGGGGCATTTGCCCGGGGTAGCAGCTAAGCTGGAGGGAGGGGGGTCTGTGTAGGGTAGGGTTTTTTTTAATATGGGGTTTGTTTCTCCTTTAAAGGGAATGTTAACCCAAGAATATTTTTTTGCCGAACATAATTCCAAGCAGGTTTGAATATACATTCATTACAAATTTTCTATGGTTTTTAAGTTATTTGTATATGTATTAATATTGAATGCAGTGTTTGTCTGTCCCTTTCTTTCTCTGCCCTGGTGGCTCAGACTGTTGATAGAATGTAAGACATGGCGAAGGATTAACAGACCTGTCTTTGCTGGGGAACTAAGACTTTTGCAACATTGTTTAAAAAGTAACCGCCCAGAGTTAAACAAATGCTGCTTTCAATAGCAATTGTTTTAACAAATAATTTTAAACGCACTGAAAAATTTTTTATTGGAAAGTTGCTTAGAAATATGTTCTCTTTTATTAGGCAAATGTTTATTTTGGGGTTGACTTGCCCTTTCATTGTTGCAATTTTGTATATTGTTTTTGATCACTTCCCATTGCAACAACTTGATTTAGCTACTGGTGCTTTAAAAGTCAATGTATAAGTGCTAGCTTGAGATTGACTTTCACATCCCAGCTGCAGAAGCTTTCAAATTTTCATCAGTCGCTATTGTGTGGAGTGGGTATAATAAGAGCCCTTGACTTTCCCTGGAAAGCGCGCTAGGCAAAGCATGAGCCACATACACACGCACTAAGCTTTGAATTCAGGAGATAATTTTATTCTATATAACATGATGCTCTCTTCTTGGCTGAACATAAAAGCACACACTGTATAAACCAAAAGGAATGAAATCCCCGTCTCTGATATAAACATTCAGTCTATCCGTTCCCTGTTTTATAATTTGGACCTGAACCAAAGACAGACTGAAGGAACAATGTCTGGAGAGGCTGGAGAATAAAATGCAGCGCTTTTAATATCATTTGAGAGAAACTGTAAGTTACTCGTTTCCGTCTTTCTTAAAATTTTTGGTGTTCTCTGAACTTAGAAATACATCAGAATTACATCCTCCTGGGCCAACAAACTCAACTGCACTTATCCAGCTTGGGTGGGGGGATCTTTGTCACTGAAACAGGTATCAATATGTACAATGGACTGTAACAGCATTTGACCCACTAATATATCTGCTGCCACTGCAGGAAGAAACATGTCCCAGACTATTAAAGGGGACCCGTCACCAAAAACACTGGACACTGTTATTAAGACAAGTCTATCTTGTTTGTGCACCAGAATGGGGGACCTGATGTCCATCCCCATGCCCTGGCTACACAATTAAATGGTGAAGAAAACAGGGGAATGTGAGGAGAGCAGTGACATCTAGGAAGTGCTGAATGGAAAGTGAAAGTAATTGACTGCTCCGCCTCTATGCCTAAGGCATAGAGGAGTGGCGAACAATATTTGATTGACAGCTGAAATTTTTTAAATGAGTTTACAACAGCTATAAATGCTTTAATAAAAAATAGAAATTGGGTTTCATGTTTAATTTGAAAAGGACTTTTATTATACAGAGTTTTATGTCTGGGTGACAGGTCCACTTTAATTCCTGTATTAAGATCTGAACCCAGTTCTTCTTCGGGAAAGTCACCCAGAGAAACTCTGATAACTCTGAAACACTCTCTTTAGAATAAATCAGTTCATTGATAACGCACAAGGTGCTGATTAACTGGAATTCAAACAGATTTCTGCATGTGAAGTTGAGTAAAAATGATCATTTTTTCCACATGGGTATACAGTATATTATTTTAATTTGTAAAAAGTTGTGTTCAGTGCAAATGTAATTTGCACACAAATGTGCATTTTCCTGCCATGTATAAAGCTATGAAGTTCATCTGTTCTGATGTGCCATACACTTTTATAACCTATGGAATTTTTTTAAATGTTTTCATGTAATTCATTTCTTATGACATCACTTCCAATGGGCTTCTATTGAATGGGCACACTAAACCAACGCATTTCGTAAGTGATAAAATTCTTTCGTAAAAGAAAAGTGTGCCCATTGGATAGAATAGTTTAATCTTTGGTTTTTGGCTTTCATTCATTTCATTGTTTTGGAGACATTATACCAGTATCTGTCCTGTTCAAAGATTACCTTTTACCTTAAAGAAACATCAAAACATCAAAAAATTTAATTGTTTTAAAGTAATACAAATATAATGCAGTGTTGCCCTGCACTGGTAAAACTGTTGTGTTTGCTTCAGAAACACAACTATTGTTTATATAAATAATAATAACAGCAGATAAGCTCTGTAGAACATAATGGTGTTATCCACTATTTAACCTGTGCCATATAGCCTTTTTTCAATATCCGCCATTGCTACTCAGCAGCTTGTTTATATGAACTATAGTCGTGCTTCTGAAGCAAACACATCAGTTTTACCAGTGCAGAGCAACACTACATGATATTTTCATTACTTTAAAATGCTTTAATTTTTTGGTGTTACTGTTTCTTTAAGTGAACTCCACACCTCTAGGGCTGCAGCCAGACGTGGATGTTTCTTGGCTTGTGTATAAATAATGTATTGTAGGATTAAGCATTATATCATGCCATTTTTTAAATGTTTTATTAAAAAAGAAGCAAGGAAATCATTCATTGTATGTACAGTATCTAAGTATTCATTTAAAGGGGCAAGGGTACCTTGGATATGAAGTGGTGACATGTAAACACTTTTTTTTTTAACACATAGAGGGTTATTTATCAAAGGTCGAGTTTTTTAGAGGTTTATGTGGTTTTTTTTTTTACTTTGAATGAACTCACAACTCGAATATTTTCCAATTTAAGAAAAAAGAACTTGAATCAGTGAATTAATCAAGTTTTCCGCAGGAAAAAACGCGAATTGCTTTAATTAATCAAGTATTCGAGTGAGACCCATTAAAAGAAGCCCGAACATCATGAAGACTTTTAACATCTTTGACTATTAACATAGTTCAAGGGACCTCTGCCATTGACTTCTCCATGACAGGTTTTAGTATTTTTTGGTTTCAAACTAATTCCAGCTTTGGGGTATAATAAATCTCCAAAAATTCAAGTTTAAAAAAAAATCTGAAAATTAGAGTTTTTGACCAAAAACCACCCTCGGCAGGAAAACATAACTCGGTGTTTGATAAATCTGCCCTATAGCTTTGCATAAACTAGTAAAAATTTACCTTGGAATTGGTTTTCACCTTGTGTAATGACCTTCTTGTACATTCCTGTAAGGCGACTAGAACTAATTATTGCAAGGCACCACAGGATGCAGTTAGGAGAAGTCAAATGACTTTTCCCACTTAAGTTGTTGAAAAGAAGACTATGCAGGGTAACACATCCTAACAGCTTTAAATATAAGAACATTTTGCATTTTATCTATTAAAGATCACCTGTATGGCTTGTCTTTTTAAAGGTAAAGGAATATTGGCCTAGAGCATAATATTTGTGCTTGGATAGAGAACCAGGGCTGGATTTGTGGCGAGGGCCGGGCCTAGGACGGCAAAGTCCTAGGGGCGGAATGCGCCCAGCCGCTCTATAGTGAGCACAGGGGGTGCGCAGCTGGCCAGTGCTCCAGTGTACCTGCGCTCACCAGAAAGATGCGGACGGCGGGCGCTTGGACCACGTGGGCTGGCGCTAGGACCACACGGCCCAGGACCGTGAAGCCCAGTGCTAGGACGGCGCAGCCGCTGCTCAAATCCGGCCCTGTAGAGAACTGGCTGAAGGATAGATTATAAAGAGTGGTTTTAAATGGTCTGTCCTTGGCCCTTTACTTTTACCTTTATTAATGACTTTCAGGTGGGCATTGAAAGTACTGTTTCTATTTTTGCTGGTGATATTAAATTGTGTAAGCTATCAGTTCTATTCAGGATGCTGCCACTTTGCAGAAAGAATTGACTGAATTGGAAAACTGGGCAGCAAACTGGCAAATGAGGTTCAGTGTTGATAAATGCAAGGTTATGCACTGTGGTAGAAATAACATCAATTTGACCTATATACTAAATGGCAGCGTGCTGGGGCCTCCTTAATTGAAAGGGATTTGGAAGTTTTTGTGGATAACAAGTTGTGGCAGTGCCAGTGACTACTAAAGCAAGTAAAGTACAATGCATGAAAAGGGCAGTCAATTGAAGGATGAAAAAATTATTTTGCCTCTTTATAGGTTTCTAGTAAGACCTCACCTGGAGTATGCAGTGGAGTTTTGAGCTTGTGTCCTTAAGAGGCATATAAATGAGCTGGAGAGAGGGGACACAACAACTATTTTTCGAAATGTGTTAAAAACATTTCTTCTAGGCATATATCATATTTTGTAATGCATTTTGTAATGATATATATCAAAAAATTTAACATATGCTGTTTTTCCTCATGGTAGAATTTGCCTATGGAGGGCACCCTTATCCATTTAGTGGGATTTTTGAAATCACGCCAGGCAATGCCGCAGAGCTTGGAGAAACATTTAAATTTAAGTAAGTATTCCAGCATGACATCACCATCAGGGCAAAATATGAGAATATTTAAAGGGACTTAACGTACATATTCTTCATTTTCTGTATTTTAATAGTCATCATAGTTGTGCTAGTGTGATCCATCCCATAACCAATGACCAACAACCATCTGGCACTAAAGTTAGAGCTTTTGTGCTCTGCATCTTTACTCTCTGATGTAGCCCATTTTTACTTGTTTTAATAGAAATAATTAAATAAGTCCTCCTCCATCTCCACCCAATTGTGGTCCATGTCTTATAAATATTATACCTTTACATTGGGTTTACCTGTGAGTGATGATTAGAAGCTGGCTTCTCTTCACCCCGCAGTTGCTCTGAAGAACCAAAGAGGCTGGAAATGAAAGTACTTTCAATTTCACAGTTCTGCACTAGCTTACAATAGTCAGCATGCACATCCAGCAAAATCCTTATTTATTAAACACATGTTGAACAAAAGATGGAAGAATTTCATTATAGTCACAATATGTCTGGCAGGATGCAGCCTCTGACCTCCCTGGAATAATCCTAGTTTTACTGGAACTTACAATGTGAGTAAAATGTATGATCCATTAGAAAACTCCTAACCGCTTACCTTAGCAGACAAAAAGTGATTTCAAAGTTTGTTTCAGCATATATATATATACAAGTTACACAGTAATTCTGTTATGTGCTCTGCAGGAGGCTGAGAGATAAGACAAGTCTGTTCTTGCTGCCTTACGCAGAACTGCTTTTTCTGATCGGGTGGTTGTGGGAATATTAGTCTGGAAAATACAAATACTTTTATTTATTCCAGTTGATCCTCTAACAAGTAGGAATATATATTAAAAAATCCTGAATATTAGAATAAAAAGCAACAGTCATCAGGCCTGGATTTGTGGTGAGGCCACAAAGGTCTGGGCCTAGGGCGTCAATACTTTAGGGGTGGCATACCGCCCAGCCACATCCTAAGGAGCACTGGGGGCTCAATGCGGTCGGCACCGGGACCATGTGGCCTTGGGGCGCCGCATTGTGAGATCTGGCCCTGACAGTCATTGATTGTGCTCCAAAAAACTTGCCAAATAGTATAAGGGTGGTGGCACACAAGGCTACTGGGGGAGATTAGTCTCTCTATCATCTGTCTATCTATCATCTATCTATCTATCTATCTATCTATCTATCTATCTATCTATCTCTTTATCGTCATTACATTACAGCTGTAACAGTCCTTTTTGGGAAGTAACCTATGTTTTAAATAAACAGGATGTTTGGGCTAAAATTTGGATTGTTCTGATTTTTATAATTTCATAATGTAATTTCAGTTAAATTTCCCTATTCATCATTAACTAAAACAGGCCAGATCCTGGATATAGGCCCTCAATATCTTTGGATAATAACCAGTCTTCTGATAATCACCTACAAGCCTTCTTCCCTACGACAGGGATTTGATACAAATGATTCGTATGCTTGCCTGCCTGACGTTTACTTTTCCTGCAGGGAAGCTATTGCCCTCGGGACCACAGATTTCACAGAAGAAGACATTGATAACATAATGGAGGAGCTGGGGAAGGAATACAAGGGAAATGCCTATCATTTAATGCACAAAAATTGCAACCACTTTTCTGCAGTGTTGGCAGAGGTTTGTATGTCTTTTCTACCCCCCAATTACTAACTTATTCGCATGCAGGGATTCCTATCTCCAAAGAGCCTCCATAAGAGCAACAGTGTCCATTTGCACTCTCTTGTAAATAAGCCTGCAGTAGTGTGATGTGATTATGGAATACATTGCACATCTGGTGCTGCAGAGAAGCCTTAAACAAATTACAATCACAGATTAGATCTCTGGTGTTAAAAATACTCTCTTACAGCAAGTGTTTATGTGGAAAACAAGCGAAAAGAGAGGAAGGACAACTTGACAGCACATTTTTATTAGCACAATTATCATATTTAATGATAATTCAGGATATTATTCTATCTCAAAGCCAACTCTCAGGACTTTCATAAAATACTGTATGTAAGGACTTACCCTGGTGTCACACTTGACAAAGGGCTTCGCTCGAAACATGTTGTGTAACTCTGCTTCCCAATAAAGAGTATTGCAGTTAATTTGCTGCCTTAGGTTTGTTCCACAACTAACTGCATTATTTACCCTGGTGGTCCAGTGGTTTACCCGTTGGCATGCGGGGGCGCACCGCCATGCCTCTAGCGGGGACGTCCGCCACATGCGTCTATTCCCCTCCAGCCCTGGTATCCCGTGACCAGGGAGCTTAGCTTGGGTTCTGGATGTAGGGTGTCGAACGTGACACTGTACAAACTTTTTACAGGTGCCTCCAAGCACAGGAGTAAGTTATTTGCACATTTCTTGTTCTGCCAGGATGGCAATATTTTCTGAGACCAAAGGGTATCATACTTATAGATGAGTTCTGTTGGAATGGGAGTTTAATCTGCTTGCTTTTAATGGGACACAGACATTAACATACAGGTTAATATCATTTATGTTGAATAATGCACCCCTAGTTTTATTATGTGTGTAAAACTGTCGTTAAAACCTCTATATAAAAATGGAGGCTTTCCAATCATAGCACAGTTCAGGGATGAACTGCAGTGATAATGACCTTCCAGGAAACCTCAGATAAAGGGTCCATTCACTAGCTGATCTGACCTCTTCATTTACCTTCTCCTGTAAACATTTATCTTTTGAATCGCTTTCCGTTCTGTTTCTCTTGTTCTTCTTTTCTTTTCCCTTCTATTCTGCTCTGCTTTATTTATTTATTGCCTTTTTTCTATTCTGGTTGGTCTTAGTCTTCCTTATCATAGTCCATAGTGTCTTCTCTCTTCCTTTCATAATTCTAATCTCCTTTTCATTTGTCTCTTTTTAACATCAAGTCCAGGGATTCTTGACCATGGGTTAGAAACCAAAACAGGGATTTTTCACCATACATTATACACTATTATTAATTATAACAAGGTACATCATTAAGTCCAACCTATTTCATAAGTCATGAATGTTAGAAAAAATGAAGAAACCCTGCCCTATTCCCTTCTAGAATGTACACCACCCTCCTCCACTGATTCTTTTTTTACTTACCCTTTTGTTTGAAAATTGTATTGGACTAGAGGTATAGCATCTGCAGTGGCCTAAGGTATGGGAAGAACCATGGTGCTATGTTGAAGGAACTCTTGGTATTCAGAGTGGCCAAAAAATCTAGGCAAGTTTAACAGAATATTTTGTGTTCTTTGCCGTTTCAGATGCTGTGTGGGAAGGAAATCCCAAGATGGGTGAACCGCCTTGCCTATTTCAGCTCCTGTATCCCATTCCTTCAGAGCTGCCTTCCCAAAGAGTGGCTGACCCCGGCTGCCTTGCAGAGTCACATTAGCCTTGGACTCCAAAGAGAAGATCAGGGGGACGCAACAGACGATGACTCTCCATCCACCTCTGGAGCCTGTGCATCAACAGGAACGACTAGAACCTGTAGACACACTAGAGTCTAACTGATAGAATACATCCCTATGGACAATCAGTTTTCAGAGATTACTGTAAACCGTACAGCCTGACAAAATCTTTTTATTTTTATTGAAGGGTTAACCCACTGTTGCTGCTCCGTATTCTCCTTCTACTGAGTGGGATTCTTTGTGCTGGCAAAGAGTTTTGCCAATGGATAAACACTAAAAACTTGGTAACTTTTTAGATTCATTAAAAAGTGCATTCCAAAAATATTTTTATTTTTTGTGCTTTCTTTCCTTCTTACTGTGTATTGTAGCAATTATTTCCAGAGTTCCCTTTGTTCATTTGATTTCATTTTCAGACACTGATTTTTTTTCAAGATACACAACTGGTCTTTGTATTTTACTTATTTCCTGACCCCGTTCCCTCTTATATTTTCTAAAGGGTTATGTGTGTAGCCAAAATGTTAAGTGCACATGTGTTGTAACGTGTGTGCATTCACAGTTTAGAGGGAACATGGCTTTATAGTTATCATTATCCTTTATTTATGTACGCATGTATGCTTTACAGAATTTGTCCACGATTCACATTTGCTCCTGCCCCAGTGGAACTTACAATCGGTCTGCCTACGGCAAAATGCTTTTTCCTGACATCAATACGTTACAGTAAAAGTGTTTCAGCCTATTTGACATTGCCAAGGCCAGCAAAACAATCTAATAACTCTTGAAACATTGCACCAAAACCAAATAGTTGTTTGTTCTGACAAATTAGTAGGATTTGCTGCGTTAGTCACAAGTGCTAAAAGTGGTGGATGGAATGACAATTTGATGCCAAAGTGTACTAAAAGCAAGTCTTGATTGCTTTACCTAAACGCAGATACAAAAAACAAATTAATTTAATATAAATTGCATCCAGGGGCGATCCCACCCAATTTGCCGCCAGAGACGGCCTTCGTTTTTGCCGCCCCCCCACGGCACTCACCTTGAACGCCAGACGGGGGTCAGCGGGGGTCCACATTGCTAGTGCAGAGAGCGCAATTGCGCTCTCTGCACTAGAAGAGCCGAATTTACGGGTTTAAAACCGGAAATTCGGCTCATAGTTATCAGGAGCGGCAATTTTGGCGCCCCTGGCAACCAGGGGGGCACTGCCGTCTGAGGCGAGTGTCTCAACTCTCCTCATTGGCAGAGCGCCCCTGATTGCATCTGATTACTATTCAGTCATCTAGCATGTGTATTTTAGAATAAGGTGTGGAGAAGAAGTGGAAAAAAATATTCACATGTTTTGTGACAGTCTGTAGTATATACTTATATACAATATTTATCTTTTAAAATGTATGCTTTGTAAAAAGTTGCAGTTTCCAGCCATTAATTAATTAGCATAGATTGCCACTCTTGCCATCACCTAGAAATTCCCAAAATACAGTTTTAGACTGTATTTACACTGTTTGGATAAAAGGTGATGGTAACAACCTTAAAGGTGAAGGAGAAGGAGCACACCCCTCATAGAGTGCGTGACCACCCAAAGTTGTATAATTAATAGTTAAAAATACTATACTATATTAGTCAATCTGTTTTTTTGTCTACCCTCAAGCTATTTGAGCACTGGTCCATTTATATTTACATTGTCTGATTGTTACATCTGAAGGCGAATGGATATTGGGCACTGACAGAGGAAGTGGACCACAAGACCAGAATTAGTGCATGGAAAATAGAGATAAGCGATTTCCATAAGTAAACCATAATCAGGTGACCATTGGAGCCAAAGTGATTGCACTGAGCTCCTGCTTCATTTAATGTATCTGTGTCCACACAGTGTCCTTGTTGGGACAAACAATCCAACAACTCTCCTGGTCTTTTTTACTGGAAAGAAATTTTTTCCTATTCCTTATTTTTCCGCAGATATTTTTTTTTCTGAGCTCTTGACACAAAACAAAGCTGATAACAAGAGGTCATTTTTCTGCTAGCTTAATCAGTTGGACCTCTCAGCTTACTGTGCAGTCAGCAGTTGGCGAACAGTTTGTGAGAGAAAAACCTCAAACAGAGCTTTACTGTAGTTGCCAATTACCAAGACAGAAACGTATCTTAGAAAGAACAAATGTGGGTCTTTATAAAGACAAGAACCCATATGTTATATAGAAAAAGCATTAGGTCAATCAGAAGTATATTCATTTTCAAATTATATTTCATTTTCCAACTTTACTGTTACATTAATTACAAAATAAATAAAGCCCCTAACCAATAAGAGACAATTGTAAACTTGTGTCATAATGATAAAAATAACATTGGCTACTGCACCATTATGGTTGGCATGGAACATTGTCCACCATTGCTAGAGTGGTTGGTAACTAGGTCAGTAACTTTTAGCTGTCATCTCCTCATCATACGTGTATGGGGGGTACATGTAAGAATGCCAAGAACCTGTCTGCTTTCCTGATGTCAGTGAGAAAAGGGTTTAATATGCAAAAACTATCCAAGAACTTTTGTGTCTTTACCAATGTATTTTAATGGGGTCATGACCAGGTTGTGCAGATTGACCAGCTATGGATCAAGCAGATATGTTAGAGATGGTGCACATGGATTTTATGGCAATGGGAAGCAGTGGAAGTAATAGTACATTAGTTGTCTAAGAAGGCTTTTATTCTTCCAGGTCATAATATACAGTATTTAGTAGAGGTAAGTCCACATTCTCAGGTTGTTTAGGCGGTACAGGTATGGGACCTGTTATCCAGAATACTCGGGACCTGGGGTTGTCCGGATAACTGATCTTTCCGTAAATTTGGGTCTTGATACCGTAAGTCTACTAGACAGTCATGGAAACATTAAATAAATCCAACAGGTTGGTTTTGCTTCCAATAAGGATTAATTATATCTTAGTTTGGATCAAGTACAAGGTACTGTTTTATCATTACAGATAAAAAGGAAATCATTATTTAAAATTTTGATTATTTGCATAAAATGGAGTCTATGGGAGATGGCTTTTCCATAATTTTGAGCTTTCTGGAAAACGGGTTTCCGGATAATGGATCCCATACTTGTACATGGGTTACATCAAGGTACAGACTGAAACAGTAGCTAAAAGTAGACATATTTACCAGTTTCAAGTTGTATAAACAGATTAATACTTTTGAGGGAAAGGATAAAAAGTACTTTTTCTGTGAAAAGTGCCTGGTGGAAGCGCCTTCATTAAATTCCTAATTACAGAGTGACTGATTCCTTGACCTAAATGTGAACCTATTCATTTTCTGTTGCGAATAAATGACATTACAACATTTGTCCAAGGTCATACTACATCAGCGAGGGCTTTGAATTTCGCTGCCTATAAATAAATGTTGGTTGTGATCAGCCCATGACAGCAGTCTAATCAGGAGTGATTACGCTTGGAGACAAGGGCAGACTGTTATCTGTAAACTAGTTTTGTGGATGAAGAAAAGGAAACAGCATGTTAGGTCAATTCTCATTTTCTGCTTGAATGTCTATTTAGAATATGGAAGGCAATTAACAAAATTCACTGTGCCAGTAGATGCTATGAGTATATGAAATATGTGCACAGGGCACAACATAGAAGCATATCTGAAACAAGACACATGCCTATCGAGTTCAACCTTTTCTGTCTATATAAAACCTGGCTAACTGTTAGTTGATCCAGAGCAGTGCAAAAAAAAAAATTCATCTGAAGCCTCTTCAATTTGAAAAATTCCTTCCTTACTTAAAGATGACAATGGGACCAGTCACTGGATCAACTTTGCACTAACCTTTTTTCAAAACCCTGTTTTTACTCACTTGCTAAAATGCCATTCTTCTAATGGATGCCCGTCAAGTCTGCTGGAAGAAGCTACTGGTACTTAAAACATTTGAGAGTTTTATTGTTCCCCTTATTTATACATAGTTATCAAAACTCCCCTTCTAACTATGTGTATTCCAGTAACCTATGCTATTCAGGTGATGTTTATCATGTTAACTTCTTTCTTTCTATTCTATACTAACAAGTTTCAAGGCACTTTTGAAAATGTACTTGTACCAATTCCATTAAGCAGGTTTTCAAGGAAATGGTATTGCAGCGGGGCATTAATAGCCAGATTGGTCACCCCATAACAGTTACCAGCAAGCTAAAATGTATATGAAATGTATGTCACTTAACGTACAAGGTCTGAACACCCCGTACATCGATCAAAACTTTGGAATGAAGCTAGAATTCAGAAGCCAGATTTAATCTGGTTGCAAGAAACACATTTTAGGAAACGTGATCCATTACGTCTCCATAGTAATAAATATTCAATTATACGGGTAGCCTCAACTCAAACCAAAACTGCTGGAGTTGCCATTTTAGCTAAAAATGACTTGGGACTGGAGGTGACTGAAGAATGGTGTGACTCAAATGGCAGAGCCCTTATTGTTGTAGGTTGTATTAGAAATGTTAAATATACTTTGGGTAATGTGTATGTCTCCAATGAAGGTCAAATTTTACATAAAATTTTTTCCAAAGTGAATCAGATGAAGCAAGTTTACTCATAATGGCAGAGGACTTTAATCTTCCTCCAGACCCAGTCATAGATACTACAAATCAAGCATGACTAACTCATGCCACTAGAGGTTACTACAAAAGAAAATTAGCCAATGCCACTAGACTTATAAAGTTGTTCCATACAGAAGGCCTATATGACACGTGGAGAACCCTAAACCCCACAGCAAGGAATTACACATATTATTCCCCGGCATATAAGGAATACTCTAGGATAAATATGTTCCTCACAGATGCTACACTACTAGAGCAAGCCACAAATATTTCTATAGGCCCCATTTCATGGTCCATTTACTATGACCATTGATGATAGAGCATATACACACAGGGCTGGAAATTAGCACCAATGCTTTTAACTGATCCAGAATTCCACAAAGCAATCCAAAAAGCAATCCAAGATTTTTTCAAGGAAAATGACACTCCTGATATCATGCAGGCCACCATATGGTGCGTGCATAAAGCCATAATTAGAGGGCTACTAATTCAACAAAACAGTCATATTAAAAAACAAAAGATTCAAATTAAAAAGGATCTCTGGGAAAAATTGATCGATCTGACAGCCCTTAATAAAAAAAGTCCTACTGTACAGAGGGCATCTCAGATTCAAGACCTTAGGGATCAGCTAAAGATGATAGACTTGGCTAAATGTGAAACTGCCCTTAGATCCTTAAAATTAGAGCACTACTATAAAGGTAACAGGGCCTCAAATTATCTAGCTAAACAGGTTAAACAACAAAGGGCCAAATCCTCAATAGTCAAGCTTACATACAATAATAATACACTCTACAATCCAAAGGACATAGCCAATGCATTTGCTGATTATTATACCAAATTATATAACCTAAAAGAAGATAGTACATTTGCCCAACACTCCACAGCGGCCATCCAACAATTTCTTGCTAATATCAATCTTCCCAACTGTCCCTAGAGCAGCAGGAACAGTTAAATATCCCCCTTTCCCTAGTTGAAATACAAGAAGCCATAAAGGCTTTACCCCTAAGTAAAGCACCTGGCCCGGACGGATTCACTAACGCATTCTATAGGGAATTTACAAACCAGTCTTCTCTTGTTGTTCCAAGAAGCACAGGAAAATGAGACATTCCCTTCTGGGATGCTCACGGCAATTATATCTACCATTCCAAGAGCGGGCAAGTCACCAGAACTGGTTCAAAAGTACAGGCCAATAGCTCTCCTAAACACGGACGTGAAGATCTATACTAAAGTGTTACAGCGAGTTCTGCCATCCCTAGTGAACCCGGATCAGGTCGGTTTTATCAGACAAAGGCAGACGTCAGATGCTACTAGACATATGATAGATCTTATTCAAATAGCGCAACACAAGCATATTCCAATGCTGTTGTTATTCTTAGACGCTGAGAAGGCCCTTGACCGGCTTCACTGGGCATTGGTAGAAGAGGCAATGAAACACTTCAACTTAGGGCCACAATTTATTAAAGCAACTTTGGCCTTGTATTCAAACCCCAGCTCAAGTTAATGCAGCAGGGTTCCTGTCCCGTAAATTTGCCCTTACTAATGGTACCAGACAGGGTTGCCCCTTATCCCCGCTAATATTTGATCTTACCATGGAAATTCTGGCTCAAAAGATACGGCAAACAAGACAAATATAGTGAATCAACGTAGCAGGGAGGGAGCTCAAAATTGGGTTATACGCTGATGATGTTATAATTATGACAACCAATCCACAAACTGCAATCCCGCATCTTTTACAAATTATAAAAGACTTTGGGGCCATCTCCTATTAAAAGATAAATTCAGAAAAAACACAAGCTATGTCGGTAGGTCTAAACTCAATAGTGGTAGCTGATCTCCAACAGAAATATAACTTTGAATGGAGAATGGACTACCTTAACTACTTAGGTGTAAAACTTACCAAAACCATGCACACTTTATATAAGTACAACCATGGTACCCTAGTGACAACCTTAAGCAGAGAGATACTACAATACAAGCTGGCTTATGTATCATGGTTAGGACGAGTAGCCGTTGTTAAAATGTTATTATTACCTAAGATTCTGTACATGCTACGAACAATTCCTATACTCCCCCCAGAATTTTTTTTTTGTCACTACAGAGGTTGATACTGGACTTTATTTGGGATAACAAGAGGAGACGTGTTGCCAAAGATACTTTATATAGACCAAGAATTTCAGGGGGCTTAGGGTTGCCAAATCTCAGGGAGTACCACAAGGCAATAATGTTGGAGGTAAAATTATACTGGACAATAACTAAGCCTGATAAACACTGGGTTGACATTGAGAAGCAGGCTGCACTCCCTATGGATCTTGAGGATCTCATATGGTCCCAAAAACCCGCTAATCCATACAAGAGTAACTTTACTCTGCAAACTATCAAAGACCTACTTGTGGTCTGGAAGAGAACCAGGAAACATAAGCTGTTTAAATTTAAGGTGTCCCCATTACAACCGATTGCTAGTCTAGAGAAAGAAATACCGAATTTGTCACTGCGAAACTGGAAACAACAGGGCATTAGAAAGTTAGGATCGATTTTACAAAATGGTAGTCTGCAGTCAGTAGTCTGCAGTCCTTCACCAATTTAGTACATAAATACGCAATACCTAATGTGGATCACTATAAATATTTGCAAGTGGGACATTATCTTACTACACAGACAAGTTTCCCTCTTGCACAAAAAAACATGGTGGGAGACTTTATGCCTTCAAGATAACCCACTCAAAGGAATGATATCCTCTCTATACAAACTCTTGATATCGGCGCTGTCCGAGACTAAAAGCAAACAAATGATCAAATGGGAACATTAACTTCATCGGCAAATGGAGACCACAGACTGGGAAAGGGTTATTCAAAAGCTACCAGATGTGGAAATCACTTGGAACAATATACCAAACTTTTACTTAAAGGAACAGTAACGTCAAAAAATAAAAGTGTTTTAAAGTAATGAAAATATACTGCAGTGTTGCCCTGCACTGTTAAAACTGATGTGTTTGCTTAAGAAACACTACTATTGTTTATATAAATAAGCTGCTGTGTAGCAATGGGGGCAGCCATTCAAAGAAGAAAAGGCTCAAGTTACACAGCAGATAGCATATAAGCTCTGTCTGTCTAATGGTGTTATCTTTTATCCATTAGTTAACCTGTGCCTTATAGCCGTTTTTCAATTTCCGCCATTGCTACACAGCAGCTTGTTTATATGAACTATAGTAGTGTTTCTGAAGCAAACAGATCAGTTTTACCAGTGCAGGGCAACAGTACATAATATTTTCATTACTTTAAAACGCTTTCATTTTTTGGTGTTACTGTTCCTTTAACTGGTATCTGACACCGCACCAACTAGCGCATATCTACCCTACCACTTCTGCAATGTGTTGGAGACAATGTGGAGCCATTGGCACACTTACACATATATTTTGGGAGTACCCTAAGATTACACCTCCGTGGAAAGAGATTGAGAGACTCATTACAACAAAGTTGAATGTTACAGTAGCACTGATGCCGGCTATAGCCCTGTTACATATATTTCCAACATGTCTAGAGAAAGGAGAAGAGTTTGTGCTGCACCATATGTTGTTCGCGGCTAGAGCTTCAATAGCAAGAGTATGGAAAACAATATCAGCACCATCAGTAGCTCAGGTTCTCAAAGATGCGCAGTATAACATGACTATGGAAGAATTGTTAGATTATGACATCAAATGGTCAACCCAAAATACAGCTTTATGGAAAGTGTGGAGACGTACTCAAGTACTAGAAATGTGTAGACAAATGCTAAATAATCAAGGGGCAAATGTTAGTACAACATGAGCTGTTTGCAAAAGCTCACGTTTGGAGTAATATGGTTTAAGTAAGGTTAAGAAGTGCCTTTTCTTTTTCCTTTTTTTCTTTCTATCCCTTCCCGTACTAATTCCCCCACCATTCCTTAACGGTGTACTGAAAAATGTACAAAGAAATGTATGAGAAAGAATGTATACTGTTTAACCCTACTTAACTTTGGTTAAATCAATAAAGAATGTTTGGAAATTAAGCACCTCTTCTTCAGTGTAAACAACGTCAACTTCAGTCATTCTTCGTAACTGAGACCTTCCATATACTTTACCAGCTCAGTTGCACTTCTTTGGACTTTCTTAATATCCAGTTTAAGCCCTGGAGACCAAGTTACCTGTGAATACAGGAACTGCAAAAAAACTACAAACATTTCAGTTAAAAAATATATTAAAAAGAGCCAGTGGACAAAAGGAAAGAGAGAGCAGGAATGGTAACTGGCAACATTGAAGGATCATGTGAAGTGATTGGTTTGAAATGCAGGTCTGTTTTAACAAGTGGGCAAAAGAAGAATTTACCCAAGCCCACTGGGACAGGAGGCAATCAGACATTTCATCTGGATAACCTTTGGCGTGACGCATTCTCCAGAAATAACAGAACCCTCATTTTGATCAACTGTAAGAGCTCTACAGTATGGATATTTAATGTATTTTTCTTTTTGCTGTGTTTCCACTTCCACGGTTGTTGGTCCAGGGTGGAACCCCTGGAAATCATTTCTACTTTAGAAAGCACAGGCAATTTTTTAATTGTCTACCTTGTTTTATTGAAGTTCACCTGTTTGAGGGTAGTTATGGCATACATTTCTTGGGGCAGAGGGGGCCACACCACTGAGATCTTTGCTGTGGACCCACTGGTACCTTAAATTGGCTCTGATGAAATGGGTAACAGAAAAAATAAAAGTGTAAACTAAAAAGGGACTTCACAATTTATTTATAAAAGGTTGACATTATTTTAAAGTTCCTTACTAAGCCCCTCAGATGCTTCCTTAAAATCTAAAAAGAAAGAAAGCTAGTGAGCCCAAATGTGTAGTGATGAAATTTTCATCAGCGTTTTGCTTCATAAAAATAGCATTTCAACTCCAGTACATTTCACTGCAGCATCATTAGCTAAATGAACGGAATAATTCTATTTCTCTGTCATTAATTCTTTCTTGGATAATAACTTCTTAAAAAGATGCCAAATGACTTTCTGGTGGCACTAATTTAATTAAGACATTTTATTATTGGCTACATAATGAGTCATTTTCTAGTAACAATTGAAACAAAAAAAGAAGTTAGAAGGCATGCTTCTAAAGCTAATTACCTATAATTATGTTTGGTAGCATTTACAATTTTTTGCAATCACGTCAGAAAGACCCAATTTTAATATATGATCTAGCTCTATTTACAGTCAACTGATGGAGGCATGCTGTAAGTTGAAGTGTTTTAGGATTTACTGAAAATAAACAAAACAGAAATAGCAAAAACATAGTGGTAATAAGAACATTAGAGTAGAGTGTGAGGAAGATGAAAAAAATTCTAAGAAGGACAGATGTTAGGTAGAGGATTAGAAATGATCTTTATGAAGTTAATTGGCAGAATTTGAAGAATTAATAGTGACTGGGAACATTAAGGACATTAGAATTTGGTGGTGAAAAGAAGAGGGCCTAAGTTAATGTTTATGCCATGTTTATGTGTTGCTAGAATGAGCCAAATCTTGTTCTTAGAACCTGGTATACAGGTATTACCAGGGGAAAGACCCTCTATGTGCTGTGCGCCTTAAGGTGGCCATTATATTGTCCATTATATTGTTACAATAGGAGCAGGTTGTTTTTGGTGTAGTTGTTAAAAATATGTTTGGTTCCTCCAGTTTAAAATTAATTTGTTTGACTAGAATGAGAGATTGAGAAGTTGTGTTTCCTGTGCCATTGCTTCTCCAGAAGAATAATACTAGGATGGAGGAAGAATAATATTACAAAGACTTAAATATGAAAACCAAGATTAATATTACAATATTACCTGGTGTAAAAAAATGCGAATACCCCTTTTTTTCATTTAGCTATCACAAGCTAAAATTACATATATGCCATTGCCATTGAATAGCAAAAATAGCAATTAAAGCATATGCCCGCCAATGACAACACTACAATTGACTTGCCTCAAAAGATTTGAAATAATGTGAACTCCATAATGCAAAATATCAGGTCAATACTCCAACATTTCCTTCAGAAAGTCCTTTTTCAAGGACCTGATAAGTCATTATGATTTTTAAACAGCAGGGTTTTCTCATACACACCAACATGTCTGTTTTATCTATTTTGCACTTTTCTGATTAAATATGATTATATTTTATACATTCCCTACAGAGCTCACATGATATATGAATCGTTTGAAACATACCAGTAGTGTTGTTACCTGTTCACGTCAGCCTTACATAGATTTAAAAAACTTAAATAAAAAGCTCAGGCCCTGCAGGATTTATAACTCACTGCTATTAAAGGGCAGCCTGTTCCATCTCGATCCATATTAATCACTTTAATTAACTTCCCTAATTAGACTCACTGCCTGATGATTATTTAGAAGGCCTAATCACTGTTGGAGCTGTGGCGCCATGCTTTGATGCCCAGAAATGTATAACATCATCTCACCTGACTCCCAGATCGTTGAACAGACTGTGCATCGTTTCAAGTTCAGGGACCAGAAAGGGTTTGAACATAAGATGGGAATTATCAAATGCGTCTAGCTGAGAATTTTCTTGGTTAGGCCATTAGCTTTCTCATAGTCTGGGGGTGTTTGGAATTACATTTCTTACTCAGATTGCAGCCTGCCAGCCGAGAGGCTGATTGTTAGGAGAAGTACAGGAGACAGCGCTGCACAACTTTTTGACCCTCTTTCTTAAACTTAAATGTTGGGAGGTATGCTTGTGATGTGGTAAAGGTAGGGTTGCCGTCTTTTTTGGAAAAAAATACCGGCCTTCCTATATTCTTGCTGTTTTTCCCTATTTATAACATTGGCATGAAGCATCATTTTTACCGGCCAGGCCAGTAAAATACCGGCCAGTTGGCAACACTAGGTTAAGGAGAGGAGAGGTGTGGAATTAAAACAGCCAAGCTGTATGTGAAGTGCAGCAGACAGAAAAACACTCAGTCAGGATCTTGCTTGTCGCAGTAATTTGAAATTCTCACCCTTCAGGCACACAGGCTCAGTCCTGATAGTGTGTGTGTGTGTGGGGGGGGGGCTCTTAATGCTGGAGCTGCTCAATACTTGGCTAACAGACCAAAAGGCAGGATGGTACTTTCTTAATCTGCAGATTCCCTTCCCCCCCCCCAACAATCCGTGCAGATGAATGCTGGATACAAATCTCCCTGAACTTCTTCTGCCTTATGGTGTTTATTACTTTATTCACTTTGTTCACTTCCTAAATATTCCCTTATCAAAACTGCTGCAAGGATTTGGCTGGCTCTCCTCTGTTTTCCCACCGTGACACCATTCACCCTTTTCTTCCCTTAAATAGCCATTCTGATCTTCACAAAAATAGGACTGCCACTATTCCATCCTGCTGTAAATTCTTACATTACATACTGAAAAAAAAGAGTAGAAAGTGGGTGAGTTGTTTTTTCACTTGCATATTATAAGAAGCAATGTACCCCATACTGTAATGGTAAACTATTGAATCCTTGTCATTTTTAAATAAGATGTTCAGCTTATAATAATTGGCAACTCAACAAAATGGTTAATAAGGACACACTAGATTTGCGTGGTGCCAGTAAATAACATTTTACTGTACTATAATGTAATAATAATAGTTAATTAATAATTGTTATATAAAATTATATGCACATAATTTTTTACAGTTTTACCCCAATATATGTGCGGATGAGTACAAAACCATTGTGTGTTTACACGTGGGCTGCTTTGATTTTTTTGCCGGGCTGCTTTTTACTCTCAGTCCAAGGCCTTGGATAGGGCTGAAACGTCAGACTGAAGTTCTGTAAATAAAGACCAATTCTATTCATCTATAAGTCCTGAGAGTGCGGATTCTTTTGGAGGTATTGTGGAAATGTTGTAGTTTCTGAACCCAGGCATACTTACTAACTTTGTCGTGAGTGCTGGTAGCCCCGTATATATCCATAGAGATGCCAGCAGTCTCGAAAATATCGAATTACTTGCCTGGTTGCACGCATGAAAAAAGTGTGTTATTGCATGTAAAATAAACTCGAAAAGAAGTCCGCACACTCAGATCTTAATGAACAAAAAAATATATTTAAGTTTATTACTGGGAGACTAACGTTTCGGCCAACAATCTGGCCTTTTTCAAAGATTGCTGGCTGATATGTTAGTCTCCCAGTAATAAATAAACTTAAATATATTTTTTTGTTCATTAAGACCTGAGTGTGCGGACTTCTTTTTGAGTTCTTGTACATGCAATAAAACACTTTTTTCATATACTTTAAATCATGGTATTACTGGTCTTTCTTAATATATATATATGTATATATATATATTAGTATTGCATAGTAATGAATATATAAACTTTTACACAAATTACATTAGGAAGCATGACTGATGCCATCTCTTGAAGATGGTGACCTGGCTACATGGTGCCTCTGTATGACAGAGTTGCCACAAAAATGTAAATATTTGACACCTTTGAACAATGTGATATTATGCAGAGAACAGCAGACCAAAAGATGGCCATTTCATTGATCTGGCCTTCACAAAACTCTCAAAACTCACTTTATCGCCTATTCCATCTCACACTCCAACAGCATTGCTGCAATTGATACTGTCAGCCATTTCCTTCTAATCCAAATTTAAAATGTTCTTGATATTCTGGTCCTCGTTACCTTTTTATCTCATTCTCTGTCCCTTATGCTAACAAAACCTCTTCTTCATTTCAGCTTAGTGTGAGGTTCTATACTCTGCGGACAAATATCCTGAAATGACTCAAAAACAAACTTCCTTCGCTTTTTTATGATTACTACTGATAGCATACTTATAAACCCTGCAGTTCAACATACCAACTTGGGGTAATCGCTTGTTCTTTTCCCTCTCTAGTTACACTCACAGCACTGTAAAAACCATGGCAAAGATCTACCTATTTCTCTATAAAGCAACTTGCCAAATTATATGCTTGTGATAGAATGTTAAGATGAAAAACATTTTGATAAGTGAGTGAAATTGTTGGTTAAAGGGGAACTCATACTTCCAAAACAAAATTTGATAAAAAGGCCCACATAACCCCTAATATACCCATCACAGTTACCTGCTTCTTCAAAAAGTATGAATACGTGCCATTTTCTAAGCTGTAATTCAGCTAGTAAACAGTTATCTTTCTGCACCATTTGAAATGCTGGCAGGGAAGGAGGTTCTAAAACACTGATGTTACAAATTGTAACAACTTCTACACAGTTTACAGACAACATGCAGGAACTACATAACCCACAATGCATTGCACTGTGATGTTCTGTTCCTTATTGAAATCGCATGTGCAGGGAATTGTGGGGTTTGGAGGATGCAGGCTGGGGACAGTTGATAAAAAGTAACAGTAGTCAGCCAGCTCAGCAAAGCAGTCAGAAAGATCAGCAGGAGAGCAGGGGGCTATTTATTTATTAACATGTATTTATATAGTGCCAACATATTGCGTAGCACTGTAGGCTTAGGGAACTGTCAGAAACCATTAAAAATCATGAAAAGTCTGCATATTTTTTAATTGATGTATATTGCAAAGTTGCTTGAAATTATGTTTACTTTTCAAAAAGCTTGTTATATTTTTCTGTAGTTCCCCTTTAAAGATAATGTCAACCCTGAAATTTTTTTTACCTGATAATAGATAACATAATTCTAAGCAACTGTGCAATATTCATTTATTGCAAATTTTCTCTGGGTTTTAATGTATTGCTATTGAAAGCAGTGTTTGTCCCCTTATATTCTCTGACCTGGTGGCTCAGACTTTTGATACAATGTAAGACAAGGTAGCTGATTAACAGACCTGTCTTTGTTGGGGAACCAAGACTTCTGCAACAGTGTTTAAAAAACAACAACCAGGAGTTAAGCAAATGCTGCTTTCAATAGCCATTGCTTTTACAAAAAACTATAAAAGAAGTGAAATATTTTAATAAATGTATATTGCAAAGTTGCTTTGACTAATGTTTTCTTTTATTAGGCACATTTTTATTTCAGGGTTGACTTGCTCTTTAAATGTGAGGTTTTGCTATACTCAGAGTTGTCAGTGCAGATTTGAAGGGTGTATCCTATCCCCAACTCCCATTCATGCCCATTGCACCCTGGTCTTACCCCGTCATGCTACCTGCACCACTGTTTTGGACAGAATTCAAATAACAAGAACGTTTCGGGTGCAAATTACTGACCAGATGACGGCCATGTTACTGCACTGCATGTGACTGGTTTAGAGAGGGTTTAAATCATGGTAACTCCTAAAAATACAGATGAGTTGACTGATGTATGTACATTGAATATTTGGCTAAACAGAAGACTCAACAAACAATGACTTCACAAACATGTCTCCTGTCCAGATACTGTTTCTAGCATTCTTTCTTGGAAACATTAACTTTCTGATGCTTCTTTTTAACTGTATATCAATATCATTGATTTTTACAGTTAATATTTGTAAACAGAGCATTCTAATAATTGTTCTCCAATATCTTTAGGAGGAATCCTAGGATATTATTGATATCTTACTACCTGTCACTAAAACTATTGTTAGGCTGTTATAACAGCTCAACTATTTGTGTGCCAATAGCAGTACTGTGTATGTGTTAACAACATAGATTATAAATGATCATGCTCCCTGTCATGATACAGGCCTGTAATAGTTAATAAAACAGGTCAAGGTATCATGAAAAAACATTTCTTCACCTAAATCAGACACATAACAGGCCTCTTTTTTATGGTCAGAGGGGTCAGAGCTGTAATGCCCTCCTCCAAGCCCTGGCTGATAAGAGCCATTCCATGTGGAGGGGGGAAAGCCCTAGGAGGGAGAACTTAAAGTTCACAGCAAGGTCCCCTCACAGGTGATGTGAAGGTCACATATAACTTATCCTAAAACATATTTATCCTCACAGAACCCATACTTGTTGTACCAACAGTATAAAAAACTGGTGATGGGTCCAAGGTGATTTCAGGTTTCCGATGAGTCCAAACATGACTAGGTTTGGTACTCTGTATATCACATGTAAATATCTGGGCAGGAGCAGGTCACACAGTATTGATGTTTAGTATCTATGGAATCCATGAGAGAACTAATAACCAATGAATATAATATCGTCTCCTATGTTTCTATAGGGAGTTATGGTCATCATATTCTTGGTCCAGTTCCTACTCACAGGAGGTCATAAAAACTCAATCTGTGTCCTGCTAGGCCACACCCCTTGCATTCCTGAGGGAGGGGGGAGTGTGCAGTTACCTGATGCCCTGAAATCACTGATAAACAGTCAGCTCTTCTGACTTTAAGGTGGCCATAGACACAAAGATCCGCTTGTTTGGCTATAACCTATACTTAACTCCAAAGGCATCGCCATACAGCCGAACGTTCAGATTACCCCCGATATAGCCATGCTCGCTAATGGCATATCGGGGAAAGATCCGCTCGTTTGGCGATGTCGATGTCCCCAAACGAGCGGATTTTTCCCCGATATGCCATGGCTATATCGGGGGTAATCTGAACGTTCGGCTGTATGGCGATGCGCAATGGGCTCTCGTGGGATCGGTCGGGTCAAAATCAAACCTGTCCGATCGACAAAACGACCGATCTTCGCCAGACAAAAGACGTCAGCACTCTCCACACATGATCCGAAAATAGGATCTGTGCATCTATGGCCAGCTTAAGAATTGAATTTACTTAGGAGGACCAATTGCGATTTCTCCTTGCCTCCAGGACCAGCAATTCTATTAGAGTTAAGTATAGGTTTTACATGTTTTCCCTTTTATTTTATATTTTTTTTTTGTTAATGATAGATGGTGTCAGCGAATGAATTTTATGGGTGTTGGGGTGCTTTTGTGTTAGTCTAACCCCTGATAGCCACACCTAAAGTCACGTGTGGCTGGAAGTACCGCGTCCGAGACACTCCTCTACTAATATTTTTAACGCTATGTCACCTCAGAAGTTCTGTGACCATTATAAAATTACTGTGACTTTGTCATGGAATGCCATATATACGACTTGTTAAAGCTATGTATATATCAGTCCATGACAATGACTTGTTAAAGGGGACCCGTAACCCAAATAAATAATTCTAAATCCCATTTTATCACATTAGTCAAGCAAAATTAATTTTAATTACACTGTATAAATTATTTGAATCTTGTTTCCTTCAGTCTGGGAATTAATAATTATAGCAAGCAGGAAACAGCCATTTTGTGGACACTGTTATTAAGGCAAGCCTTGCATCATCTCAGAATCTTGTTTGTGCACCAGAATGGGGGAACCGATGTCCATCCCCATGCCTTGGTTACACAATTAAATGGTGAAGAGAACGGGGGGGAGAGCAGTGACATCTAGGAAGTGCTGAATGGAAAGTGAAAGTAACTGCTTGCCCCGCCTCTATGCCTAAGGCATAGAGGAGGGGCAGACAATATTTGATTGACAGCTGAGATTTTTAAATGAGTTTACAACAGCTATGAATGCTTTAATAAAAAATAGAAAATGAATTTCATGTTTCATTTGAAAAGGACTTTTATTATACAGCTTTTTATGTCTGAGTGACAGGTACACTTTAAAGCATTATAAATTACAGTAGGGCTCCATTTTCCTATATATTTTCTGCATAGTTTAATATTTGTTGAAGGACATGGAAACACTTCAACAAACGAATTATCAGCGTATCCCCAATCTTTGTGATAAAAGGCTCTCCTTCCAAAGGTCACACCATATAGACCTCAAATAACATCAAATGAAAATAGTGAAGGAAGCCATAGACTGCAGAGCTCTGCTGCTTAGTGCTTTATTATACACACGACATGTTTCGGATCACATGGACCCTTTCTCAAGTGTAACAATCACATGGTCAAAACACATCTTATAGCCTTAATTACCACACAGTGCTCCTCCTCCCACCAATTACCTCATTAGTCCAAAGGTAACAATAACAAGTGTAAAAATAGGTAGAAAATGTAAAACGTATAAAAAAATCCAAGAAATCTCCAGTGAACAGGTAGTGTCCAAGTGCCAGATTTCCATGTCCTCAAATTCAATCTGTAATAAAAATCCAAAAGTCCAACATAACCTTATTCCACTGTAAAACGGGCACCTTCTTTTTTTTTGGTTAAAAACAATTAGATATAAATAGAAACACAAGAAAGGCGGTACTACCCATTTCTGGATCTACCTGTCCTGATATTTAGAGAAAACATGCATAACTGTGCCTTTCCACAATCATTCTAAATAAATACATTATTCTCGAATTTACACTTTACAATACGATTCACGTATTAAAAAAATAGCTTTTCCCTTACCTTACCCCCAGCTGAGAGGATAGGCATCATTTTATATGTGAAACAAATAAGAGTACAACATTACATTTCTTATAAAAAGCATTTTAAACTCCAGCCATCATTTAGCCCTACTGGGGCTAGTGAATTCAATTTTGAAATCCATTTGGCTTCACGTTGTAGCATCTTTTGCTTGAAATTACCACCACGACTTAATGGTTGTACTACCTTGAGAACTACACGGGCACTGTAGTTTTACATGTGGCATAGTCATTCAAGCTAAGTTTTTTCCTTTAGTGGGATGATTTATACGTGACCTTTTAATTATCGAAGCGCAACAAACACAATTCAAGCACGGAAAAGTACCCTTCTTCTGTACTCCCAGGAATCTCTGTTTTTTTTCTAAAGGTAATTCTGATGTAGTGAATGGAAACCCTTCACTACAAGTCTTTAATATGTTATTGGCAACCCTCTTGTGTAACTGATTGCCAAGTTATGTTTTCAAAGTACCCCCTATTTTCCCAGCAGTGCCATCTCTTAACTAAATACAGGAATGCTCCATCATTCACTTTTCTAACGTCACTAAGATGGCCGCTACAATTCTTCTGTGCATGCTTCAAAGTTTCCCCACTTGCTGGTCCTAGGGCATCATATATATTTGTGCGCTGTAAAGAAAATGCTCACCCCAAATCGGTGCTAATGCACATGCACCACTTTCTTATCACAGCTAGTATGTAAACTCCTAGTCTTGGTCTTAGTGCAGGAAAGGTGCATTCCGTTTTTTTTAAAAAATGTACTCTGTGATTTTTTTCTAGACTTCGGCATTTAAACAGACACAAAGCACAATAGAGGCATACCTGTCCACTGATTTAATATCTTTGTTAGACTTTCCTTGTCCTTTAACTAATGCCACTATTTTATTCTGTTCCCATTGATATTAAACTGAAGTTCCCCCTGGGTTATATACTAATAAAGGACAAAAATTATAAAGCATAAAACATAGTGTTCTTTTATACCCAATCTGTTAGACAGTGATAGCAAAGGTGACTGTTAAGATAAAGAAATGCCAAGAAAGGGTATCAGATCAAAAAGCAGCTAGTCACAAATGTGTCTTCCAAACAGATTTCATATCCACTGTATGAGTTGATATGACAAAGCTGAAGTATGTAATATACCTTGCTGTGTCTGGTAACAAACAACACTAGAAAGAAGGCTTGGTTTCAGCATGAATCAGTCCAAAGCATACATTTCCTCTGACAACTAATCCTGCAAGCAAGCAATTTTATTTGCATGATTTCCTAAATGGAATCCAGTCCTTTTAAAGACTTGGCATTCAGCAAAACATTGAAAACATAGATCCAAAGCATTCACAGCACACTGTATAGCCTCAATCAATAAGCCATTTCGGAGAAGTGAACCGAGACACCCTGGAAGAATGGTATGATGTTCATGGAGCTCCCTCTATTGATCGAAAGAGCGATTTGTTCAATGTTTTTGAAATACCTGTGCAGATTTATTACATCATTATTGTTCTAATACATGTTTATACTCAGGATGAACCGATCTATAATCTACCTGTCATATTTATATCATTATTTTTCTTGAGTTCAACTACTTCTTTTTCATCTATTACCTATCGGTTATCTTCATTTCATCTATATTTATGTTTTCATCTGTTTATCTTTATCATTTTAATTTTTAGCTTTTCCTCTATCATAATCATGTGTATTACATTTGAATACATCTCTTTTTTATCGTCTTTATTCATCTATCATTATTTTATCCTATTTTATCTTCTATTATCCTCGTTATCTTTATTAACCTATCATTGTGTTATTACAAGTAGAACCCCGAATTTACGTTTTTCAGGGGACCAGGGAAAAAAGATGTCAAATCCAGGAAGATGTAAAATAGGGGAAATGTATTAAATAGGGATGCACCGAATCGTGATTCGGCCAGGATTCGGACTTTTTCTGCAGGATTTGGCCGAATCCTTCTGCCCGGCCAAACCGAATCCAAATCCGAATTTGCATATGCAAATTAGGGGTGGTGAGGGAAATTGTGTGACTTTTTGTCACAAAACAAGAAAGTAAATATTTTTTCCCCTTCCCACCCCTAATCTGCATATGCAAATTAGGGTTCGGATTCGGTTCGGTATTTGGCCGAATCTTTCACAAAGGATTCGGGGGTTCGGCCGAATCCAAAATAGTGGATCCGGTGCATCCCTAGTATTAAAGACACTCGGGGGCACATTTACTTAGGGTCGAATATCGAGGGTTAATTAACCCTCATTATTCGACTGTCGAAGTTAAATCCTCGACTTCGAATATCGAAGTCGAAGGATTTAGCGCTATTCGTTCGATCAAAGGAATAATCGTTTGATCGAATGATTGAATCCTTCGAATCGAACGATTCGAAGGATTTTAATCCATCAATCGAACGATTTTCCTTCGATCAGAAATTGGGTAGGAAGCCTATGGGGACCTTCACTCGAGCTAAATAAATGTGCCCCTCAAATACAAACGTATGTCATTTTTTTTTATTTAAAACACATGTATTTTCTCCATATATCATCATCTCTCTCTATCTAACTATCTATCTCTCATCTTATAATCATAATTGTTGAATTGTATTTCAGATAGGAAAGCACACTGTCAGACGAACACTTTTGAAGGCGGAACCAACTCAGTCCGGAACTTTTGAGCGGGGACGTTGGTTTCCGCGGCGGCGATTCCGTAGGAGAAGTGTTGCTGCACTGTGATTCGCCGGTTATTTTCCGGAAGTTTTGTATTTTGTGTGTATGGTGTCGATCTTCCCCCAAGGTGATTTGTGATAAAAGTAAGAAGGTGACATGGCGAGCTCGATTTGGCGCAGCCTGAGAAAAAATAAAACGTTCCGGTACGGGGCGCCTATGCTGGTAAGTGTCACGTGGGACTCTGCTCTAAGCTCTGATGCGCAGGTAGAAGAGAGATAACTTTTACTTGCTCATTTCTGTGGGGATTTCAGGTACCTGACCAGTGTGAAGGTGAGAGCACTGGTATCTTTTGTGACTTTCCACCCTTTTTTTTATAAAAAGAGAAGTCGTCACTTTGGTATGACTGGACTGAGAGATATTCCCTGTATCTTTCAGCAAAACGAATAGGATTAAAAAAGGCGCGTGGGTGCCTAAAGGATAAGGGCAGGAATCATTGCTGGGGGTGGTCGGGAAATGTACTGACACGTGACCTGCCCCCTGTGATTATGATTGCTTATGCTAACCTGAGAGCCAGCCTAAAGCTGGCCACAGACACAAAGATCAGATCGTACGAATCAACGTAAGATCTGACTTTCCCATCTCCCTACCTGCCACTAACCATTCAGATCAAAGTCTTCCCATTCTGACCAAATAAATTAGTTAAAGAACAGATCAGCCCATGTTCTGCCCCTGACAGCAATCGTACGATAGACAAAGCTAGTGACGGTCTCGTACAGAAAATCGTACGATCGGCAATACACGCAGAGATATTATCCACAGCCGACAGAAATTTACTAACCTTTCCGATCGATCTCCGCCAGACGAAAAATGTCGGGATTCTCCACACACGTTCCGAAAATCGTAAGAATCCTTGATTCGTACGAGATCTTTGCGTCTATGGCCAGCTTAAGTTTGCTTTAACTTCTGATTTTACTCTACTGTGCTTGATAAAGGACCTGGAGCAGGTCAGAAACGTTGCAATTGTCACAGATCAAAAGGTGTCAGTGCAGGAGATAAAAGAGAAACTCAGTACATTTTAATAAAATGCTGGCACTGCGGGCTGAGCTGTCAAAATCAATACTGACCCGCAAAAAATAGGACAGTTAGGAGGTAAGAGTGAGGCATGCAGCATGGCCCTTTTTAGTGGACCCTGTGTGTACCAACAATGGGATCTAGAGTAGACCCAAATTTGATTGATATTAATGTATTCAAATTAACTGAGAACTGTTGCCATTTACAATCATATTTTTTTAAGTGGTTTCTGAGATATTACCGCAACTTTATTTTTTTTTAAGGGGCAGATTTACTAAGCTCGAGTGAATGGTTCGAATTGCAAAATGTTTTTGGGTACTTCGACCATCAAATAGGCTATATTCGACCATTCGACTTCAATTCGAAGTAAAAATCGTTCGACCATTCGATAATTGAAGTACTGTCTCTTTAAAAAAACCTTTGACTTCATTAAAGCTACCGAAGTGCAATGTTAGCCTATGGGGGACCTTCCAGAGCACTTTTCTAAGGTTTTTTTGGTCGAATAAAAATTCTTCGACCGATCGCTAAGAATCGCTTGAATCGAATACGGTAAAAATCCCTCAACTTCGATATTCGCAGTTGAGGGATTTCAATTCAAGGGTCGAATTTCAAAGTTTTTTTAACTTCGAAATTCGACCCTTAGTAAATCTGTCCCTAAGTGTCAGAGCCCCTAGGGTTAAACACAGATATAGCAGAATGATGACCCGAAGCCAAACAATACTTTAGAAACAACATATATGTGTAAGGTCCACTTATTGTGGAAAATGTAACTGTAATCACATAGTGTGAGCTCGCTGCTGCTGTTCCTAACCAATTAGTTTGGCCCCATCATTAGAAATGCTAATTGAATTTTATTTTTTATAGTTTTATAGTTATTTGCCATTTTCTTTTGACTCTTTGCAGCATCCAAATGGGCGTCGCTGACTCCCTTAAAAAACAAATGATCTGTAAGGCTACAAATGTATTGTTTTGAATTTGGATTAATTTTGGATTGTATTTAACAACTATCTTTGTCCCTGTTGAACAGAATCCCTAATATTCATTAAAGGCTGGTGTTAGAATTGATACAATTGTTGCTAATATTACAAAGTCGCTGCTGATATAAACTCATGAAGTCTAAAAATGTATCCAATTATAATAATTCAGAATCTGCTCCTGGATTAGTGAGCTGCCAAAATGAGACACCAGAGACACACACATTATTAGACTTTAAACTTTAGTTTTGGAAAAACGATAAAAGATAAAAAAAAAATGGAAAGCAATTGAAAAAAGTCTTCTGGTGAACAATCTAAAAACAATTAAACTGAAAAAAAGTGTTTGGAATGTGAACAACCCCTTTAAACATTGAGATTGCTTTGACTGCACAAGAACAAGACATTGAATCCAAAAGAAGGTGTAACATGTAAATCCCTGTATTATTAATACCCAATAAAAGCTAAATTATTTGCAAATACTATTAGCAGAATTTAAAATCTCCACCATCACAATTTATTAATAACTTTGGACTAATTTGGGGGTGCAGTTATGCGTCAGTATGGCTTAAAACACTGCCATCATTTTTAAGTTTACTACCTCTGCTCAGCCCATTGTTTTTTGGGGTTCTGGACTCTAGTTATCTTTCCTGTCCTAAAACTGCACTGTGCATTCAGCCGTTATGTTTAGAAAAAAATGATCTGTTTCAGTGGCACAACTGCACATGATTAGGTCCCCCCACAAAATCACCTTAGCGGGGCCCGGTATGCACCATCAATCATGCCGTTGGCTGCCTGCCCTATGATTGCTTATTTGTGGCGGCTGGCGAACTTTAGTTAAATAATGAAGGCTACTACAGTACAGCAGATCCCACTTGGCTTGTGTCACTACGCTTGTGTGAAAAGTTTAATTGTTTCTTTGTTTTCAGGTGTGTTTTAATTCCATTATGTAAGCCAAAGCCGTTCCGTCTTGTCCTACAGCATGGTTTCTCTGTTTAAACTCAGGATCAGAGAACGTGCCTCAGAAGGCATATGATCAATAGCCCTTTATCTGAAAACCTATTTATATTTACTGCACTACTGCCTGAGGAGGTCTTTGAATGATAAAAGCTTTTGAAAATTCCAACCAAGCTGCTAGAGGCTTTTCCAACAAACCCAAGCCAGCGCAAGATGTTTTCTTTGTATTCCTTATAAAAGTTATTGTGTGTGTGTGTGTGTGTGTGTGTGTATAAATATATATATACATGCACACCTTCTCCCTATACTCCTGTCATTGTGTCTGCTTGTTAAACTGTACACTTATCCGAGGGGCAGCTAAAAAGCATCTATAATTTATCTCACAAAGTAAATGGCAAAAAACAAATTTAAAGGAGAAGGAAAGGTTAAAACTAAGTAAGCTTTATCAGAAAGGTCTATATAAATATACCAGTATTGCTGCTCGGAGTCCTCTGTCAAAAGAACTACTGCATTTCTTTCCTTCTATTGTGTACACATGGGCTTCTGTATCAGACTTCTTGTTTTGAGCATAAACCTCTAGGGCTAGGGCTTGAGCATGCTCAGTTTGCTACTCTTGACCCCTCCCTTTCCCTCCTCCCATCCTTGCTGTAATTTGGGCCCAGAGCTATGAGAGACTCAGACAGGAAGTGATGTTACTCCAAGCTAATATGGCAACTGCTATCTTAAACAAACACAGAGAGCTTCTAGAGCTGTTTACTCAAGTATGGTAAAGCATTCTGCAGAATACAGTGTTATAGCTTGTACTATTGTGGCTAATCTATTGGCAATAAACTGTTTTGGGAGCGTTCCTTCTCCTTTAAAGAAGTCACATACACTAGGTCCTAAACAAGTATCTTGATGCTGCCAATGCACTTACCTATACAGAACTCATCATTTGGTAAATATAATGCTTAGTAATGGGGTAGTGTAACTGAAAAAAGCTATCTCTGGCACTGAGAGAAAGACTTTACAAATGAGCATTGAATAGCAGATGTTTAGCAAATGCTGAATAATTATTTGTGTATACAGCAAACGTATAGCTGAGCCCTTCTATTCTGCTTCAGCAGAAAGACTGCTTGGAAATGCTGATGGATGTGTTTGTTCTATGTACGGGTTAATATTAGCTTCGCACTATTTCAGTAACGCTTAGAGAAATGTCTTTGTTTCTTTTTTGGGTCCTTTCATGACCTTTTAGTTTGTGTTCCTGCAGCCAGATGCTTAATTAATGCATTTGCTCACTCTTCCATGTTTTCGCAGGGCACAGTTACACGATTAAACAGGTGGTGTGGGGATGTGAAGGACAGATGTAGCAGCCTACACTACCCTGCAGGGTACAACCCACATTCTAGCCAAAGATTTTTACATAAATGAAAAATTGTTAAGGGTGCTGTGTACATATCATATATTTGTCAGCATGTGCTTCAGTAACATTGGTTACATAGTAACATAGTTACATTGGGTAACTAGAATTATTTTTTTTAACTTCTTTCTCTGTTTTGTCTTTAACATTTCGGCTGTTGTATTTTTCCAGCTTTCCAGTAATGGTCGAAGGTAGAGGGCAGTAGGCTCTAGGTCATGCAGGAATGTTGGGGCCCCAATCTAAATACAACTAACTAAAGAACTAAATACAATTATGTTAATCAGGGATATCAGTATTTGATACAATTGGTATAAAGACCATAAACTGTTGGCAAAACTCTGATCTGAGAATGGAATGGAAGTGCTAAGGATGCAGGTACTGTGCTATTTTATCATAGTTGGGCTCCATGGAGAATCCTGACCTTGAGGCTCTTGTGTTGCTTGCTAGATTGTGATCATCAAAATATGGATAAGGCAGACATCAGAATGTATTTGCAATTAATGGTGGCCTGTGTCAAATGATAGCCACATACTATGGATATTGGTTGGTTCAGGGATTTGTCATCTGCCAATGCTCTATATCAGCCAGTGCCTAGGCAGATATTCCGATTGGAACTAGCATTGCCACCTTTTTTCCTTTGCAATCCAGGCAGGGGGCAGCGCTGGTGACGTTATGGGCTGGGGCAATGACATATAGGGGCTGGTCAGTGACATGTTGGGAGGGGGCCACTGACATTTAGGGAGGGGTGGTGGACTGTGATTGGACATCAATTGGGGCGAGGCATACCTGCTTTGCACTCATTTGAAAATGGGATAGGCATTTTTGAATTGGACAAACCTGACTGTCCAGTTAAAAATCAGACAGGTGGAAGACCTAATTGGAACAAAAGAAAGGAGGCCATACAGTGTGTGCTCATTGTACTACTCATGTGTCCGCATCCCCCAGTCCTCATTCCTTGGCACACCTCCTGCTGCTGTTCACTCTTTGACACGCTGGTCTCTGATCCAGCCAAATATACATATAGCCAAGTTTGTTAAGGAGTATCTCCACGCAGCAGTTCCTTAAAATCAGCAAGCTTTGTTCAGGTTACATTTAAAACCGTGAACAGGGACTTCACAAGACTCATACTTCCTGTCCTATGACAATGTGATCACCTGGCGCGTTTCATGCCTCCTTCTGGCACTTCATATGAGGACTGATGAAATACTCCTTAACAAACTTGGCCATACACTGTGTGCTCCCTTGTACACAGTTTATGCAAGACTGACTTTCCCTAATTGTGAGCTTTCTGGGTAACAGGTTTCCAGGTAAGGAAGTCCATATTTGGATATATAGTTATATGCCTTTTTATACGAAACTAGCAAACAATAAATCTTTGCTGAAATTGACTCCCAATTTGCAGGATTTGTTAAATCAAGAAGGATTATTCTAATACATCTCTTTCTGACTTTTTAGCTCTTAATCATCGGTGGTTCATTTGGCCTGAGAGAATTCACCCAAATCCGCTATGATGCCCAAAACTTAAAAAGAAAGGTAAAGATTTGAATTATTATCAGAAAAAAGTGTTTGATGGAACTTTTGATATAAACGGTGAGATCTGATGTCATCTGTTATAAACGGTGAGTTCTGATGTCATTTCTGTCACATGTCTCACTGAAATTTGTGTATTATAATAAATAAAGTACCCATAGTTGCAAAATATGAGGATATCAGTAGTTACCTCAGAGTTCCATGACCTAGGCCTTCGGCCTCGTGTTTTTATATGGTCATGAAACTCCTCGGTAACTTATAATATCCTTATATTTTACAAGAGGGGGTACTTTATTCACTATATATTTTACAAGAGGGGGTACTTTATTCACTATATAATACACAAGAGCCATGAATATCCTGTAAATTATATAGTGGATGAAGTACCCCCTTTTGTAAAATATAACAATATTATAGGTTACCAAGGAGTTCCATGATCAAATAAAAACATGAGGCCGAATGCTGAGTTTTTTTTTTTTCATACAGGTCATGGAACTCTGAGGTGACTAACATCCTCATATTTTGCAACAGGGGGTACTTTATTATAATACGCAGGTTTCAGTAAATCATGTGAAAGAAATGACATCACTAAGCTCCAATTATAACTGATGACATCACTAAGCACCGTTTATAAGGAAATAATTTACAGGATACTCATGGCTCTTGTGTATTGTGTATATCCATCCAAAAATGTATGAGAAAATGCCTACCTGATGCACTCTTGTTTTATTAATAGCAAGAATTGCTTTCTGAGGTGGGAACCAGATTATAATGTTTAATAATATTTAACCAAAAGTTAAGATTTTGTTGGAACTTTGATTAATAAAAAATTTGGTTCTGGTTTCCAGAGTTAGCAGCAAGTAGAAGGTGGCTATTGATGATTTCACATGTGTTCTGTATCTTCTTGAACATATAGTCGCTCTCCTGCTATTGACTCTGTAAGCTGTGCCAGAAACAGAATGATATTGGAGTGGAAAATGTAGAGAACAAAGCAGTGTTAAAAATAAATGGAAAATGATTTGATCTGAGATTAGAGTGTAGTGTTGATTTATTACATGTTATCTGGGAATATCTAGTTGTTACAGTTCAAATAATGCAACTGCCATATGGATATCCCTGCCATAAAAAGGGTATGTGGACTTGCTTTTTAGCAGATAACAGTCACATTTTCCTATATAATAGCTGTGGTTCACATCATTATAAACTGTGGGGTTCTTTGTCATCATAGAGGTAAAGGCAAATAGATGAAGCATTTATTCATCTTTAGAGCACAGCAGCAAATCCCAAGGAGGCTAAATCAACAAACTATGATCTCTGTTAGCTCTAATAGGCATTAAACAAGCTGTAATGGTCACTTTATGACCCCCAGTGCTGCAGTTTTGGCGCTAGAGGGCTGCAAAATAAAAACCTAATCACATCAACTAGTATTCCATTAAGAGTTAACGGCATCCAGTTAATGGCACTGAAGACAGTTTTATTAGAAAGTGTAAGATATATTTCATGTCATCACTTTGTATAATAAGTATATACATGGTAATAGCAGAGCATTTTCCTTTATAAAACATGAGTTTAAAAAAAAAAAAAAAGAAAAGAATGATCCATGTAATAGCAATGTATGGCCACACAGTGCCACTGTTCTACTTCTGTCCTCTCTTTCGGATTGAAGCATTGGAGGGCAGTCAGGAATTAAGAATTCAGCAATTGTCAGTAAAGACTCCGGTTCATTAGTGTGGGCTGAACTTTATCAATATTTGTCTTCGCAATAATCCTGTTAGTGCTACCAGTGCCACTGTTACGGATCCAACATGAAATGGGGAAATTGCTGCAAATAAATTCAACATTCATCTTCCAGACATTGTTAAGATTCAAACAACTCCCCACAAAATCTGCAAATGTATCAAGTGCAACGTGATGTCTAGGTTTTATACATTCCAAAAGAACCTGAAATATACAGCAAAAATGGAGTTTGCCTCATTTATTTTAATCAAAATTGCACCATCGTTATTTTGGGGTGAACTTCCCCTATTCATCAGGATATATAACATATGTAAGTAAACATATTCAAGTCAAATAAAGGACCACCGTTAAGTTGTGCTGCCACAGTTATACCCAATGCCTCAAATGCACACAATTGTGATGCAAAGCTCGTTGCAAACTGGGAATTACATTATTTCTGGGGTGATTTGTTAAAAGCAGTTGCTGCATAGGCGGAGGGTGAATTTTTTGTTTGGGGAGGCTAAAGAGGGACCTAAAGCTAATCTCAGACATTGATCTGTTGGCATAAAAATTATTGTTCCTCCCCAAATCACTTCAAGCAGTGTCTACTAACTTTCAGGAAAACTGTGCAGAAGTGCAGGTGATAGTGCTTTTGGTAGTGGTAGTGCTTTTCTAAAATGCTCAGGATGTAAAAGTACTAACACGGGCACTTCCATGAGATTCCAACTGAGGTTACATAAAAGGGGTTATCCATCTGTCTTTGTTCACAGTTAGTCCCCTTAATTCTAATAAAGGGGACATCGTTTTGTGGAGTATTAAATTTAAATCGTTTTTAAATTGAAAATGTGCTGTAGACTGAAATCTGGTTTGTTTGTATGGGTTCTCAGCCTAAATCAAACACTGCAACAATTACTATATTTTTTAACCCTAAGGGCTAAAAAAAAGTATAAACTGTTGGCACATTAAAGGGGTTGTTCACCTTTGAGTTAACTGTTAACATGATGTAAAGAGGGATATTCTGAGATAATTTGCAATGGTTTTCATTTTTTTTGAGTTATTTAGCTTTTTATTCAGCAGCTCTCCAGTTTGCTATTTCAGCCATCTGGTTGCTAGTGTCCAAATTCCCCTAGCAACCATGCATTGATTTGAATAAGAGACTGGAATATGAATAGGAGAGGCCTGAATAGAAAGATGAGGTATAAAAAGTAGCAATAACGGTACATTTGTAGCCTTAGAGCATTTGTTGTTAGATGGGGTCAGTGACCCCTGTTGGAAAGCTGGAAAGAGTCAGAAGAAGAACGCAAATAATTAAAAAATTATTTAAAATAAATTTTGAAGTCCAGTTGAAAAGTTGCTTAGAATTAGCCATTCTATAACATACTAAAAGTTAATTGAAATGCGAACCACCTAGCATTGTGTCCTAGGTAAGTTAGCTTAAATGAATTTTTTTTTTACTGACAGGAAGATACCCCAGGAACATTATATGCAGTGAGATGCAATGGACAGTGACACCCCATACATTTATATGCAGTGAGATGCATACAGTGAAAAGCAGTAGGTAGGCACCCAGACATATTATATACAGTGGGTACTGATGCCCGACATTCAGATCCCCCCCCCCACACACACACATTGTCACGCTACGCTGAAACATAGGGTTATAGCAGCCCATCCATGCAGTTTCATGAGAACTCTGCCTTAACTAACCAAAAATTAACAAAACAATGACAAAAAAAACGCAAAAAAAAATTTTCAGGGGAAAAGATTTCATTTAGGACTACTGCAAGGGTGATAGGAATATTACTGATGCTAGGTGACAAAATGTTAAATCCAGCAAGTGAGGCAGCTTTCAGAAGGTAAACAGTATAGTACCTTAGAACTGTGAGAGTGGGATGAAATGTGCAGCACATGAGCTAGTGGGGTGCTTTGGCAAAGGTTACAGCATACACATCGTTTCTACAGTCCCTTCAATAAGATAAGATCTCTCCAGCCCCACCTACATCTGTAGCCTTAATTGGTACATTTTACTGTCTGTCAAGAGAGCTGTGCTCTGATTGGAGGAGTCATGAGGAGAATGATCCAATCAGAGCACAGCTGGTTGCAGCAGAACCGGGAAGGACTGCAGTAAGCTTTCCACTCCTTTTAAAATAGCAGCGCAGCGCAGGTCAGTAAGGGAGCAAGTTTTTTTTTAAATTTTATTAGGGTGCCAGACAGGTTTGGGGAGGCTTAGCCTCCCCAAGCCTTATTGAAAATCCGCCTATGAGTTGCTGTGTGTTTGCCTATTGACAGAGCCTGTGGGAACCCTGGAAGTACCCTGGAACTACCCTGGATTCATCATAAGAGGCAGGGTGCTTTTGCACTCAGGGCAAATATGCAGACGTGCATGGAATGTGTTTGCAAATACCTTGGATCAATAGTATGGATACATGCAACATTTGGGTCACTTTAGGGTGACTGCACTAACCCCTGGGGTTTGTGGTCTAAATGCATTAACTCACGGCATCCTTCCTTATCCAAAATTTCTCTCTCTATTATTATTTTTTTTTGTTATATTGTCATATATGTCATATATTGTCATATATTTTAAGTAAGCCTCACATTGTTTATTGTACAACAATGGAAATAATGCTCCTGCTTGATATCATTTGGCTTTTGGGGAGTCCTTTAGTGACACCTGGTGGATGAAATCTGTCATTCCCTTAATACATTGTTCCTATCTGCCAGGGTTGCAATTTAAGAGGCCCTTTTGCATAAATACTTTTTTGTTAATGATTTTCTGGTTTGTGTCAGATGCTTTTGTTTTTTAAAATGTAGAAAATAAGCAACACAATACAAGCAGCTCTGTTTGCACAGTAAGGAGATATAACAGTGTAACTTCCACCAAAACACATAAATCACATGCAAAAGCGTTTATATGGAAGAACCACTCACCCTTCATGAAATTTGGTTAACACGCAGATGTCTCCAATGCTTCGGAAGAGGATTATTTATTACTGTAAATAAAAAATGAAGATAAAAAGTCTTCCCATGCCATACAAGGGCACACTGTCTTAGATGGTTTCGGATATTTCATTTGAATTATTAATTAGCAGTAAAACACTGTGTTTGAGTTCTCTTGGCTTTAGGGTGGGATACATTCATACAGGCCACATGACGTCTTATGTACCTGGGGGAACATTATTTTTTGTAATATAAACATAACACAGTTATAAGGAGAATGAAAGTAAAAATCACTGGTCCCAGGCATATCCTGCATCAGTAATTTTTAGGGCTATTTTACACATGGCTTTATTACGCAGCGTAATCACTAAATCGTAATGCAGCCCCAATACTGTAAAAAAATAACTCTGCCTTGTGCCTTTATATGCCCATGGAACTCCTGGTGACTCATAATAATTCCATGTTTAACAAGAGGAGTTATAATACACGTTATAATTATTCATAATAATACACAAGTTTCAGTGAGTCATATGACACAAATTACGTCACTATGCACTGTTTATATAGTGAATAAAGTATATTATAAGTTACTGAGGTGTTCCATGACCATATAAAAACATGCAGCAGAAGGCCGAGTGACTTTATACAGGTCATGGAACTCCGAGGTGATTTCTTATATCCTCATATTTTGCTATAGGGGGTGCTTTATTATAACACACACCTGTCAGTGATTCATGTGACAGAAATTACGTCATTGGTTATAATCGGAGCTGAGTGACAACACTAAGCACTGTTTATAAGCATATAATACACAAAAGCCATGAATATCTTGTAATTATATCCTTATAAATGGTGAGTACTGATGTCATCAGTTATAAACAGTGAGTAGTGATGTCATTTGTGTCACATGACTCACTGAAACTCATGTATTATAATAAATAATGTACCACCTCATGCAAAATATGAGGATATTATCCATGACCTGTATAAAAACAGGCTTTGGTAACTTATAATATCCTTATAATTAACAGGAGGGGGTACTTTATTCACTACATAATATACAGGATATTCATGGCTCTTGTGTATTATAATAAGATTAATTCCTTATCCGCCAGTGATCTTTCTGTGCTCTGTGTTACTACAAAACCACAAAGCAGTAACCGTCAAAGAGCAAACCTGAAATTCTACTGTGTTAGTAGCCAACTGAAAGGGAAACTATTGTGAAAAGAAATATAAGCTTCTTCGTACTGAAATAAGATGCTTTTTAAAACAATGACACATTCTGTACTGTTTCTGAAATTATCAAGTTTATCTTCGCTATTCCTCTCTCCTGTTTTCTGCTTCTCTTCATTCTCTTTTCTTGCAGGAGTTGGGTGTCAGGTTTTGATCGACAGATCCAATATATGTTTTAGGAGGGGGCTCTCTTTTCTAGCAGACGTATTAGAGCTCACTTAAGAAACTGTAGCAAAATTTTGGCACAAGTTCTGCAGGTTGAGAGACAGTGTTTCTGGTCATTTTGAAAGAGTGAGCCCTAATACGTCTTCTAAGCCAGGCATACCCAATCCTTACCTGTGAGCCTTATTCAAATGTAAAAAAATTTGGAGAGCAACATAAGCATGTGAAAAGTTCTTGGGCTGCCAATTATGGGCTGTGATTGGCTATTTGAATGATTATATTTAGAAAATGTCTTATTTCATTATGATAAAGTTTAAAATAAATTTTAATTTTTACAATAGTTCCCCTTTAAACATTGCATGCAACCTATTTCCTATGGCGTTCTATTTCATAATTATGTTAAGAGGCTTTATTAACACATGATCTGAGGCAAATCAGGATAATTATAATGGAAATATGCAAATCTCTTTCAATTGTTTGCTTTGTTCTTTTATAACATAGGAATAGTATTACGTTCTGCTCATTGGAAATGGCTTTGCATCTCCCAGAATGGAAATTGTTTTCTAGTTAATATCACACAAGCTGGTTTTTGATTTGTTTTTTTTCTTGATCCAGACTCTGCTGATGGATTGTAAAGCTTCAATGCTGACGTGTTTGCTTGTATTTCAATTATCACATGCTCTGTATGAAATAATTTTCTTTATTTAGCTCCGAGTGATTGTTTTGGCATGATTTAAATGTTAAGTACCTTGTTACAGGGCATCACAAGATTGTACTTTGCTTGTGTTTTCCTGCATAATAGGGCATTAGATAGGGAACAATATAGCCGCCATTATAATTACAAGCATATTGGCAATGAGAAACCATGTTCTATGGTCACATTGTATTTTACATTAGGTGCAAGCTTGTATAGTACATGTATGGGACCTGTTATCCAAAATGCTCAGAACCTGGGGTTTTCCGTATTTTGAATCTTCATTCCTTAAATCTACTAAAAATAATTTAAAGATGAAATAAACCCAATGGGCTTGTTCTGCCTTCTATAAGCATTAATTATATATTAGTTGGGGATCAAGTACAAGGTACTGTTTTATTATTACAGACAAAAATGAAATTCTTTCTAAAAATCTGAATTATTTGATTAAAATGCAGTCTATGGGAGATGACCTTGCTCTATTTCAGAGCTTTCTGGATAACGGATTTCCAGATAACTGATCTCATACCTGAATTAAACCTCACTGTTTCTAAACTGCACACAAAGCAAGGGACTAAAGATTTATTTAGTATTTAAGGATGACAACCATAATAAACCTACAAAAGTAGCACCCTCCGTGGGGCCCTAAACATAGCAAACCCAGTATTACCATCTGTACCATACCTACCAGTTTTCCTTCCTATTAAAGTGGGTTTAAGGTAGATGAAGGGTGTGGTTGTCTTGATTTTCCCATCAGGAATGCTAGTGTATATCTAAACTGTACATCATCCCAGAAGGGCCACAAGACAGACCTTCATAGGGCCCTGCCAGACACAGTCACTTTATTACCTGTGTGAAATCTCCTTTCCCTCAGGCTTTAAAGTACCGGAAAATACATACACACCTGAAACCACTGGTATTGGTATATTTAGTGCCTTGACAGATGTGGTGATCCCAGAAAATGGAAAATATTGCCGTCTGCATTTTGCACAGTTACCTGTGATCGCCGCATTTAAAGTGTTATTTACTGCTGTGATTCAAATAGCATGGCAGGCAGGTATTTCAGGTACTTTGTGGCCTGCGGAGAAGAGATTTCCCATATATGAAAAAGATCCACATCTGTTACGGCTCTTACATGCAGTGTAATCACAAAAAAAATGCCTTCTTCCACATTTTTGCACGAGACTGCAAGTGTTTTACATGCACTGATTCCTCTATCTGTTAGGGCCCTAAAGTGTTTTACATGACACAATTCTACAGATGGGCAGGTCATTTTGGGAACTTTATCACCCGGGGAGAGGAGGTTTCCCATGGGCGACAAAACACCCCATCTGTCAAGGCCCTTGCTATATTGATAGATTAACAAATAGGATGCTGTGAGTATCCTTTGAAAGGCAAAGTATATTATGCTGCTTTAATTGGCAGAGGACACTAACTACAATATTTTGCACAAGGGGAGATTTACCCTGAAGCTGGCCCTGCATTTTATGGTTTAGTAAATGGAGAAATAAAGGGAGCAATGTCAGAGTGACAAAGTAGAATCTTTTAGTAGAAAGGTTATGGTTCTAAGCTCCCTAGAAGCAAAAATAATGAGGGACATTTATCATTTTAATTCTTAATTGGGTCGCTTTTATAATTGAAACCGCTTTTACTATTTTATCATATTTATTAATTTTCTCATAAGCCTTTCATAAAGATGCAAGCTATGTTTCTCGGTTTCAGGAGCAAATTAAGAAACTGTACAATTGATTACTATGTTATTATAATATGAAACAATTATTTAAGACCCCAAATTGCCTCATTTCATGAAATCATTCAGTCGTTGGAATGAGAAGTGCCTAAACTTCTGTCTAGGGTAAGATTTATACGTCTAACCCATCTGAACTTGGGTAATGTTTAGATGATTTTTTTGCATAGGGCATTAGATAGGGAATAATAAACCCTCAAAAAATTCCTTTATCCAAAGATAACTGTCCCAAGGCTTTTTTCAGTTAAAAAATGTCATTTTATTTAAATTAGCATTAAAACTCAGATACAAACTTGCCCCACCAGTTTTGTATCTGAGTTTTAATGCTAATTTAAATAAAATGACATTTTTTTACTGAAAAAAGCCTTGGGACAGTTATCTTTGGATAAAGGAATTTTTTGCATGTTATTGCCTGAGAACTGGGGCTAGTCCTTTGGGCTTAATAAGATGGAAATCAGATGTGGACTCCCAACTGATGTATGATGAATAATAAACCCTGCCATACTTGTACCCGAGGTTCAAGTTGCATTGGTTTTGGTATGGATATAGTGGAGTTGGTATGGACTTAGTGGAGTTGGTATAGACTTAGTGGAGTTGGTCTGGATTTAGTGGTGTTTGTATGGACTTAGTGGAGTTGGTATGGACTTAGTGGAGTTAGTATAGACTTGGTGCAGTTGGTATGGACATGGTGCAGTTGGTATGGACATGGTGCAGTTGGTATGGACATGGTGCAGTTGGTTTGGACATGGTGCAGTTGGTTTGGACATGGTGCAGTTGGTATGGACATGGTGCAGTTGGTATGGACATGGTGCAGTTGGTATGGACATGGTGCAGTTGGTATGGACATGGCGGTGTTGGTATGGACATGGCGGTGTTGGTATGGACATGGCGGAGTTGGTATGGACATGAAGCTCAACTAGGAACACCTATAGGCATCACAAACCAAGGGAGCACTATACTTACTCCCTGTTCAAGGTAGGTTCATGTGCAGGGATCTCTTGTTCCTGTTGCATCAAAGCAGGTGCAACTTGTATAGAGCATCACATGTGGATGCAAGCATGTTTCTAAATGTGGGTTTATTGGTTGCATTACTGCACCTGCAGGTTGATAATATGGGTTCCTATTGCTTTGATGTCATGTTTTGCTGAGGAAGTAATTGTTTGCTTTTTTCACATCCGTTCTGTTATCCAGAATGCTTTGGATCTGTGGTTTTCAGGATTACAGATCTTTTCGTAATTTGGATCTTCATACCTTAAGTCTATTAGAAAATCATGTAAACATTAAATAAACCCAACAGGCTGGTTTTGCTTCTAATCGGGGTTAATTATATCTTAGTTTGGATCAAATACAAGGTGCTGTTTTATTATTACAGCAAAAAAGGTAATATTTTTTTTTTAAAAAAATGTGGAGTCTATGGGAGATGGTTTTTCCATAATTTAGAGCTTTCTGGATAATGGTTTTCCAACTAACAGATGCCATGCCTGTATCATTTTTTTAATATCTACAGAATAAATGCTTTATGATGCGCCAAATAACTAAGTTTCATGACGCATTGTGCTGACATTTGCTTTAACATCATTTGCTTTAACATTGTTTGGGTGTTTCCTTATTGCACTTTGCGTTTCCGCTTCTTTAAATAGCCTGAATCTGCAGCTGGTGTTGAGTTTTATTCCAGTACTAATTGGCTTCTCCATTTAATACAATAATATGCAACACTACTTCATAATGGAATAGCAATTGTAAAGCCATTCCTCCAAACTCTTGTGCTTTATTAAATTGTCATCAAAAGAATTCCAAATAACATCTTCAAAAGCCCATTTGAAAAGTTAAGGCTGCTAATTGTAACACTTGCCATTATTTATAGATGAGAATCTACCAGTACTATTCTGCATTGTGGTATTTCATTTTCAGAGGCAGATGATAAAGGGTTTTTGTTCATGTCTGTTGAAAATTCCCCTGCTGCATTCCCATGTCTCCCAAGTATTCTTCTTTTCAAAGAGCATTTTTTTAAAAAGAAAAATCAATGTTTTAATCCTTCTGTGCTTTCTTTAAACAAGACTTATTTGGGAAATCTAATTTTAAAGCAACAGGCTTCTCCGAAACAATGCTTTGTGTCTCCGTTTGAATGTCCACTCTCATAACACCCTCTTATGCTGTTTGTTCCAGGGATAGGGTCTCAGTATTGCCAATCACACATATTATTTTACAGCTGACGGTTGAGCTTTTCACACTAAAGACCCCAGAGACTGTTTGGGCTGTTTTCCAGAAACAAAGAAATTAAAACATCCATTTAATGTGTTTGCTCATTTATACATTTAAATTCCTTGCCCCCTGGCTAATTATTTTAAACTTTCATTAACACGTGTATTAGATCTTCTTGTAAAGTATCAAATCTCTAGCGAAATGCACATCAGTGTATAAACCCAGATGGCTGTTGTAGAGATGAGCGTATTGAAGCATAATTATCAATGTAATAATCTGCACAAATATGCACAGACATTTGCTCAATTCGTTTTTTGTTTTGGGGATTTTTTTTGTGTGTTTCCTGACCCCGGTGCTGTAATTCATAGCTCATGCAATAAAACATTGAGAATCAGAATAGGATCTGTGAACCACTGGAGAGGTACTTGAAACGTAGTGCAATTTATTTATTATGTTTAAAAGCAGGCTGCCGTTAACTACACTTACCTAAATATCTAATGCAGTTTAAAAGTTATTCAGATTCATATTCCATGTTTATATGGCATTTATAGGTAGATACAAATGAACTGTAGCTCCTCTCCACAGTAAACATCAAAGTGAGGGTAGTTGTCACATCCCTGAAGAGTAACCTGCTAACTAAACTGTACAAATTTAGGAACAAAAGAAAATGAAAAAGGTAAATCCTGAAGAAAGATTACATATAGCAGTCTTGTTCTCTTCACCATATGCTCACTGATATCTACAGTTCTGACTTAATCAAGGTCACTTACATTGTCACCCTTTCACACAGTAGAATATTTAGCCATTCCTCATTTAGTAGAAGAATAATGATCTTCTTATGAGCTACTGAGTTTTAGAAAGGTCTTTTGCTTCCCCTTCTAGACACCTTTAGATTGTCTAGAAGATGTATTACAGGTATGGGACCTGTTATCCAGAATGCTCGGGACCTGGGGTTTTCCGGATAACGGATCTTTCCGTAATTTGGGTCTTCATGCCTTAAGTCTACTAGAGATTCATGTAAACATTAAATAAACCCAATAGGCTGGTTTTGCTTCCAATAAGGATTAATTATATCTTAGTTGGGATCAAGTACAAAATACTGTTTTTTTTTATTAGAGAAAAATGAAATCATTTTTAAAAATTTGGATTATTTAGATAAAATGGAGTCTATGGAGTCTCCGTAATTCGGAGCTTTCTGGATATCGGGTTTCCGGATAAGGGATCCTATACCTGTATTTCAAGTAGTTATTTTCCATCACCGGAGGTTACTAACCGTTATAGGAATACCTATTACAGCCAAGTGGCATATCCATCTGTCAGATCAGATAAATCAGTGTTGATAAACAGTCACAGATCTGACAGGGAAGCAGGTGCATCTTTGAAATTTTGTCCCATGAGATTTTGACAGAGCAGTTCCATGGGGATGTTGAGCCGGAAGAACTCAAGGTTTCCTTCTCAAGAGATTCACCTAACCACAGCTCCTCAGAGACATTTGGGTTTATTTATAAACAAATACAACATTCTGAGAGATGCTTCTCTACCCAATTACTGGTGAAGCAAAACATTTGGTTTTTCAGTGGTGTAACTACCAGGGGTGAAGGGGGTGCACCCCATTGGGTCCAGAGCAACGATAAGGCTTATCACAGATGGCAGGTGTCACTGTCGGTACCCTAAATTCAGAACCAATGCTAAGCACCCTGTTCTCGGCTTTTGCTTCCCCTTTAACCGCCAACTTTCACCTCGGGAGGAGCCCCTAGGCTAATCGGATGCCTTGAGTTCTTCCGGCTCAAAATCCCCATGGAACTGCTCTGTCAAACCAACAGCTGACCAGATACAGTATGTCTGTTGGTCGTTGGGCTAATGATCAGATTATAAAAAGAGCCTATGAAGACCCTCAGGAGAGAACCTAAACAGACCAATGCTGTCCTTGCCCTCCGGGTCTGCACTGGCTCTTATTATGGTCTAAATTTTTGCCCTGGGACCAACCATCTGTATCAGCCATATTTGACCTAACACTTGTCGAATCTATTGACTCTGCAATCACCTGACATTTACTTATTTGAAATTGATAGTTTGAAAGGTCTGAACATGATTTTGTTTAACCACCAAATGGCATTTTGTGTTCTAGACAGTTTGTCTCTAGACTTTTCAACTTTTTAGGGTTTAGTAGAAAATCCAGGTATGGGATCTGTTATCCTGAAAGCCATTATCCAGAAAGCTCAGAATTACATAAAGGGCATCTCCCATAGACTCCATTTAATCCAAATAATCCAATTTTTAAAATTGTTTTCTCTATAATAATAAAACAGTACCTTGTATTTTTTTTATAATTAATCCTTATTGGAAGCAAAACACCCTATTGGGTTTATTTAGTGTTTACATGATTTTTTAGTAGACTTATGGTATGAAGATCCAAATTACGGAAAAATCCCTTATCTGGAAAACCCCCAGGTTCCGAGCATTCTAGATAACTGGTCCAATGCCTGAACTATATTATTGATTATATTATCAATCTGTATGGATATTATAATGGTGACGTTGTTTATTATTAGAAGCCAAAACAGTCTAGCATTATTTTCGACATAAAATACCCCCTACCCACCATATTGGTCTGTACAACATAATATACCCATATTCCCTTGAGAATATGGATTGGATAATAAATATCAGATCAGTTTACTATTATCACAGATTAACAATATTCAAAATAACAAATTTGGGAGCACTTACATGCATAATGGACTGACCCATGTTGATATAACGTATCTTAAAAGCTTCCTTCTATTCTATATAATATCTTGTATCCATTTATGCCTGTAGTATTTTCGATGCAGAATATAGTATTTCGTTTTTACATGAAATTAGTAAGGGACATTGTGGTTTATTATGTCATTCCCCTGGTATGTACTTCCATTATGGAAAAATGATTGCATAATATAATTAGAGAGCATAATTGGTTCCACACTGGGGCCTCTCAGCTTCCACAACTATACCTTCTGAATTGCGCTTCAAGTAGTAAATGAGAGACCCGCTGCCTGATTTGTGTTTCTTTTACTATTCCGCTTTCCATTTTTAACCCTTTTAAAAGATACATTAAACATATTATTTAGCAATCTCATTTAGTTTCTTTAGGGATGCTATCCCCATTAAGGACAAATTGATAGAGTAGACTGGGCTGCATTGCTGGCTGCAGAATGCATGCAAGATCCACAGCAGGGAAATGCATGTAAAAACACCAATGTGCAAGAGCCCTAACAGAGCTTGATCAACTGGTAGATATTCATAGATTACAATCTAAATTATTGAAATGATAATAGATCCAGACACTGACTGATATATTTAAGCAAACTTATACATGGCTTAGAGCCCAGATTCACAAACAACCTAATGTCAATACAGATGAGCAAACACTGATGGAAAAGGAGCAGCCATGATGATGAAATAGTTATCTGTTGGTGCCAAGTTGCTTAGTTTAGCTTGTAAATGTGACTACGGGTAAGCGCTTAAAAGTGAGCAGCCCAATGTGAGTCAGTATGGTTGGTGACATGCTATATTCTGCATTCACTGCTGCAATCCTTTTGGCAAAAAATTATTTTTGGATGTTCTGTGTGCAGATTAAGTGCCCTAGATTATTTCTTGCTCCACTGCAGCCAATAATAGAACCAAGCACTGACACTGGGGGGGGGGGGGGAGTTATTTATCAAAGGTTGAGTTGTGTTTTCCTGAAAAATTCGAGTTTTTGAGGGTAGTTTCAGTAAACACTAAAATTTTTCGGAATAAAAAAAAATTTTAAGATTTTATTATGCCCCGAAGCTGCAAAAAGCTCCAATCCGAAAACACTCCAGCTAAAACCTGTCGAGGTCAAGTAGAAATCAATGGCAGAGGTCCCTTGAACCATTTGAAGATGTTTTTAGCCTTCATGATTTTCAGGGTTATTTTTTGTGGTTTTTGCTCAAAACTTGATCAATGCAAGCTATTGCATTTTTTTCGCTGATAACTCGATCATTATAAGAATTCGAGTTTTTCCTCCGATTGCATTTATTTCAGTTTTTTTACATTTGAGTTTTTTCATAAATAATCAACACTGTTGTGAGTTTATTTGAGGTAGAAAAAAAAAACTCACAAACTTGACCTTTGATAGATAACCCCCTGAATAGTTAAGCAACCTTAGAACCCATATTCACAAACAATCTATTCTCTCTTATCTCTGTTGCAATCCTTTTGGCATAAAATTATTTTGGGGTTTGCTGTATGTGGATTTAGTGCCCCCAGATAACTTCTTGCTCCCCTGCAGCGAAAGTTCATTTCAAAGTAAGATCTCCCTAGCAACTTCTCATAATTACATTCAATTAATGCTCATTAGTACTGCAGCCCTGTTTATTTATTGTGGTCCCATAAACTTAACTTAAATTGAAGGTTGGGTTTCTTCTTGAGGGGTTGTGGGTGGAAGAACTTTCTTTCTGTGTCTTGTTATTGCACTGGTCCCTGTTTTGTACTGTGTTACTTATTATCACCTTCAGCAAATTCTATAAACCTTTGCAATGTGCTATGAATATATATTTCTTTATTTTCATAAAGCTACTTGACATTTTCTGCATATAGAAAGACCAAATCAAATATGTTTTGTTATGAGAATGTGTGGAATTTACACATGGGGCAAAGGGTGAAAATGGAACTTGCCATAGTTTACCAGAGGGACATTCACTGATCTGTTTACTTGTAAAGCAGTGATGTGCAGTTTGAGATAAACTTGACCCGCACCCGACTTCCCCCTTCTCTTTATAGACCGGTGCCACGCTGATGATGTCACAAAAGGGGCGGGGCAGGCGCAAGCCTATAAAACAGGAAGTTGGAAGCCAGCAGTCTAAGGTTGCGGGCAGGGAGAGAAGGCACAAGAGCTCGACCTGCGCTCGACCCGCAACATGAGCACCGAGGTTGGCCCTAACCCACCTGACCCACAGGTATCGGGCCGGCCCGCAGATCACTATTGTGTAGAATAGGGGCAAAATTATGAGAAGGTGAACTCTTTCAACCCTTCATAACTATGCCACTTTAAATCCTATGCAAGTAAATAGAGGTGTAAAATTTCCCTTTTGTAAACTGGCCTTTCATCATTTGAAAATATACCCAATGGATTCTTCCTACTGGCTAGTGTCACTCTCAATTGAAGTGAAGTGACGCAGTCCTCATGTCCCCATAACCCCATAACCACCCTGATGGAAGTATTTCACAATTAATATGTGTTTAGTTTAGCTAATCTGAATGTCGAACAAAGCTTTCGGCCACTCCTCTAGGCAAATACAAGTATGGGACCTATTATCCAGAATGCAGGGGGAGTGTTATCCGAAATGCATGGGACGTGTTACCCAAAATGCATAGGACGTTTTCCAGATAAGGCATACCTCCCAACTGTCCCGTTTTTAGAGGGACAGTCCCTCTTTTGACAGCTCAACCTGCAGCCCCTCGTTTGTACTGGAAAGTCCTGTTTTTCTCTGCACTGAACAGCCAGAAAAAGAAACAAAGCTTCTAACTTAATTGGCTTTTGGCAGAGAACCCAGAACAGCTACAGCAGCAGATAAGATACTTTTGTTACAATTTCGATATAAGCAAATAAGTAATTGTAGCAATACAAGTTAACAGGTCCCTTGGAAAAGTTAGACTCACGGCTTCACCTTCATTAGCAAAACTGAATAATAACTGAAAAAAAACCATAGAAATATGTTCAAACTTTCATAACCTGACAAATTTTGTAAAATTAACATGGTAATTAGAGGGTGTGGCCACAAAAACGTGCATGGTCAAAAAAAGTTGCCGTGTTTTTATCCCTCTATTTATTTCCAAAATGTTGGGTGGTATGGATAAGGGGTCTTTCTGTATTTTGGATCTCCATACCTTTAATCTGCTAAAAATCATAAACATTAACAGGCAGATTTATCAGAATGTAAGATTAGAACTCACCACAGAAAAACTCACTTTCTATTCATTCCCAAGCGATTTTTAAAAGCATATTTATCAAATGGTGAACTCCATTGATAAATATAATTCTAAAAACCCCATAGTAATGAATAGAAAGTGAGTTTTTCAGTGATCTCACATTTTGATAAATCTGCCCCTTAATAAACCCAAATAGAATTGTTTTGCCTCAAATAAGGATTAATTATATCTTAGTTCGGGTTTCTGGATCAAAGATCCTATACCTGTATATAGACAAAGATTTCTTGGAAAAAGATATGATTAGCTGGGCTTTTACATCTTTTATGCTGCTCATCTTGTCTCAGAGCAGAAGGTTCAAACTTTTTCGACATCAATGAGTACAGCTAATGCACTTTAAACAGAAGCCATCTGCCAATAGAAATATGTTTAATGTTGCTAATTGTGTAAATATTTATTTTAATGCTCTGCCGTGGTTACTAATTATGGATCGCACAATAAGTATGATGGTCATTTGTGCAGCACATATGCAAGCTTTGTGTTTGCTTTCAGTGAATAGGCAATGCAGTGTTGGGAGCCTGTCCCCTATGCTATGTCTCTATGCTTGGAAACTGACCAAAAAAAAGCCCATTTTGACATCCAAAGCCAAAGTGAACGTGAGAACTGTACATTGGTGCATCAAGAAAATGCTGCTTGGATCATTTGCTTTTTTTTCCAAGTGGTCTTAAAAGAATGAAGGTTGAAGTCGTTCACCTGGAAAATAAAGCATCGGGATGTTCACAAAAGCATACGTGAATGTTTCCATTTCTTAATAGAGGATATTATTTTGATGGTGTTTATTTTTAACTGACTTTGAAAGTTATTTTTACCCAGCGGCTTATGCCAGCAGGGTCAGCACTATGGCAAAATTGCTCCACTAGGCAATCTAAAATCTCTTTTATCAAGTGCAGAAACGTTTACTTATTTTTCAGAACACTGCTTTTTATAGTTTAGGGATGAGTCACTCGGGGGTGTTATGGCGACTTTATGCAGCAACACTAGTGCCGCATTTATTAAAGGTAGGAGGGAAACGGATATCATCAGTAGACAAGCCCACTGAGTGTTTATTATGGCGTTTCTTGAAGGCTTATCACCATTGGTTGCTGTGATAATTATATAAATGTAATTATTTATAAATTTAGGGTGTTTGCCTAAAGCATATAAGGCAGCTCTGTAACTCACTCCTTCCTGACAGTTTCATTTACTTTGCTTGAAATAAAAATGTATGTTTTAACCCTGGAGATTTCATCTTTATCTGAGACTGCCTTGTATGTAAGATGGCAGAGCTCCAAGCGTGAGAATACTTATCAAATAACTATTACGTTGCCATATTGTACTTTGTCTTATTGAAGGCTGCTTTATATAGCAGGAGTCCCCCCATGCATACCACGGTTATATTGTACTTGTCTTATACTGTTTACCAAGCGTCAAACAGAAGCAGATCAGTGGGATAGGTGGTTAAATATTAAAAAACATATAAAATATATTTTACTGACACTAGTGTAAAAATACATTTTTAACATCAGGATTGTGGGTCAGCATTCCAGTCCTTTTGTAAGCAGTGTTGCAAATAGCATTAGATTCTAAATGATTTACTGTATAAAATAGCATCCAGGGCACAGACAGTGAGAGGGCGAACAGCTTACAAAAAAAAGTCACCAATCTGCTGTTTATCAAATGCTAATGAAGGGCCTTTTTATATATATATTTTTTATATTAGAAACCATATAACCATTTAAATGCGTATGAGGCCTTTCATGTTTCTTTCCTACCACTCTTTAGAGTGGTTGCAGATGTGGCTACTGGGGGAGATTAGTCGTCCATTGACAAATCGCCTCTTCATTGGGCAACTAATCTCCCCTAAATGCCTTCCTGCCGGCTAGGGATGGCACTCGGATCGCTTTGGCTTTCCGAAGCCGCCCAAAGTTCCCTCGTGAGGCAACCTTGGGTGACTTCGGAAAATGAATTGCTCCGACTGCCATCCCGCTGGCTAGAATGTAAATCGCCCTCAGGATGGCACTCGGAACACTTTGTTTTGAACATGAAAACATGAAAGCCGAAGCGATCCGAGTGCCATCCCGCCAGCGATTTACATTCTAGCCGGCGGGAAAGCATTTAGGGGAGATTAGTCGCCGAAGAAGAGGCTATTTGTTGCTGGGTGACTAATCTCCCCCAATAGCCACATCTGCCACCACCCTTACAGGTGAGATTCTGTAATCTTTGTAACAGCATTCAGGCTGCAGTGGTCCGAGATCCTATATGCAAGATAATGATTGTATCACTACTGGATTTAGTTTCCTAAATTATGATGTATGTATCAGTGATTGACCTTAGAAAGTTTAGTACGGCAAAATGATCAGAGCCAATAGCAGTTTACAATTTGTCATAATTAGAAGGTTCTAGGCTCCATAGCTTAAACTATCAGAAAGATGGCTACTTCTGGGCCTCCCTACCATTGAAGGGTCTGCTCCACTTTTGTTACAAAATACTTTACGGAAAATTTATGCTCCAGACCTCTCTTCAGAAGACTTTTGCATTAAATATAGACAGTCCTTTAGCTCAACTGGACTACATAATAGAAGGAACTTCTGTTTAACTACTCATTGCTTAGAGATCCTGGTCTAGGTGCTTAGCCCCAGATCCTTTGCGTCAGGGGGTCTAGCAGGTAAATATCAAACAAATACAGCATACGAATAAAGCCATACATACGGAGATCCCCTAGTTTGGCAAGGTCGCCAAACAAGCTATTTAAGATAAGCAGGTCTCTTGGGAGAACGGAGGCTAGCAGCTTAAAGGACAATAAATGTTCAATCACAAACCTGTTACAACATATAAAACATTGCACTAAAACTCCCAGAAATATGTTCATACTTTCATAACCTGCTACATTTTGTAAAATGGACATGGTAATTAGGGGTGTGGTCATAACATGGGCCTGGCCACACATCTCATTTAAAAAATCTTTACTAACAGCGAATAGCCCAGAACTATATAGAAGTGCATACAGTGTTTAGAGTTTGAAAATGAAAAATTTGGGGATGTTAATATTCCTAAAATCTTATAGGATACATTATAGCTCATTTCAGAGAGAATTGTTTTGTCCCCAGGAAGGATTAATTATATCTTAGTTTGGATCACGTACAATGTATTGTTTTATTATTACAGAGAAAAAGGAAACCAGTTTTAAAAAAATGTAATTATTTGGTTAAAATGTAGTCTATGAGAAATGTCCTTCTTATAATTTAGAGCTTTTTGAATAACCGGTTTCTGGTTAATGGATCCTAAATCTGTATAGCTACTTGTTCCATTTTATAGGTTGCAATAGGTTCTGTATAGGTCAGTGACACACTGTTCATTGAGGAAGAAGTTCCTCCATATTTGTAAGCGTCATATGGATCTATCTCAGAACTTTCCACTGAAGATAATGGGCAGATATTGCATATTTGGTGCATTCTCTATTAGAATTAACCCTGACTTGCATATCTCTGTCTCAGAGAAGGGCAGCAAATGTGTCAAACACCACATATTGTAGCATGTTGAAAAACATGGGAGAAAAGATTTGTTCTGTATTATTGCAATCCTTTTTGTTTGCTTATGCTTGCAGCACATCAAATATATATCTCTTGATGCTAGACAATTATAACATGTTTGGCAGATTTAGTGATTCTCATTCGGCATATATTTTATAAATATTGCTTTGGTTTCCTTTCAAATGCAGATAGATCCAGCCCTGGAGGAATTAATCAGCAAGAAAAGAATTTCCCTGGAATCTGAGTTTGAGGTATGTTTTTACATTTTTTTAAGGAAAACAGAGGAGCATACATTCACTGTCTATTTTTATAGCTTGGGCGCAGAGCTCTTGGGCGTGTTCGTCTGTTACTAAAATTAAACAAAACCCACTGAATTTGGTTTACCACCTGCTAACTATAAGCAGCCCAAAGCTGTGTAGCTTCTTTCATATTACATCTGGCCCTAACTTTATGGAGAATGTGAGACAAGATTACCCATGTGTTGAGAGGGGTATTGATTATAGCTAGATGTACTGGGCATACCTAGTCCTAAATTATTATTATTATTCACATCCTACCTTGCTCTTGTCAATTTTACAATAATAGAATTCTGTCAAATTCACACTAAGGTAAATTTTAATCAGGAGTAGTGATGATTTCCACCAAATTTTGCCACAAAAATTATGCCCATAGTGTGTAAAAATTTTTGTTGCCTATAGACTGCAATACATTTAGACGAATTTTAACCGTTTCATGAATTTTCAACGAAACAGGTCAGATTCATCCATCACTAATCAGGAGCTAATTAATCTGGGGCAGATTTATTCGACGGCGGAAATTCGCCATCGACTGCTTCGCACCCATTGCTACACTTCAGCAGGCAAAAATTTGCGTAGACAATAAATGCCTTTAAGAATGGCTTGGATGATTTTTTGGACAGACATAATATCAAAGGCTATTGTGATACTAAGCTCTATAGTTAGTATAGGTATGGGTATATAGAATTTAATTAAAAGTAGGGAGGGGTGTGTGTATGGATGCTGGGTTTTCATTTGGAGGGGTTGAACTTGATGGACTTTTTTCAACCCAATTTAACTAACTATCTAACTAACTAACTATGTAATTCACTGGAATGCAGAGTTTTGTCGCGGGCGCCACGTTTCTGCCTATCGCAAATTCTTGTACTCAGGTTAATTTGTATATGGCGGGAAATTTTAAAGTTCACTGGACGTATATGTTGCAGCAAATATATTAAATTATACACGTCCAGGGAACCTTAATAAAAAAAAATAGAGTTGTTCTAATGCCCTACACATGAGCCCACTGTATTGTTAATGTTTCATATGTTAGAAAATGTAGGGGGGATGCCGGTTACCCAAAAAAATGTTAAGGAGTTTTGCAGGCTATCACTCTGAAAAAAGGGAAAGACACCAGCGTATTTTGGACTTAGAAGCTTTTTCCACTAAAAAAAATTATGTAAGTATCAGAAGATTGAGGAAGATCTATGCACTCCAGGGCTCTTTGCCTGGTCTGAGCTGGTGAAAGAGGTAATGTTCAGTAAAATCTGCATTTAATTGAATTTGCGGAGTAACGTCCATTCGCCAGAGCGAATTGTAACCTGGCGATAGAGTGCGAATGACCGCTAGCGTCTTTGTTTTTCGCTAGAGAAGTGAAGCCTGGGCCCGCTAGTAAATTGGCAATGTCCCTGCTGGCTGTAACGCTAGCGAATTAATGCTAGCGTTAGCCACTTTGCCCTCTAGTGAATCTGCCCCTATATGTTCTACAGTGTGTCAGAAAATTGGAGGACCTGTAGGAAATGCAAATAAGCCTGGGTTGAACATATGAACTCCTTTCAGACCTGGCTGCCCCTAGTTTAATGAATAGGTTCTCCCCAAGATTCATATTTGGGGAGGGCTTATCTAGTAACATGGATAAATGTTGCAATACTGTAATCTATACCAATGTGATTCCCAAGAATGTGTATGCTGTGGCTCAGTTACTGTTCCCAGGAACAACTGCAGAAAATGCAGAGAGTGGTAGTTCTGCTCTATCACTGTTAGAGGCAACAAATTTATGTTTTTTTGTCATTTCTTGAACTAAACAGGGAAATTAAACCTGATATATATATATATATATATATATATATATATATATATATATATATATATATATATATATATATATATATATATATATATATATATAACAAGCAAGGGAAAGTTGTGCTCACCACTAGTTTTTAAAATCATTAGGCGGGGGTGCAATGAGGGTGTGACCACAAAATACATATAGACAAATACAAGATTCCTCTGCACTCAACCCATTATCAATATATTTAAGACAGAGACATTTTGTGCATACTGCTACTGAAAAATGCCTTACCCTTTAAACAAAACAGGGATTGTTTGTCCATATATTGCAATATATTTAAGCTGGCCAACTACGTCAAAGTCATCCCATATCTGGCCAGTCCTATGCTCAATTTTCATTTGATTCATTAAGAATTCTATGGTTTCATTATACATTTTATAAAAGGGACGAATACGTTTTACCTGCAACTTACTAGCTGCTTTCAAAATAAAACTCCCAAACTTGGCTGCCCTTTTATTAGACACCAGTGGGATCACCTGACTATAGCTGGAGGGGGTGGGAGCTACAACATGGAGCTGGTCACTGCTCTTGTAGAACTATAACAAGCAAGGGAAAGTTGTGCTCACCACTAGTTTTTAAAATCATTAGGCGGGGGTGCAATGAGGGTGTGACCACAAAATACATATAGACAAATACAAGAGTCCTCTGCACTCAACCCATTATCAATATATTTAAGACAGAGACATTTTGTGCATACTGCTACTGAAAAATGCCTTACCCTTTAAACAAAACAGGGATTGTTTGTCCATATATTGCAATATATTTAAGCTGGCCAACTACGTCAAAGTCATCCCATGAGGGTCACACCCTCATTGCACCCCCGCCTAATGATTTTAAAAACTAGTGGTGAGCACAACTTTCCCTTGCTTGTTATAGTTCTACAAGAGCAGTGACCAGCTCCATGTTGTAGCTCCCACCCCCTCCAGCTATAGTCAGGTGATCCCACTGGTGTCTAATAAAAGGGCAGCCAAGTTTGGGAGTTTTACTTTGAAAGCAGCTAGTAAGTTGCAGGTAAAACGTATTCGTCCCTTTTATAAAATGTATAATGAAACCATAGAATTCTTAATGAATCGTGTGTGTGTGTGTGTGTGTGTGTGTGTGTGTGTGTGTGTGTGTGTGTGTGTGTGTGTGTGTGTGTGTGTGTGTGTGTGTGTGTGTGTGTGTGTGTGTGTGTGTGTGTGTGTGTGTGTGTGTGTGTGTGTGTGTGTGTGTGTGTGTCGGCTATGGGCCTCATAGGAATGATAGTACCCCTGAATAATGGACTCCTTTTAACAAAACAGTCTCAATAAAGGATGATGGGGGTTGTAGTCTGGTAATCGAATTGTGTACCTTGCATGGTCCAAACATGAAGTAATTTCAATTTCCCAGTTTGCCTTGTCTAGCTCAAGAAATATCAAGAACCATAGATTTGTCACTATTAAAATATTGGGGAAAAGTGTGTTCAGCACAAGCTCTGATCAATTAACTAAAGTTAAACAAGGGCATATATACAGTCGCTTTAAGAAACAAGTGTTGAGAGAGTAGAGCTAGAGTACCCTGCTTGTAATCTGAAGTGACGGGTTAGATGAAATCTCCTCTACCTAGAATTAGCCATGCCTTTTAATTTCACTTGCCTTTTAATTTCAACTGCCTTTCATTAAAGAACCATAAGCAGTTGCTATTAAATTCTAGTGAAATATCAAATGAATATATTAGCAATAAATTGCTTTTAAAGTGTCGCTTCTAATCTTCAAAGCCTTATAAGTGACACCTATTCATATATGTGCTGATAGCCACTTCTGTTTTCCTGGAAGAAAGGAAGCCGTCTGATTGAACGTCAATCTGCCAGAAATACAATGCAAAACCACAGAAACCAACAGGGATTAGCAGAAAAAAAGCATAATGCTTTATAGCAAAGGAATGATTTATAACTTATTTCATCACTCACTGGATAGACGTGTGAATTGCATTTGTTCATCGGAAGCAATACATCTGTTCCTATTCGGCTCTGTTTTTATCAATAACCGTTTCACACATATCTTCTTCAGGCCCCTGAAAGGACTGCTCCATGATGAATATCTGCCTGCATCACTTGCACTTGTTTGCTGCCTGAGTTGTTGATACAAGCTCATACTGGATTGTATTCTCTCAGAGCTCAGCTGTTATGGTTAAATCAATTATTGAACTTAAGCTATTTCCTAATAGCTGGCTTTCCATGACCCTTAAGAAGTTATTCGTCAAATACAAGATGAAAAACACCTGATTACATTCATATTTTACGCACTGATATACAAATAGGGCTATGCAAATTCCTTCATCTTACAGCAGTAGTAGATCTGAGAACCAGCACTCAATATATAGTGAATAAAGTACCCCCTTTTGTAAAATATAGGGATATTATAAGTTACCGAGGAGTTTCATGACCATATAAAAACACGAGGCCGAAGGCCGAGTGTTTTTATACAGGTCATGGAACTCCGAGGTAACTTCTAATATCCTCATATTTTACAATTGGGGGTACTTTATTTATTATAATACACAAATTTCAATGAGTCATGTTACAGAAATTACATCAGAACTCACCGTTTATAACTGATGACATCAGAACTCACCGTTTATAAGGATATAATTTACAGGATATTCATGGCTTTTGTGTATTATATATAATAAACAGACCAGAGGGGTGCATTCCAAACACAGTCTGTTATTAACATACTATACAAATATAAGAGAGAAATAAATATATATATATATATATATATATCATCATTTATTCATATAGTGCCGAAAATTTGCTTTAGTTTATAACAAACTGGGTAAATAATAAACAAAGATTTTACAGCGTACAATAGGATTAGGGGGCCCTACTCGCAAGAGTATATGTGTGTGCAGGTATGGGATCTATTACCTGGAAACTTGTTATCCAGAAAGCTACAAATACTAAGCCATCTCACATAGACTCCATTTTATCGAAATAATCCACATTTTTAAAAATGATTTCCTATTTTTCTGTAAAAATAAAACAGAACCTTGTATTTTATCCAAACTAAGACATAGTTCATCCTTATTGGAAACAAAACCAGTCTATTGGGTTTATTTAATGTTTACATGAGTTTCTAGTAGACTTAAGGTATGAAGATCAAATTTTGTAAAGATCAGTTATCCAGAAAACCCCATGTCTCGAGCATTCTGGATAACTGGTCTCATACCTGTATATATATAAATCACGATATAAGGCTAATTACCCGTTAGACTCGGGTTATATGGTAGTACAGAAACCAGCATTCTGCATGAGAATTAAATAATTGCCCCTGATGCACGATCTTCTATGACAGATTTCTGTATGATGATTTCTGATGACCCCTAAGCTGCCCAGTGCATGCTGAGCACAGACTGACCTGACAAGATCCAAGGCCTGGATTATTACTGTAATAGGGCTACTGAAACTGTTTCTGCTACAAAAAAGTGCATTATGATTATATTTCTTTTAGTTCTTTAATGCATGCCTTAAGAAAGACACTGTGGGTCATTTATAAAATTTGCACAGCACATGTTTATTTGCAAATTGTTGGTTGTATTGCCCATGGTTTTTCCTGAACGCTAAAATATTGCACTTGTGCCTGTCTTTCCAGTTTTTGCAAATTCGCATTGCAAACGCATTTTCGCAAATGAGCCGAGTATGTACATCAGTGCGCCCACTGTGTGAGGTTGCTGTGCGCAAAAATAGCATTGACGGTAATGTAAATTTGCAATATGCAAAACATTTTTTTTTTTTTTGCGAATATTTTCTCCCCCACCAAAGTTGTGGTGTAATTCAAGCGCAGAATATTAGCAATTTGGTTTTTTTTCCATATTTAAAAAGCTCTTATGGACATTCGCAGTGGAAAAAAAAAAATTTCAATTCTGTATGCACATTAAGTACAGCACTCTTATCCAGCTTTATAAATATAACCATGCGCAGGGCACATATTTTCACTGTGTGAACCATTCTGCTCTGCGCAAAGTTTAAACATGAGCCCCACTAAGTACTAGGCTCCCTGTCTGCCTTGCACCTTCATGCAGTCTGTGTATTTAATGATACGCAATAGGAACACCCATAGGCTGGCCCCATGCACAGTTCCTAACTATCAAGGGCAAGATGAGCACCCACAATTCTGTTCGGTGTGATTATTTTCCCTCCATTTGGGTGCAGCAAAGAACCAACAACGTCCATTGTTAGCAAAAAAAAAAACATGGCAACTGAAACCAGTTTTTTGCATTTTGCTCTTCTAGTAAATAAGCTCTTTAGTGTTTATTTTGGGTTTTGTTCAGGTGGTCATAGTCATAGAACTTCTGCTGATAAAGAAGGGTAAAAATAGAGGAGGGAACTTGTAGAACAGAAAGAAATATTTTTGGGGAAATAGATTCTGATTCATTGCTATGGGTTTCTATTTTGTAGGGATGCACCAATCCAGGATTCGGTTTGGGATTCGGCCAGGATTCGGCCTTTTTCAGCAGGATTCGGATTCTGCCTAATCCTTCTGCCCAGCCGAACCGAATCAGAACCCTAATTTGCATATGCAAATTAGGCGCAGGGAGAGAAATCGCGTGGCTTTTTGTCAGAAAACAAGGAAGTAAAAAAATCGTTTCACGGCCCCACCCCTAATTTGCAATAGCATAGAATTCGGGGGGGGGGGGGTTCGGCCGAATCCAAAATAGTGGATTCGGTGCATCCCTACTATTTAGCAATATATTGTACATCTGGAGTTACATTGTGATTGCTCGGTATCTGCAGGTTTAGGATCCCTTACTAGAAATGCATAGGACCTGGGGTTTTCCAAATAAGAGGGTTTTTCATTATTAGCAGATTAAGGTGGCTTAAAAACATTGAACCATTAAGTAAACCCAATAGAATTGTTTTGCCACCAATGTGGATTCATGCAGCTTAGTTGGGATCAAGTACAAGGTACTGTTTTATTGTTACAGACAAAAAGGGATTGCTTTTTAAAAATTTGAATTATTTGCTTAAATGCACTCTATGGGATATCATCTGTTCCTTCGACTCCCAGTGGAGTATAGGGCATCCATGAAGACTCTCCATTCTCCATCTATTTGTTGCTATTCTCATGATCTCATTCCATGTTTTTCTCATCTTTATAATTTCTTCTACCACTGATCTTCTCCATGATCTATGGGATATAGCCTTCATGTAATTCGGGATATCAGATTTCTGGATAAGAGATCACAGAGTCATTGCTGTGTTATATGAAAGTAAAGAAGTTCAAACCCCATCACACATGCCAAAACTCACTATATTATTTTGTGTGATATATCACAGAGTTTAAGTGGCAGTGTATTGTGTATCTAAGTATATTTGAGCATAGACAACTCCATAGTCTAATTGAAAAGTGTATAACGTGATATGCGTGAGATTTGATATTTAAAAAAAATCAAGTTTTAAAGCAACAGATGCTAAGGATTAACTGCTTTGAGGCATTTTCCATAAGAAGAGGAAACAAGTATGCTGAAGAAAGTTACCATTCTTACATAAATCTGAGTCTTTTACCTAGCTGTCAGAAAGCAGTACAATGAAAATGCTTCCTCAGCTCTATTAATTTTTGGAAAGTTTTATATCTTGTAAGCTCTTTTTAAAATCCTAAGCACTTGTACAGCTGTGGATCACCACCCTTGTAATTTACTGCTGTTGTACATGCTGTTAGCTCTTCCTCCCTTGTGAGATATATATATATATATATATATATATATATATATATATATATATATATATATATATATATATATATATATATAATATATATGCGAATATATGTATATAGCTGTATATGCACTTGGAAATGTGCCTATTTATTTTTTATTACTCTTTATATATTTGAAAGAGGCAGTATCTCTGGGAGTATATTTTGCACTTGGAAAAGCTAAACAACTTAACAGACCAGACCATTCATTAGAAAGTTTCTTAAAGGGCAAGGAACACTTAAAATGTTCTTTCAGAACAGTGCTTGATGCAGAGTTGAAACCACACTGATATATGCCCTTAGGCTGATATTATTTTAATGGATGTTTATTTCTAGAAGGCTAACAAAATGGTGGCTTAGGCAAGATTAAAAGTGCAAAATGGCTCCACAATGTGCTTCACTACACATGAGGAAAGTGAAGAAACGGAAAATAATGACACATTCAGGGGTATAAAAAGAGGAGTGAAACATTACCAGTGATGTAGACCAGAGCAATCAATCGGATCATTGCTTTTGTTTTCTAACTGTTGAAATCTAATTGCTGATTGGTTGCTCTGGGCAACATCACCAGTAATGCTTCACTCCACTTTTTACACAGCATGATAAATAGGCCCCTCAGTGTTCACCATTCTGTTTACAAATTGTACATGTTTCAAATACAGTTCCCCAACTTGCTCAGCGCTTGTTCTGGAAATAATGTGAATTTCATCTGAAAAGTAATGTAAAAGGACAACTAAATGCAATCACTCAATGTTTGGTTGATCCCAACTAAGATACAATGAATCCTTATCGGAGGCAAAACAATCCTATTTGGTTTAATTAATGTTTAATTGATGTCTAGCAGACTTAAGATAGGGAGATCATAATTGCAAAAAGATCCCTTATCCAGAAAATCCCAGGTCCTGAACATTCTGGGAACAGGTCCCATACCTGTACTAGAAACATATGACCCAGTCAACCCAGGATCATAACTATTGGGAAATGATTTTGAAGGTATAACATGACAATAATATTTAATAGAATTTAAAAATAATATTAAATACAACACATGCATTGGGTTAAGCATTGGTCTTGGAATCTACAAGTAGTGCAGATTGTTTATTTGCTAAATATGTTCTGTTGGGTATAAACCAGACTGAGAAAGGGCTAATTGTTTCTGTTAGCAACGGTCCCATCCATTACAGAGAAAAACTCTAGTTCCTAGTTTTCTATAGAGTTTTGCCAAACCTATACAATTTATAGTTATCCAAACCCTTGATATCATGCAGTGTACTAAACGCACCAGACAACTGTGAACTGAGTGTACATTTTTTATTTTGCTACAAATCATGCAATTCCTAACTTTACGCAAATTAGAAAATATTTAAATTAGGTTTTAGGTACATTAGGTACATTGCACTTGACCACAATTAAGATATGATTAATGCTTATTGTAGGCTAAATAATCCTATTGGACTTATATAATGTTTAAATTATTTTTTAGCATACCGCCCAACATCTGAAAAAAAGAGGGATAAAAACTTGTAGCCAGCCACCCCTGAGCAGTGTCTTGCTTCCCGGAGAGCTGTTCTAACTACTGACAGATTCATCTGAAAGGATTAAAAATTGCAGCTGTTTGTTTCTCATGGAAGAATCTGTAGAAAGGCTTCTCTAAGAGAGCTGCATAGAGCCAAACATTCCTTGTACACAGCAACAGCTGTCAGGTTACAAATGGTTCTCAGGGGAAACAGGTCAGGAACGGGTCTCAGGGTGAAAGCAATGCCCTGCATAATGTCCTTAAAGGGCACCTGTTAGACGAAAATATTTTCCCCAACCAAAGTTGTGGGCTAATAGAGCCCTCACTTTGGCTGGGGGTAACAGTAGTTTCCCTGTGTGAAACGAAACGCGTTAAGCATTATTCTTTTAGATGTAGTGTAAAATAAAGTATATTTTTGTATTCAAACATTTTTTGGCTCCTGCACTCTATTTCTGTTGGATGCTTCAGACTGGTGCCTGCCTAACTGCTATTTTTGTCGTGAATTACTCCCCTAGCTGAAGCTTATCCCAATGATTTGATAGATTCATGCTCTTTCATGATACTACGGTTTACTATATATTGTTCTCACTCCAACTTGCAGTAAAGAGTGACTGAAGTTCATCAGAGCACAAGTCACATGACTGGGGGCAGCTGAAAAACTGACTGCCTAGGCCCATGTCAGATTTCAAACTTGAATATAATAAAATCTGTTTACTCTTTCGAAAAATGGATTTCAGTGCAGAATTCTGCTGGAGCAGCACTATTAACTGATGCGTTTTGAAAAAACAAACAAAAAAAAAACATGTTTTCCCATGACAGTATCCCTTTAAGTGCATGCGTGTGCCCCAACATGGCTGCTCAAACCGGGAACTCGCTCCCAGTACAGTTGTCCTAGCTCTGGCTGGGGGGCAATTTACAAAAAAAAACAAAAAACGATTTACCCCCAACCGGAGTGCAGGCTCTATTAACCTGCATATTTGGTTGGGGAAAATATTTTCACCCAACAAGTGCCCTTTAAAGGAGAAGGAAACCCCCAGGGCGCTAAACCCCTCCCCCCCTCCCCTGTGCTGCCCCCCTCCCTCCTCCCCCTGGCCTACCTGTCCCCCTGGGCAAATGCCCCTAACTTTTTACTCACCCCTCTGCGCAGGTCCTGTCCACGGAGTTCGCAGTCGCCATCTTCTCCCACGCGCGTCTTCTTCCTGCTCTGATCGGCGTTTTCTGGCGCATGCGCAGTAGGAACAGGTACCGGTACGGCTCTACTGCGCATGCGCCGAATGTCACGAAGTGAAATCGGAAAACTTCGTGACATTCGGCGCATGCGCAGTAGAGCCGTACCGGTACCTGTTCCTACTGCGCATGCGCCAGAAAACGCCGATCAGAGCAGGAAGAAGACGCGCGTGGGAGAAGATGGCGACTGCAAACTCCGTGGACAGGACCTGCGCAGAGGGGTGAGTAAAAAGTTAGGGGCATTTGCCCAGGGGGACAGGTAGGCCAGGGGGAGGAGGGAGGGGGGGCAGCACAGGGGAGGGGGGGAGGGGTTTAGCGCCCTGGGGGTTTCCTTCTCCTTTAATGTGTTGCTGCTTAGCAACTCCCTGCATTCTGCCTCACTACCACTTCTTAAAAGCATTACAAATAGTTTGCGGGAAGTTTTTCTATGACCACCAGATTTGTGCAAATGTGATTAGGATGGACCTCCAACAGTCATATCAATAAGCCTTCTTCTTAGTGGAGCATGAGTATAACACAATATGTCTCTTTTAAGGCATTGAGATCCAAATTACGGAAAGTAAAATATTTTTTGACCGCGCCAATTTTTGTGGCCACATGCCTAATTACCATGTTCATTTTACAAAATTTGGCAGGATATGAAAAGTTTGAACACATTTCTGTGGTTTTTATGTGTTATTACCGTTTTGCTAATGAAGGTGAATTTCCCTTTAAACAGTTTCCCCAAGAGACCTGCTTATCTTAAATTGTTACAATTGCTTCTTTGCTTATCTTAAATTGTTACAAAAGTATCTAAGTGCACCTAGTGGGCTCTCTGCCAAAAGCCAATTAAGTTTTAGAAACTTTGTATCTTTTTCTGGCTTTTCAGTGCAGGAGGTGAAACGTAAGTCTGGACATTTCAGTAACAAACTTGGGTCTGTGGGTTGAGCTGTCAAAATCGGGACTGTCCTGCTCTAAACAGGACAGTTGGGAGGTATGGAACTTTTTTAGAAGATTAAATAGTATAGTAAGAGAACTATGAGAGTTAAGTGATGACCATGACAATGGGAAGAAATGCTGAGCACTGGCTACAGTGATTTTTCCCATCAGCATTTTTTGAAGAGAAACTTTCATGCAGTTTCAACTTAACCGATACAGTGAGTGCCTCATAAATTAATCCCTCCCATAACCATATTAATAGTTAATCATCACAGCTGTTCTTCTTTTCTGTTTTATTTGTTCTTCTGATCTGAACGGCTCCTTTGATTATATCCTACTGCAGCGGAATTCATATGACGTGTCTCAGTGTTGCCTTTATTCCAGTCTTATAACCATGAATTGAAGGCTTTTGGTGTGATACAGGGCAGGTTATACAAATCAAAACTTTAGTGATACACATATAATGAACATGGTATGCCAGTCACTGAAATAGGATATGTGTAAGGCTTTGAGCCAGATTTAAAGTTGAAGTGTAAAGTTAACTTTTAGTATGTTATAGAATGTCCAATTTAAGCAACTTTTCAATTAGTCTTTATTTTTTTATGTTTTTTGTATTTGCCTTCTTCTGACCGTTTCCAGCTTTCAAATTCGAATTCAAAAAGACCAACCGAAATTAAGTCAAAGGTTTTTTTTGGTCGAATAGGTCCATTTTCGATCTAATAGGTCAGTTTTCGGCCGAATTAGAAAAGTTGAATCGAATGAATAGCGCATTCGATCAAAAAAAATTCCCCAAACAAGACTTTGATTTTTCAAAGTCCATCAAATGAATTCAGATGGGTTTTAGGAGGTCCCCCATAGGCTAAAACATCATTTCGGCAGGTTTTAGATGGTGAATGGTCGAAGTAGAATTTTTAAAGACCGTACATGATAAATTTCTAATTTTCTAATTTTATTCAAATTCAAGTCGAATTTGGACTATTCCCTAGTCGAAGTACACGAAAAAAATAGCTCGAAATTCTTATTTTTTTTTTATTCGAAAATTCACCTCGACCCTTGATAAATCTGCCCCTAAAAGTTAATTCAAAGGTTAACAACATTTTTAAGCCTGCTTCTTCTTGGAGTTGTGGAAGCCATGGCATGCCCAGTAAATATATGTATTTATATTTAGCGGCAGTGTCTGGATGTTTGTGCAGGCTATACATACACTGCCTTTGAAACACGTGTTTTAGGTGCCCTGCGTTTGAGGACACGTTGGCAATTGTAATAGATTTTCTTTAGTTTGTGTTATAAACTGACTTTTTTTATTTACACCTATTTGTCAGCACTATGACTGCTGGAAAGCAATTAGTTTTGCTGTGCCAGTTCTCAGGGTACCCTTGGGGTTTTTTATTAACCCAGCAGTGGGGTATCTAATTCAATTATATAACCATGCGTGCCTGCCCAGAAGCAGGTGGGCCTTATTAAAAAAAAAACAAAAAACAAAAAAAAACCAAGCGGTATAAAAAAAGGTGTTGCTGTCCAGGCCCCACATAGCAGTCCTGGTTGTTTCCTTAATGGCTACTCTGCCTTCATCATTGTAAAGGATAATAATGAGCTATCCCTTTATATAACACCTTTTTGCAGTTGGTTTCTTTGTGCAATGATAAAATGATATTATGCTACAATGAAACAGAGTGTATATTCTTTTTTCTTTTTATTGCTTGGCCACCCGTAATGATGTCACCTGGCATACTGATGTCATAGCTTTATTGCATATAGACAATTAGATGCCAATTTACTTAACCATGACTTTTTAGGGTCAAGCTTTTTCCAACCGTTCCGAATCCGAAAATACTCCAGCTAAAACCTGTTAAAATCATGTAGAAGTCAATGGCAGTTGTCCCTTTTACAACTGAAAGATCTTTCTTTGCTTCATGGTTTTTGATGTTTCCGGGTGTATAAAAAGTGAGGGCACTCTCCAAGTCTCTCTAATGTTTACTGTTATAGGGCCTTTTATATAAGTACTGTTCAGTTCCATTTGGGGCATTTAAAGGGCACCTATCATACAAAAATGTCTCAGCCTGCACTTCTGGTAAGGGAAATATGCTATTTCAGGCAGAAAATGCTCCTAGCAAGTGCTATGCTGTCGACATAGTGCGGTCGGCCATGTTTGGACAAACACATGTACATTATAATCTCCTGGCTCACTTATTATGCGCTTGTGTTTGATGTAAAATCAGGGGATTCTGCTGTAATTCTAGTCACACTCATGCACATAATGAGGGAATTAGGATTATTTGCAGGCTTACCCCCATATGTAATAAAAGGTGCTAATTTTGCTCAGGAGCATTAACCCATAACAACCAATAAGATGTTTGCTTAAATAGGTGACCAGTAAATGCTACCTGTTGATTGGTTGCTATGGCCTTTTATTACATAATCCCATTAGAGTCCCAAATCTGGAGCTTCCTCCTAGTGCGGATGGCATTAGAGCAGTTTCTGTCTAAAATGGTATTGTTTCCTCCAACCAGAGTACAATCTCTGTTAGTCAGGGAGAATTTTGCTATGATAGGTGCCAGGGGCCCTTCCCCAATGAGGCGAGTTGAGGCTGTTGCCTCAGGCGGCAGCGCCCCACTAGGTACCAGGGGCAGCAAAAATGCTGCTCCTGGTAATTTAAGAGCTGCATTTCCGGTTTTCAAACCGGAAATTCAGCTCTTCTAGCACAGAGAGCATAGTTAGGCTCTCTGGGCTAGCATACTGGCCCTCTCTGCCACCCTCGTGGACCCCCTGGACCCCCTCAGATGCAAAAAGGTAAGCGCAAAGGGGAGGGGGCTCAGGTGGCGAAGGGGCCAGGATCGCCCCTGATAGGTGCCGTTTAGCAAGTATCACACATACAGTTCTATGTATTCTTACACTTGCAGACATTTACATGTACATGTGGCTCCTTGTGTGTTAACCCCTAACACTATGGCTTGTGTAGCTAATACCCACAATTTGGATCCCTATTTGGATCCCTATAATACTCTGACCTATAATTTTTTTTTTACATCCTGTTATTATCCAAGCATCTCTGACACTGCTTGTCTCATTCACATCTGCTCTCAGTTTGCATTCTTGAAACCATGTAATCTTGTATGTTAATATTAGCAGCGAGTGTCTCACTATGTACTTACATAACAGAAAATATTTTAAAATAACCTTGAACCTGCATATTATTTACAGCACGCTTGTTATAATGAGTTGGTTTTATAAGGTCGACAGATTTACAAGTTAGACAAATGCATCTCCTGTTTCTATAGGTGCCTCTGCTTTTATAAGGTCAACAGATTTACAAGTTAGATAAACGCAGCTCTTGTTTTCTATAGGTGCCTCTGCTTATTTTAATACTGTCATGAAGAGGAATCTCAAATAGCTTTACTTTTATTATTTGTCTGCTGCTCCTTGGAATGGTATTAAATAATATTATGAATATGCCCAATCCATCAACCTTCCTTAAAAGATCTACTTTACACATTAAAAATGTATATGTAATTGACCTAATAATGACTCATGTGTACAGATACAATAGACCTCCCACTTTAAAGCAAATAATTTAAACTCATGGGTGTCAATTGAAGTTTAGAAAAAAATCATACAAATAAAATTCTGTCTACACACATTTGGGGAGTTCCTCATTAAACTAGGTCCCTTGTGGACTACCAGTAACAAATATGTTATGGTCACCCCTGTACTCATAATACTACTACAGCCACCTGGCTTTTCTCAATTCCTCAGCCTGTCTCAATCAGTTAGATGTTTCCTGTGCTCCTTGCAGTTACAGGCAGCACCTTCTTGCCCTCTGGGAGTTCCTTACCCAGACAGGTGATCTTTCTGCTCTGTGGCCTGTTCCGAGAGACCTACCTATCATTTTCCCTACGAATATATACCTTTACCCAGAAAAGTGAACTCCAATATGTGATTGTGATATGTGAAGTGAACTCCAATATATGACTGGCCTGTATGTTCCTTCCAGAACCCTCCAGTTTCTAGAACCTGAAAGCTAATGTCTTTCAACTGAGAAAACATTCTTTGTTTGGCAGCACCTTCAGCTGAGCTTACATCTTACTATGAGGAACTTTTAGGGAAAACAAGCTTTTCGCCCATATTCCTCCTTAGTTATTCTATCACTACATATAAAGATGAGGGGTGTATTTACTAAAATGTATCTAATATTTTATTAAAACAAAGTCTAACTCCCATCCACAAGTTTACCTAATTTATCAATAATTCTTCTCAAAAAAGTCAGTGCGGAAAAACATGGCAACAAAATCATGCGTCAATTCAAATCATAAGACTTTTTCAAATTGAGTCTGAAAATTAAACTTAATTGAATTGTCGCCGCAACAATTTGAATGTATCAGATTATCGTGTGAAAACCAGCGCAGATCACAGCGGGAAAAAAAAAATCCTCAGGGACATCTGCCATTGACTTCTACATGACCTCGACAGGTTTTAGCTAGAGTATTTTCAGATTCTGTTTTTTTAGTAGCTTTTGGGTATATTTAATCTCTAAAAATTCAAGTTTTTTTTCACTCCAAAAACTCGACAAGAAAAATTCAAGGTTTAGTAATAGGCCTCTAAATGTACTCTCTATAGAATCTAAAGTAATAATTAAACAAGGTTTTAGGCTAGTGCCACACTTGTTTGTATGTTCCTCCCATGAGCAAGATGCATTAAATATGGCTACATCAGGGCAACAACTGCTGAGTATATGACCCTAGTCTATCAAGGAGGGTTTGCTTCTGTTTGTGATAGCAAATAGTTTTTTTTTTTAAATATTAGCAGTGTGTTTTGTGCTGTTTGATGCAAGAAAAAGCGTTTAAAGATTATTCCCTCTAATATAAACTGGAGTGTATTAATGCTTATCATAAAACACTGAGTTGATTCTTGTGGCATGTGGATAAATAAATCAGTAAAATTGTCATTGCCTTTAGAATGTTAATGTATCAGTATGTGATTGAAATCCCATTGTTTTATGGCAAACAGTAATACAAGTTGAGGTTTATACGCATTTCCCAATACCTTTTTTCTTTCAATTTACTTTGTCTGAGGGTGAGCACTGCTGGAGGGTATCTTTTGTGTCAGCACATCGTTTTTATTTTTCCCTGTTTTCTCATGGGTCCCAGATTAAACCTGGGAGGGCAGTTTTGCAACTCAAGAAGTAACTATTAATTAATTGTATCTACAGTTAATTGCTGTAGGTGGAACTTTCACTTTACCAAAAAGTATCCCGATGACCAATCCTGAACTGCATGGGTGCCAATTTTTTTCAGGCCTAATCTACATCTTAAAGTGGTTGTTCACCTTCAGATTGTCCACTTGAAATAAAGATTTTTTCCATTTACTATTCAGCACACAATCTCTCGATCTATACTGGCAGTCATGAATGTTACAGCCAGTTCCATCTACAAGGGTTAATCTTAAACAGTCTGACTGCTTTATGCAGTAGGTTATTATTGTTTCTACCTACGTATATTTACATCTATGCTCATTTATTGTGTCACTGTCTATGGCGGGCACTATTGGGGTGGATTTAATGGCATCACGTTGTGTAAGTTTAGCGGCCTTTATTTACTTGTTTTACCCCCTATGTGGGGGTTCTTGAAGAAGACTCAAGTTTGTATCATATGCGTTTTCCATTATTTTATTGTATACAAGTTGCAGTATCCATAGAATCCAGTATAGGGTTGGCACCCATCCAGTTTTGACCCGGACAGCCCAGTTTTCATAAGGGATGCCTGGTTTTCCAAATAAGGAAAACCGGGCAGGATTCCCTAAGATTGATACCGCGACTAGCCAATTGCTGATCTCCACACCATCGCTCCTCTATGGCACAATCACACCCCCTTTGACATCAGCTCCTGCCCCTGTGACATCAGCTCCCGCTTCCCGTCTGGAAAGGGCGTCGGGAAAATGGCAACCCTAATACAGTCATATGTTTGATTTCAATCGGGTGAACAGTAAATGCTACATGCAGATTGGTTGTTGTGGTGTATTGGATCTGCAACTTTTATTACCCATTTGTTGCACTTTCTAATACAGATATCTACACTGGGAACATGCTAAAGATTTGATTGGCTAGAACAGGGTTAAACAACTGGCAACATCCCAGATGTTTCTAAACTACAACTCTCCGTATGTTCAATCATCCTTAAACACTGTAGGGGTTCCTAGGAGTAGCAGCAGCAGCAGCTTTTGTGCTATGTAAAGCTGGCCATAGACACACAGATCCTATCGTACGAATCGAGGATTCGTACGATTTTCGAGTGACGACATCTTTCGTCCGGCAGAGATCGGTCGTTTGGTCGATCAGACAGGTTTACTTTTGAACCCGACCGATCCCGCCGGAGCCCGTTGCGCATCGTATTCGGATCGTTCGACCCTACGACCGAGCGTTCAGATTACCCCCGATATAGCCATGCTCGTTAATGGCATATGGGGGAAAGATCCACTCGTTTGGCGACATCTTTGCGTCTATGGCCACCCTAAGTTCCTGAGTGTGTGGTTTTTCTGCCAGAGCATGCTTGTTTCTTTTAGTAATTGGGCAAATAAGGTGCTGACACCAGGCGCTCAGGAGAGATCTGCACTTAGCTAGAGGAAGATATAATTGATAGGGTACCTTATCTGCCTTTCTCTTTCTTTCTTTTATTACTGTGAAAAGCAGTCTTCTTCCTGGGATTCTGAATAATAACCACATGTAATACAGTCCACCTTCCTCAAATAAAAAGAAACTTGTTCAATTGCATTGAAAGACCAAGTCTGCCTTTCCCTTTGTACATGAAATAGCCTTTATTTCTGGAAAATGGATCACAGCTCAACATTGCACATGAGCTGGAAGAAATGTGATGGCTGGGAATTAATTTGTAGAGCTGTCAGGATTCAGGGAGCAAGCTTGGGTATCCAAAAAGAAGTCCACTTCTTAAAGCAATAATTATAATATCAAGAAGCGAACGCCTTCTGCATAAGTAGGCACTGATAGAATAATGAATGGAGGTACAGAGTTCTCCTATAATATATACGTACAATACAGTTGGATGTTTGTGGTGTTATCCTACAGTTGCTTCAATTACTGCACACCCTCATACACACTACCAATTTAAAAAGGGGGTATTGATTGTTTGGGTTTACTGACCTAGACATGCACATAAACTTTCACTTGGGAAAGAAGGAACCGTCTTTGCTTTCAGGTATGAAGTGAAAGGGCAGCACATTCTGTTCAGAAAGTGAATTCCTCAGATAGATAAATAGCCAACAATATAAGCGTTTTCCAATACAAATTCCTATTCAAGGCAGCATGAACTGCCACTGTTCATGCACCCTTTGTTTCCAATCTGTTTTTTGCTTATTTTCTCTTCTGCTTGTCTTGATTCATTTCTATTAGTCATTTACTGGGGCTCATTTGTAAATCTGGGCAGTAAGCCTTAGCAACCAATCAGTGATTACCTTTTTTTAATCTAGCTGCAGCTTGAACAGTGAAAGCAATTATCTGATTGGTTGCCATGGGTTACTGCCCAGGTGCAAATTTGCCCAGTCTTTATAAATGACCCCCAGTGGTGTCTGTCTATCTCAAATGAACATAACTTAAGTGCATTTTTTTAAAATTTCTCTGTAAGCAACAAAATAGTGCGGTTATGCAAAATAAAATACCCTCCTGCCATAACGAAGAGCAAGACTAACTAACCTGACTGATACACTGTAGTCCTCCCTCCTCCTTTCTTACTGCATTCTATTGTGAGATCCTTAAGCTCTTCATGCATACCAATGTACAGATATGGGACCTGTTATCCAGAATGCTTGGGACATAGGGTTTTCCATCATTCCATAATTTGGATCTTCATACCTTAACAGGGAACTATCCCGAAAATGAAAATTTAATATAAGCTTTATCATACTGAAATCAGAAAATTTCTAAATACAATTCAAAGAAAAAAATGTATCGTTTATGAAGTAATCAAGTTTATCTTATAGTAAATATAAATTTTTGCAATAGTTCCCTATTAAGTCTACTAGAAAATCATGTAAACATTAAATAAAGCCAACAGGCTGGTTTTGCTTCCAATAAGGATCCATTATAGCTTAGTTTGGATCAAGTACAAGCTACTGTTTTATTATTACAGTGACAAAGAAAATCATTTTTCTCAAAATTTAGATAAAATTATGTCTATGGGAGATGGTCTTTCCATAATTCTGAATAATGTTTTACCAGATAACGGATCCCATACCTGTATTTCAATAATTATAGAATATAACCAGTAATTTTTATTTACTTAAGGAAAAAAAAATCAAAATAGAACCGCGCTGGTTTATTACATAATCCCCATCTTGCAACATCTAAGCTAGTTATTCACTGAAAACAAATTCAGTTTTATTCCCAAGAAGATATTTCTCAGGAGTAAGGAATTTTCGATGCTACAGTAAGAATAGCAGCTGCCTTAAACGTATACCTCTAGCTCAAACAGCTTGCTTTTTTGTGCATTATTTAATATATATTTTCAAGATAATTTATTCATCGTTCAAACAGGGGGAGCATAGAGGAACGGCAGTGTAACTGTGCATATTTAATGGGTAACATGAAGTGCCATCATTAAAGTGTGGAAAATGAGAGGTGAAAACAGAGCACTGCTTTCCTGTTCCCAAGGGTGGAGATTCCATGTATATTCCTCTATTGTAACATCAGCTTAACAGATGTTATCCACCTGTTG